>NW_026533254.1:17683255-18142999 GCF_026225885.1 Hylaeus anthracinus
AGAGAGAGAGAGAGAGAGAGAGAGAGAGAGAGAGAGAGAGAGAGAGAATCCGGTCCCCCTACTTTCGAGACCAGGGAAAGGCCGCACCCACGCTGTTCTTCAAGATCACACTGGGTCCCCACTGGCACAGCCCTGAGCGAGTAAGTAAACACACCGAAGTTCTGGTACTTGGATACGGAACGAGGCATTTTCCACGAGGTTGGATACCCTCGTGAAGCGCGAACGGTCACTAGCGTGTAAGTATATTCTACATACGCTGTGTATACCGAAACGCAGGCCTTCCAGTCGGATCATCATGAAAAAACGAGACGACGATACAACCTTCGTAAGACGGAAACGTGTAGACGGACACGTAAGCAGCAGTTATCGAAATTCGACTGACCGTATAGGGAAATCCCGTAGCGACGATAGTTTACTTTCCTAGACGCCGAGACAAGTTTCATTCCGTTAAATTGAGCGACGACCGCGTACAGGGTCGAACGAAACTCATACGAGATTGACCATTATTACTCCGATCACACGAGGCTTGCACAATATCGACAAAGTTGCGTTAAGTTTTACCCAGCAACACCTTCGCCTTAATATTATTATTAAACGTCTTTATTGTACACATGGGTGCAATGTATGTACATTGTTAATAAGTATAATTTGCGCAACGGCGAGGTACAACTAGAGCTTTGCAACCTAACCTCACTTTAGTCATCCGCTTGAGGAGCTGGGCCAATTTTTATGCGTGCCATTTTACGTCAGCGTTGGGATAAATAAACGTTGAACATCGCCAAGCATATCAATTTCTAGTAACTACATTTAAAAAGAGGATTTACTAGGGAACAATAAGGCATTGAAACAAAAAATAAAAGCTATATGTTATTCGAATGAAATTTACTCATCCCTGAGCAACGATGACGTACCACGATATTAGAATGCGAGACAATCAGAATGCACATGCTTGCCCAACGAATTGTTCGCTTTGGTCAAACCAAAGTCAACGCGTGGCAACGCAGCGCTACAGCTGTCATACGCGTCACGCATCGAGTCAAAGCTCAACTTATTCTACATAAGTGTTTTATAAGAGCCATTGGATTCTGTCTCGCTTCGAACGACGATACGTACCGATGGAACTAACCGGCGACTGCGGAATATCAAAAGTTTGTTTCTGGTAAAAAGCCATTACCGAGGTAAAGGACAACGTTGCGTGGCCAGGGTATTACTACTCGGCGCGTCCCCAACGTTAACTCGTGGCGTTCTCATGCCATCGCACTTCCCTCTCCCGAAATCCCAGACGGGAAAGTGAGTTTCGGAACATGATTGTTAATTTTACGTAACGCACGGCTCGCCTGGCTTGCTAGGAACAAGTTTCCCCTCCAGCTTTTACCCAGATCTCCGTTCGATACCAGGCTCGAATTTTCTCTGTTTCCCAATCCCCGTGCTCGGTAGATAAAAAAGAATCTCGTTTCTGATCACTCGCTAAATAGAAATTCTTTGCTGCTTATCCGTTAAACTGACATCAATTTTTGAAGGTATCGTCGAACCAACGAACTTTGAGGTTAGGTTCGAGTGCTTATTATTGTGCAAAATATATGTTACAACACAATACATGTACACAATAAATACGCGTAATGTGAAAAGTTCTCACGCTGTTCGTTAGGGAACGTTTTCGTTTGTTGAAAACAACTCGAGCCCCAATCGCCTCGACCGTGCTTTCGAAAAACAAACCGATATTATCAGGCGCAGCTATGTTAACTTTACAGCACGATAAAGAGGGGAGACGAGACGAACAAAGAGACGGAGTGACAGTGAAAGAGAGGATGGAGGGATAGGGTTAGTCTGTATCAACTGTGCACCCTTATCAATTGGAAAATTGGTGTGTGCAGTGGGAGCGGAAGAGGAGGGAACTCGACTACGTTCAGCGATGGAGGGGGAAAGAGCGATTAGGTTTACGCTCCTGGCAGGAACGTACGCGTCGAAGGGTTCAATTGGAGGGGGCTTCGAAGAAAGAATAAGTATCGAGTTATGCTGTAATTTTCCAGTTTTCGAACCAACGTTGAACACGTCGAGCAGCGAATCCTCTAAAGTCAGAAATTGTTTTAACGATCCCGCATTGTCTATGCACCCTCGCGAATTAGAAATTTCAGCCTACCGACCCGGAGAGGCCCTGATGGCGAGAAGGGTGCTCGTACAAAAGCCAGGGGCGTATCCAAGGAATAGAAGGGAGCCTTTGTGTGCACGCCGAGAGAACCAAGAGAACGAGCAAGTGAATCAGCCGAAGAGAAGAGAAGAGGACTGGGGCTGGCGAGGGGGAGGGACAGGAGGGAGGGGAGTGGGGGGGGGGGGAGGAGGAGCTGAGCGAAGGAGCGAAGGAGGAAGAACGATAAGGCGCTTAGGGCGCATGCGTCACTCGTCGTGGGCGTCGGGAATGTGTTGACACGAGAACCCGAGAGAACGTTGTGGCTCTAATGCCACGACGCCCGTGTTATCGTCGATGCGGTTCCTACACTGCGGATCCGCCCCGTTCTCGCGAAATCTGGGTCTCTTCCTTTCCATCCTGACGACAAAATTGAGTCTGACGTTGTCGATGGTTCGACCCAACCTTATCGAAGTCGACGATGATTCAGAAAATATTGTGCAGACGACGAGTCGAACAGGAAATCCGGGAAGCGAAACCACGCAGACTACTCCGTTCGCCGTTTCGTTTCTCCTGGCGTTATTAGTATCTTTTTTTAAATTACTGCCTGTTAAGTGGTATTCACGGCAGATCGAATCACGAATCGCGATTCACGCTTCGTAAAATACCATTTAGAGCTGGCACTGTAGGAATATTTTGTTGGTAGCGAACGCTACGAATCAGGCCCGACCTTAGACTCGACTGCGCCCTTGGCTAAAATTGTCGCACCAACCCTAGACCTGATATACATATTTTTCAGAAATATTCCAGAAATGGAAATAGTATAGTCAAGTATTGAAATTATTTAGAAAATTGTTGAATACAGAAAAATCCGATAGGCCCTAGTCGAAACTCGAATAGCTTCAACCAATGCCGACTACCTGGGTCGTAATTTCTAATTTAACTTTTCCCAACTACGCCGTTACCGAGGGCCTATTTTCCACGAAACTTTTATTCGATGCTTCGAGGGGTTCGCACTATCAAATCCTCGAGGTTGGACTGAAGGATATAGAGAATGGTGGCTTATCCCTGCAATAAATTTATATTCGCCTATACTCCGCCAACGTGGATGCAAAGGTGTCTAATTAATTAATATTTATAGAACGAAGCAAATTTTATTAAAAATGCAAAAATTATAGTTGCGCATAAGAAGTTTCGATTCCCAATGCGCTATATCGTATCAAGTTTTATGTATAAACAGAGCCCTCTACAAGCACTTTTGAAAAATTCTATGCATTTATAATAGACACTTCATAGAGCAGACACTTTTGTAAACATTGGATAAATAATTATACGATACGTTTAATCGAGGGAAATCCCTTTTAAAACAAAACGAATAAAATATCTGTTATCTGCGATCAAATAATTCCATTTGAAAGCGGGATCTCTGTACATCCACAAATTACTTAAAACTGCATTTACACGTGTGTACGTAAAGGCAGATGAAAACCCGTGATTAATAAACGATGGCAAGGATCGAAAAATGATTGCATACTGATACAAGCAACGATGTTTCGCTATCTATAGCTATGTACAACGAACTATTAGTGTTGTTTTATATGTACATATAGTCTAAACATGTAATTGATTGCACGTCACATGCGTTTAAATTTAAAGGGTCAAAGCAGCGTCCAATTAGAAATTTAAAGGATTGCGCTAAATATTTCCGTGAAGTTAATCGAAAGACTTTGTCGTTTTCGAATGATCCCAGTACCTCTCACTTTGTTGAATTCTTTAATAAATAACCGACGATCTATTTTGGTTATGTTGAGTGAACACAACGATAGGAACAAGCTCGAAAAAAGTTTGAGAAGAAAGCTTTGCCACGTAAACGTATATGTATGCTTTCGCGGAATATGCGGAACGCGCGTAAGCATTCGCATATAAACAAACTCGTGTCACTCGTCTACGTACATGTGTGCTTGTCGTATATATACGGATCTCGGTTGGAACGAGATAAAGGAAAAAGAATACGGTGGTTAAAATGAGAACAACGAATCGAAGAAAAAATCGTTGCGTACGACACTGGTGCATTTGGTGCGTTCGGAACGTGTTGTAAATCTTTCCTGTGCATGTAGGTATTTCACCACGCGTACTGTGCATCCTCTGTCCGCGAAGGACACTTATCAAAAAATCGAAGGTGGAATACCACAACGAAAGCCAAATACGAACCGAGCGGACAAAGAAGGGTGGGCAAAATGCGTGTCGAATGGTGGTGGTAGGTAGAAAATGAGGAAGAAAGGAAAACGAGAACGGGGTGGGGAGGTGAGGTAGGAGCAGGAAGCTTTTCGGGCGCGGGTAAAGGGAGAGGGGCTAAAAATTTCAAGTTCAGTCACCAGAAAAAAACGCGTTTGGGAAGTCTATGTAAAAAGCGAATGGAAGTGTGGGACAGCACACCGTTAGGGTGAGGTAAAGACAGGGTCGAGCGAGCGAGAGAGATAGAGATAGAGAGACAGCGCGCGTCCAAATTTTCGGAGGGAAAACTCCTGCCTACCTTTTACTGGGATAATCTGGGATTTTCAGAGTGATGTCATAGCAGAGTACGTTGGTTGCGCTAGGCGAAACCGACGGTCGGCGATGGCCGTGCAGCTCACCACTGAGAACACTGAGGTCGCTCCATGTCTCTCACTCGACCCAAGCCACGACCCCGCCCATTCTGGGCCTACTGATACTCTCGAGGCCGTATATTAAACCATAAACCACCGAATACGTTCATATATAAATATGAATAATATCGCCCGTAAACTACCAAAGATCTCGTCTGATATTCCGCGTAGTAGTATCTGCGTCGCAAGATTATCAGCGTTCTTGGTCACTGACGTCAAACCCTCTCACGAACTTCGGCTCTCTCGCCGTACGTTAATGGCGGCACCACCTGCCTGCATCGCAGTAGTCACGTTGCTTTCCATCAATATCGACGGAGAAAAAACTCGAACGGACACGATACTTTTAGTCGTCTTTTTACAAAACCTATAATTCCTTCTGCTTATTTCGATGGATAGTCATTCATTCCGAGGCTCTACGAACATACTGTCGACCAACGAATCTCTTTGGTACTTTCCATGGTGTTTAAAAGTCTGTCCCTTGTGTAAGCGCAACACATATGCGCGTATATAGCTTGATAAGTTTAAAAGATCGCCAAGATGGGAGAACCGTAAGTAAGTCGCTTTCCCTATCGCGTGTCTTTATAGATTGCTTCTCTTTCAGTTTATGTGGGTAGTCTGTCGTTTTCGTAAGTTATATCCAATTTCAGGATTGTATATTTTGTCAAAAAATATTTCTGTGAAACATGATTGACAGTAATCTACAAGGAAATTATACGAAACCGTGTTTCTTATTTCTGTTTCACATACTACATTATATACATATGTGTACATTCATTGTACTGCATTGTACTTGATTGTACTGAAGTGTGAAGGAAATATAACATCCTCTTCTTTTTCTCGACGAGGCTTTAGCGTTGTACAGATAAACCGCTAGATGGCGTTACTCTAACCACGAAGTAAGACGGAATCATTACGTTACTGATCATGTAATAGATCGACGTTAATTTTTCGAAATATCCAACCTGAATGTGAAGCTACAACTAACTTTCAATGCTTTTATACCTAGAAAGTAAGCCATCACGTAATTCTATGCTTACATCTTTGACAATAAATATCAGCATATGTTTCATTAATTATTGAAGACAAATACACTGCTAGTATGCTAATTTTAGAGAAACCAGTGTTCAAATTGGCACATTCTCCATTTTTGTCAGTAGATTCCAAGTATTTTCCATTCATTTTTTAGAAATGTGTTCGGATAAATATGGAACAAAACAATAAAGTGTACAAAACCAATTCTTAAATTCAGACCAATGTCACGAGGTGTCGTTTCGCTGCTTTCGACCAATCGTCTCGCCGCTACCTTCCGATCGTTACGTACAACGTCAGTTTATTTAATTACCGCACTATAGAATATAACAATAAAGCAGCGTGTTGAGCTAGAAAAAATTGTAACACGTTTCGTTCGTAACGGAAATTACAAAATTATATTTCCAACAAGATTTTTAGTGATACATAAGAAATTGCACGAAAAGAGCCGAAAATATCCGAATGGAAAATGACGCGATTGGAGCGATGAAGTCACGTGAATCGAAACGGTTTTCACCATTGGCGGAGCCCGAGTAGAGGGGAATGTTCGTACCCTTAAGATAGGCTCGAGTCTTCACAAAGGCCAGAGACAGTGTTGGAGAACGACTGTGCTTACTAGCACTAGGTTACCGAGTTCGATCGCAGTATCCGGTTTCAGCAAGTTTTAGTGTGAGCTAGTGAAACGGAGAACATAGGTTAAAAGTGAGAAGAAACGGAATAGAACGAGGCAGAAATTTACGGGCACCGATTAGGTCGATTATATGATTTTGAAATAGAGTATGAACGTGGTTTAGTGGGCGTGCATATACAGTCACGTACGCGATATTACAAATAAATTTAATTTCACGTTTGTGAACATATGCTACACGCGCGTGCGCGTAGTGAAAGGACAAAGACGAATTTTGCTGTCGAACGTGTGATCGTATCGTGAAAAATCCGCGGAGGGCAGCGAAAACAAACAACTCCTGTCCGCCATCTTGCGTCTCTCCAGCTGCGCTGAAAAGAAGTGGGAGAACTAGAACGACGCGTGTGCTTTTATTTTGTTTAGAGAAGAAGTGTAAACGAGAGGTGACCAACGGTCACCGAATGTGGTCAAATTCGCAAAAAACACGAATAGGGAGGACTGCGAGAGAACTCGAAGCAAGCGGGACGAGGTAGCATTGTGGTCGTAGAGGAGGTTCGTGGGATACCCCACCAAGTTTATTCCTCCGCGTTCCCCCTACCCTTTTGCCCTGGATCCCGAGATTGTTGCGCAGTTAAAAAAATCACTGAACACAACACCACCTAAAACTTTTGGTTTCATCTTTAGAAAGTAGCCCGCGGACATAACACGGTAAGTCTTTCTGTATATGTTAATCATTAAATACCATAACTCCTCCAATGTTTATACGGCTCCAAATTCACATAGCAACACGAACAGAATGTTCTTTTATTAGCAGTTCATCTATGATAAACATACTAATGGCCAATTTTATGAACTTGTAAATATCGAATGCATTCGTTATTTAACGCGATGAAAACAAATTTGTGTTTACATAAATATTCACGAAACCAAACAATCATCTTTCACAGAATAATTTCTTTGAACATAGACAATTTATCCTTATATCAATTAGCGAAATGCATACATAAATAATAATTGTGCCTAGCACATTGTATTATAATATTTCCAATGGCCTTGTTGGTCCTTTTCTAAAAAATATAATCTCCTTTCTGTAAAGGTTCAACAAATTCTATTAAAAAATGTTAAAATACAATATCCTTGGTAACAAAGTCAACATGTTATGAAATCAGAATAAATAAACTAATAAAATCGTCTGGTACTTATTGAACAATGTATCATCAAATTTGACGATTACCAAATTAAATATGGAGTACCTGATGCATGAGATTAAGAGACCGATTCGTTTTGCAGACGGGTTGGTTGACTTTGTAAGTGGAAAGTACAATAAGAAGCCATGACGAATTCGGCCCCTAAATTGAACAACAAGGTAGAACGACACGGTTCGCCAAATGTCGGCGTCGACCGGCACCACTACCGTCCTGGTGCGATCAGATCGTCGACGTTCTTCCACAATAGCGGAAGGTCTCATGGCAGAAATTCGACTGGTAGATTGAGCTGCAGTCCTAATTGTTCGTCCAAAAGTACAAGAAATTCGCCACTCCGGTACGATTACAGTCCTCGCGGCAGTCCAACGAACAGCTTTTATGCGGGCGCGAAGTTTTCCGAACCGCCGTCTCCTGCGAGCCTTCCTCGACCGCCAAGCCATTGGACGAGACTGATGGGCAGTTGTCAGCAAGCTGACAGAAGTTGCGACATTTCAAATCATCTGAAGATGATATTAAACGTCCAAGCTTGATACTCAAAGACCAACGGACCGCTAAACACGGTTACCAGCTCCTAAACGAAGAGACAGGTACGATATCATCGTCCTTCCTCTTGGACAAAGGATGTACTTTTTTTTCTTGTATGTGAAATCAAGCTACTCGTTTAACAAAAACTGGGGAAAGTGTTTACATGAGAATAACTGCGCGATAACACAATCTAAAGACGATTACAAGTAATATGCAACTAGTTCAGGGCACCAGTGTCTTCAGTTTCATGGGATGGATGCTGAGTGAGAACCATGTTCTTTAAGCTATTATACAAAGCATACAAACACTAAGGAGAAAGACGCGGGTGCGTCTGATGCGAACCGTGATTCAAGTATATTTAACTTGTATCGATTCTATTATGCGCCGTCTATGAAGATATAAACGTATGTATTTTAGATTATTATTATGTATGGTTAACTTGCAGAGACACATACACATATACACAAACATTGTTATATTATCTGTTTGACGAAATGGTACGAAGACACAAGCAAAGCTGCATTAGCTATTTTTAAAGACGGTAGCTATATTTTTTTTCTTCAAAATTTGCTACAAGGTTAGCACTGTTGATTATGGCAGTTCCTTTTATTCTTTTCTATTACGACCGGAATTCTTTCCAAAACAATTAGAAAAATCTTTACATGTTTTGTCGCAGAATTTAGGCTTTCTGTTCCATAGAGGATTACTATATACTTATTACAACATAGGTGGTAAACTTTAAGCATCGCGTATATTCATCTACTGCTCTTTAGCATAAACCTAGGTGTCGATTCAGTATGTTTCTGACTAATGATTATAATCGCTAATTAACTTGTCGTCCCAAGTTTTCGTTAAGGTTTTGATATTTTGGTGTTAATTCATAAGGTTATTGAATCTTAAAGGCATAATCCAATTATCCTTATCAGATTTTTCCAGTCAAATTTCTTCGTTTCTATCCATCCTTACTCTTTTATGGAAAGTATTCATATTCTGTTTGCAGCTTTGCAATAACTCTGCGAAGCAATATATAACGTTTAAATGACGAGTTTCTAATGTGTATACAGATGGATTAATTCTTTGGAATTTATATAATTCATTTGATTAAAGAATGAAATGAGATGGATTGAATGAGTATTGAATGATGGAGAAAACAATTGAGATGTATGTTGATACATGATAGTTGTTCATTTCTTTAGAATATTCACCATCGAGCAATATCTGTGTTTAAATTAATAGATTTTTATGAAAAATTCGTATACGTGACAAATTCGAAAAATTATTTTTTACATAATATATGAGGCATAACGAGAATTTCGTCGTTAGGTAATCAATGTAAAAATTATTTGGATAATAGTTTCGGTCATTTTCAATTATTTAACATCGTATTGAAACGTAAAGTTGCAAATTTTTTTTGTAGTTGTAAATGCGTATGTTTCAACAAACCTTTTTAAACATGAAATTTTTGCTTGATGGATGTAACAGTAAACTAATTCTTTTTTTTTTTTTTTTCATTGCTTACCTACGCTTTGACGTTACATTATAAAAGTGGTAACAATGGTTTTTAATTTCCTTGCATTTTTTTTTTTTTCATTTTTTTTCTGTTCCAAAACACAAGTACATTTAAATACGTAGACTGACCAAATTACTTAAAGTGGTGTTTTAACTAGTACGTTATCTTTTTTTTTCTTCTGTTTTATTTAAAAGAAGGCATTGTTTTTTTAAATTCCTACGTTCGTTTCATTCTTCCCTTAGTGTACTTTTCTTTCTCGTAAGTTAGTTTGTAGGGCGAATTACGAAATAAGTTGGTGTACGTATATGCAGATCTCAGAAACGAGTGCATCGAATGCGTCTGGTGTGAATATATGGATGGGAGAATGAGAGGGAAAGTGAGAAAAGACAGCAAAACGTGCAATTTCGAACTTTCGATTACTTTCTCCGTATTTGTAGTTTCGGTAAGGCAAAAATTTTAAACGGTATCTATAGCATCTCTTTAACAGCTGCGCGTCGCGTGAAGATGGTTGATAGAAATTCTGATGTAAAGTCCGATGAGAAGCTCATTGGTTTCGATCGGCAACCGGTTCTCATCGTACACGATCTCTCGATCGATTCTTTTTCTTTCTCGATAGCCGGTGCCGTGCAAAGGCTGGTAGAAGGAACAGTTTCGCGAAAAGAGAAAACGTCGCGTTCAGCGATGCGATTCTATTCGTAAATGTACGTTTTAAAAATGTCCACAGTTCACTGGAAATTATTATTTTTCTTTGAAATTAATTTAATCGTTAAGGTTGAAATTCCTAGTAAATACTGAAATGATTCTACATTGGTCACATTAGTCAACTATTTCCGTTCATTCGAAATCCCACAGATAAAAAAAAGTTTCGTCATCATTTGTGATAGCGACGGAGTCGGAAGATAACCGACATTCCGCGTGTTTATCCGGTAATTGCGAAACAGTTCTGATCTACGTTGAAGG
Organism: Hylaeus anthracinus; assembly: GCF_026225885.1. NCBI lineage: Eukaryota > Metazoa > Arthropoda > Insecta > Hymenoptera > Colletidae > Hylaeus > Hylaeus anthracinus. The sequence goes on from NW_026533254.1 coordinate 17,693,880, forward strand.
GGATCTACGTCGCAATGATCGATGAAAATCGAAGAATAGACCGATAACAAGGCACACGGTTGGAAAGTAATTTTCGTCGTAGTCTGTTGATTCGTCGTCTTTTCCTCGTTTCGGTATGTCGGAATAAAGTTCCAAACTCGTTCGTTTTTTTCTCGTAAAATCGTTTCGTCAGAAGTTTAGTTTTTGTTGAAAGTTCTATCGATTCGAAGGTAATAGTTTTCAGCCTGGCAGACATTTCAGTATTTGCCCAGTGATTTTTCTTTTATTTTTCGGAGACTTTGTCTCGAACCCTTTAGTTGTTTAAGATCTGTAATTGTGAATACGTGCCAGGGATCGGGTAAATTTTTCATGAGAGTTACGAATCGTTCTCAAAGGCTCATCGGGCGCGAGGTAATCGAATTAAAAACACTGCCGTCCTGTGGGAGATCGATGAACCAAAACGTTGAAACGTACGGAGATTATCGCACAGACGCGCATCGATAACAAATTGTGTAAATAGACAGCGGTGGAAATTGTAATTTTGAACAGCACGTGTAAATGTCCTGTAAAAATTAGTGTACATACGAAACAAACAAACAGACAAACAAAAAAAATCCAACAGACACGTATTATGTATATGTATATGTATATACGTATACATACGAGTAAGGGGGAATTTAAAATGGTCTCGTTGGCAACGGCGTTTTGTTCCGTTCCGATCGAGAGCGTGACTAAAAGAAATTCGAATGTTTTGAGTGCAGCAATACGCGTACGGTTGCTCGAGTCTCGCGATATAAGCGAAAAATAGTCAGTATGTGCAAGATAACGAAGATTTATCAAGGAAAACAAAAGGGGAGGAAGAGAGACAGTCGTTGGGTAGCCAGGCTCGATTCGGGCGATCTTTTTTTCTGTGGGGCGTTCCGGTAGGGGGAACAGGCACGAACAAAAAAAAATAAAGAAAATGGCGTCCGAGAAGGACGCGAAACGAGGAGGCACGAATTACAATGTGAACTAAATCAACCAATCGATAATATTAATGGAAAAGAATGATAAGAAATTAGCTGTGATGATGACCCTATAGGTACTACTAATTTTTAATTGGTAACTGATCAACATATATATATATATACACACACACATATATATTATATATTATATGTATATGATAAACGATAAGGTGGGATAATTTAAGAACGTTACGAGTACGATAACAGAGTAAAAGAAATAACGGTTCTTTCGAGAGAAACGCGTCGGGTAACACGAGAGAGATATGGTATATATACGCTCCGTGTACGTTGTTCGAAACGAAGCAAAAAAAGTTGGGAGACGTTTTTCTCTGTCCCGAAAAATGGAGGGGTGTGACCAACCCCCTTACGCTCTTCAAGTGTTACTATTAATTTGTCGTACTGTTTTAGTGGTTAGAGATACACGCGCAATCGTGGGGAGAACGCAAATATAGTGCTCGAAAACGCGACACAATAAAGAGGGGGTGCAATGTTTACTGCGACAAGGACAAAGAAAAAAAAAAAAAAGTATATTATTTAGAAACTCTCGAGTACGTCCAATCGTGTGTCGCAATCCACCTTCGTGACTTTAAGATGAGAATATAGTTCGTAGTTCTAATTATAAGAGCCAACGAGAACTTGGGTCGTTTCGAAAAATGGGATCGAGGTCAAACGTGATTTTTATCCTCGTGGGATGCTTCCGGTTTTTTATTCACACTTTTTTCCGTTTCCGATTCGCGCGAGCGTTCGTCGTAGATCTCGAGACGGAGACTAACAGATGGACAAAATTCTTGTCCGAATCGAAAATAATCAAGTATAGGGACGAATAATTTTTTTTATCCGTTGTATACTTTGGGCAAAAGTAAACATTTGAATTTCAAAATCTAATCATATCTTACGTTGAAGAAATAATGTAATAGACGTCGCGTACGAGTCACTACGATTGTGTTTTTCCATGAGATGTTTGTCCATCTCTTTTCGAAACGGAAGGAAGTTGTTTTCTTATAGAAACCGAAAGGTGGAATGAGACAGAAAGAAAGAATGAAACGATCCATACTCGACTGGCATTTATTGTGATATTGTAACGTACAAAATCGTTCGTCGCGAGTTACACGAAAGATCGAAGAATAATCGATAAGAAAAAGATATAATTCTCGTGAAGGCTTCACGGATGTGTCATGGGTCCATTTTGAAAACAAAAAAGAAACTCAAAAGATACCAATGATATCCTCGAACATTCTATGGTCTGGTATAAATGCTTGCAGTAACGCAAACGTATTACCTTTTATCGTTTATATCGAAAATTGAATTCTTCTGATGATATTTTTTCGTTTGAACTTTTCGCAAAGTATAGTAAAAGTATATATATATATATATATATAAAATTGTGTATATATATATATATATCTATATGTACACAATTTTTTTCGTTCAATTTATTTGCAATAACAACTTTGACCTCCTTCTGTGATCATAAACACGAATATTGTATAATAAGTTACGCGTCGAAGGTTGATAGATTAAACAATTTGCTTTAATTTTGATAGTCGCGATTTCTTTCAAAAATATCGCCAGCGAATGTTCAGAAATGTAACTGTCAATAGGAATAGTTGACCCGACGCTCTGCAGACGTTCACGTCTTCGTGAACGCGGCATTACGAACTGCCAAGTCTCACCGTTTACACCCTGATGCATCCGTCGACGAACATTGCGTGACATATAAGTGCACACACGACTTGCCATGTGCTCTTGCATGTCTCGCTTAAACCTACATATATGTATCTTCGTACCTTTCGAACAATTTTCTTTTGCTGGTCTTTTTCGAAAATTCAAATCGTGTCCTGTTACGTAATCAAACTTGTTAAACCTAAAGAAAAACAGGAAACCGTTGACGAGAGTATTCGAGTGAAGCATACGTTGACATTACATATCTCTTTGGTTGTCCCGCCGAATTTTCCTGGCCCTCGTTTGAATTTGTCGTTACGTCAGGACGCGTTTCTTCGTTTCCTGGGCAAATTAGCTTTGGGAGCTTCCGCGAACAAGCGTCGGGGATTCCCCCGTCGGTCTTTGGATTCCTCTGTGACACGTGCAAGCACTCGTACGGATTCTTCCGATCGAAGGAGCGCTTGTTTCTTCCCAGTAAAAGCGAATCGTGATTTATTTTCGTTAAGCAGGTGTATTTTGCTTATTCCCGTAAACGAAATTCGTATATTTTCTTGATAAGTTTTAACTAAGTTTACCGAGGTGTGCTCTTCGTTTTAAAATCATCACATAATTTTTAGGTTAACGACATCGGGAAAAACAGTCTCTTGTTACTATTAACTTTTTACTTTCTTTTATTCGCGACTGCTTCACTTTAGGTCTGTAAGTAATTGATTAGAGTATATTCGGTTAATAAAATTTTCACGGTAACACTTGAACACTCTAGGTACGTTTTATAGCGTTCTTTGCGTCTTTTTTTTTCGGGGAAACTCGCGTGCAAACGTGTTAAGGAGCAGAGTAATTCTACGAATTTTTGCATATCCGTGCCACTTCTCGTAAGGAAAGAATACCGGTGTTTATCGAACGTTCTTTTTTTAAAGAATAGACGAAGAGTAAAGAATAAATAAACGCTCATGGAACAAAATGGAACCAAACGTCTTCGAACGACCGTCAAACAGACATACACACCGCGCCGCGAGCTTTTCTCAAAAGTATTTTTCGTGAAAGAAGCTCGTGGCACGAATTGTGTCGCTATATCATCGTATTCATGATTTCTCGCGCGAGAGCAGATAACGGAAAAATGAACAGCTCATCGATTTCATACAAAGTATGCACCGATCATATACAGGGACACAAAACACAGCCACACGAAACACTATGTCGATTAATTAATTAAGCCTTAAATTTAGAATTAAGTTGAAAAGGTCTGAGAAACAGAGAGCGGAGAAAAGGTAGAGAAAAGAGGGAGTGAGACGAGAGCTCTGTTGTTGATAACGCTCAATGGTCTACGTGATCGTTGATCGCGAATAATTTCTCATCGGATCTTTTCAAAGTTTTAATTTCGAGGTCGAATGTCTGACGCCAAAAAAAAAAAAATTCGGGGCACGCGTGCTTATATTTCCAATTGTTGCTCGAACTTTTTCCGTTTTTAAGACGATGCCCGTGAGACCGTGTGTGTGTTTCGTCATTCGGCCACGCAGGATCCGGCTTTCCGAAGGTCAACGCGGTCGCGTGTCGTTTCGTATTCGAATCGAGTCGCTTCGAATGCGACACGACACTCTCACGACCAGGGTTGCCATGAGTTGAGCGAAGAACGACGTATCAGAGTTGGACAAAATTATATCATATAGAGTAGAGAAGTCATAGGAACGTGCGCTCAATTTTCTTTCTCTTACTATTCGCGTCACAGTTTCTCCATCATTTTACTTACTTTATCTATACGTGTAATCTTTGTTTATCCATCGAGAAACCAGGAAGAAACAATATCGCGTTGCGTGGTCGCGCGAACGAAACACATCGTCACGTATGCATCGATCGATTGGAAACGATTTATTCGAAAAGCTAGGCCATCGTTGAGGAAACACGATTTTTACCTACGGTAGCAAGGAGAAGTCGCGTATCTATCGATTGTTCACTCGTAAATTCTCGTATTAAACGCATCTCTAACGAGCCTGTCGATGACAATATTTTTTATCCTTCTTCCTGCTGCTGCTCGTGAAAGTCTTTGCCGTGTATCGCCGCGACGCTCCACTCGACCATCTTCATTTTCTTCATTTTTATTCCGCGACTAACACTCGACCCTCCGTTGCATTAATTCTGCCTTTTCACGGGTAGGAGGTTTCTGTAATAGCATTTTTGTTTCCCTTGGCTTTTCAAGTCGCGAAAGGATCAAAGAACCAAGCCAAGCGAAGCCACATGTGCTCTCGTTTGGCTCGAACCTTTCGTTCGTACGTGGCTCGTGTACAACAATTTCTGTGAAATTAATACGTAAAAATGTGTCTGTGTGCATTTTTAAGTGGGCGTAATCGAGGCGCTAACGATGGTAATTTTATGTTGTCTTTCAAACAAGAAATTGTTTCTTGATTATTTAGCGTGATTTAAATAATACTCAAGGTGAAGAATAAGTAACAGAGGCTATTGATATATCTACACAAGGCAAATTTTATACTTTCGTCACGTATTTTATTAAGTTTATTTTTATTCGGTTTTCGTGGTATGCAATGGAAGGTTGAGAGTAAAAAATGTCGCATAATATGACGAAACACAGAGAATGGAGTTGCACAAAATTACACACACGCACGCGCGCGTGCAGTACACATACATACGGTGAATGGAGCGTCGTTTCGATGGACGGCCAACTGAAAGTAGGGAAAACGGATCGGTCGCCGTGGCGGCAAGAAAACGCACTGACTATTTTAGCGAATCGAGATTCGACCATGTACCTTGATATATAATATACCTTGCGCGTGTTTCAAGAAAGTATGTACGCGTCCGAGAGAAATGAAACGAGAGAATGTGTGTGCGAGCGTGCCAAAACAGTGAGGTTGAGCGAGTGAGAGAGAAAAAAAAATATATATATATATATACATATTATATATATTATATACGAAGGGAGAGTTTTTCGCTCTGGACGCAAAGAAAGAAAATAACAAACTGATGCGTTTTGTCCTCTAATCGTAAAGGTTCGTTTTCAAACGACGTGAAGTCTTGACTTTGCGATGATAACGGTCGATGTACAAATAATTTCGTGTCGTGACATTTATCGGCAAGACAAATTACTATTATTATTATTATTTGTCTTTTTTTTTCGGACTATACAAGTCATGACCTCGTGTCGTGATAACACAGCATCGGTGATTGGAATTTCATGCCAATATCCGACATTTAAGTTTTCACAATGACAAATGTCACGGCATTAAATGTCGTAAATTTCTGTCACGCGAAAACGAGCCTTAAAGATCGTTTATCGTTGATTGTGCGAAAAAGACGAATGAAAACAAACAGGGAGAGAGAGGTATTCCTGGAAGAACGCGTCCGTTTGGTCGTCAGTTTCTCGCACGCGCAGCGCGCTGTTATCGTTGCAACCGATACAAAAAAAAAAAAACAACAAAAATACACAACGATCGTGTAACATCGTCTGCGCGTGCGTAACAATCACGTTTTTCCCTACGTGTAATCGGCGAAGTAACTTCAGTTCTTTTCGTGTCTCTCCCTTTCGTTTACGCGACGCATACGCGGAGAGTAACGTTTGCGCGAAAATATTCGACTAATCACGGCTCTCCGTCGCTGTTGGACTGGAATTAGTTTTCGTTAAGGAGCCTGTTTAGTTTGGAGTTTTAAAAGTTGGACGATATTTGGAATTGTTCATTTTTTACTCATGTTTATCGATGTGTTGCGGAGCTATCGAAATTATCTCAAGTATTTAATTAAACGATCGGTTCGAGGTCTCCAAATAAATTTTTCATCACGAATAATACACAAGTGTAATGTATTTATAATGAAAAATTTATTTCGAAACGTTACGTTCTGTCCTCCAATTTAGATGCATTTCATTGTCAGACTTACGAGACTGTAACTGCTTTCGATGCTACAATCGGTCAGAAAATGTACAAAAAAAGTAACATCGATTCTTCTCACCTCCAAAGCTAGACAGACACCTTAACGGCGAAAATGATTACACCGCCTACGAATCATCACGGAATCGTCAATTATTAAATTACGTGCGTTGTTGGATCTCAGTTGCGACTCTTAATTGGCCAGTATTGAGAAATCGGAAAATTCTAGTCTCCAAGCGTTCCAGAGGATCGTCATCCCTGGAGAAGCTTCGTGGTATAGGAGCAGTTCGAAACAAACGTCAATGACAAGGGTCATTCGACAATTTTATGATGAATTCGTAATGAATTCGAGTTCGTGACGACATTTGTGTGTCATAGTTAACCCTTCGAGCTCGACTCCCGTACAGTGTATAACGAAGAGCACGAAAGCTGTGGCAAGACCACCGCGCAAGTGTACATAGCGCAGGTTTTCGATTGGCGAAGAGACACCGAGTACTTGCACCCATCGGAGACCTTCACTCCTTGCCCCAACTTTCGCGCTCCCACGTACCTTTGTGTTTCCGTGTTTGCGAATCAAACTTTATCGTCCGAAGACGATGCATAGTTACCTATTTTTCCGAACAACTTTTTTACGACACTCCATCGAAAGTCAGGAAAATTGATAAGCTGTTTTACACAGATTAAGATTGAAAGTATCGTGCTCGAAGGAGAATATACACCACGAGGCTTCACACTGCTTCCGTAGTAGGCCTAGATTAGTGGGGATCAAGCGCGAATCCCTTCTCACCCTCTGTTTAAGATTCTCAGTTGCAAATGAAAACGTTTGAAATTCTCCAACAAGTGTTCGACGCTCCCGAAGGAAGAAGGGATCGAGCTTGAGCGACTTCCACGTCAGAGACTAGGATTTTAGGATACAAGAGATCTAGATTGTTCCGTGCGATGAAATTGATCGCGATTCGGTGCGAAGGAAACGCTTACGGAACGAACACGGTCCAAAGAGAACGGCCGCCTTTCTCTTGCCGCGCAGATGTTCCCTCTCCGTTCGAGTATGTCCTACAAACTACGTGGCATTTCTTCTTCGTAATGGTTTACTTCCCCTCCCCCTCCCCCAATCTTTTGTAAGCTTACATTTTACACCGATCATCGCTGTACAGAGCATTGTTCCGCGAAACTCTGGTCTGCTTTAACTGAACGACGAGAAAAGTTAACGAACGAGGAGACTCGGTGCACCAATGGGCACTACTCGGCGAAGCTTGTACTCGCGAAACGACGGGCACAATTTTTTCACTTCTTCCATGAATGCTGCGATTTTCTCGTTCAATTAGGAAACAAGCTGTAGAGGAAACAAAAAGAAAAAAAAAAAAATCGTTCAAAAACAGCGATCGACGAAGAGCGTCGTTTGTCCCGTTGATTTCGAGGGAACAAGTGTCGCGAGTCCGATGAGGTTACACAAAAAAAAAACAAAAAAAAAAAGAAGATGAAGCAGAAGGTCAGAACTTTTGTTCTGTCGTTCCAACGAATAGAGGTCGACGAGTTTATCGTAAGCTGTAAATCGTAGATAATATTAAGGATAATCGAGTCGCGATCTCTGTAATGATGACGATAAAACGCTGAGCGATGAGACGACGACATCACCGACGACGTATAGTGGTGTCGATGTAACGAGAACCGAGAAACACCGATAACGATTTTCCCCTTTCCGTGTCTCTTTGATAAACTCCGTCGCGGATACGATGCAATTTGCTGTCAAATTTAGGGTACGTAAGGATAGAGTTGTAAAAGTATATCTATTATTGTACGTAAACAAAAACAACCGCAAAGAAGTACGTTTAAGGTTCGGCTAGGTGGACGCGTCGAGCGCGACGCGCTTAAACGCCTCGACGAACGCCCGTTTCGCGCGAGATGGGGAGGATCGATTGATAATAACGATGCAACAATAACAATTGTACATAACGAGGAAGAGAGAATGAGAGAGAACAAAATCGAATTCGTTCGCGCGAGCCGTGACAAGCGCACGATATAAAATATTTTGTTATGCAAACGGTGAAGAAGTTCGATGTTTTTTGGGGACGAAAGGATGGCTGTGTGATTTTCAAAGTCGTCCAACCGGAGTTTCCCCGACGTTTCCGAGTCGTGTTGGAATATTCGTGGCCTCGGTAGTTGTATAACGAGTATTCGAGTAACGGCATGGACGAAGGGTGGCAAGAGAGAAGAAGAGAAGAGAAACACCGTCGTTACGCGCAACAACGAGATTTCCTTTTATCATTCCCAAAGCTCGTCTGCCATTCTTGGTCGCTTCCATGTTTAAACGTGAATGGGAGAAGCATCGATAATACATTCCGGTTGAATCGCCGATCTCGAGATATCGCCCACGATCACAATTCATTCAGGAAGAGGGAATCTCGACCGGAGGGACCGATCTTACACGGGAGAGATAGATTTGCAGCCGCCGGTACTCCTGTCGAATTTTCTTCCATTGAAGATGGAAGACCAAGACTGAAGCGAACGAGACAAGAGGATAACGGGAGGGCTTAACGATGGCGCGATCGACGAAGAATGAGATCATCGATTGGCCACCTTTCGACGCGCATCCCGTTGTTTCTCTTGGCGAAACAATTGTCTCGTGTTTGCGCGTCCGACGTGAATAGGATTGCTCGAAGAAACTGTATCGGAAGTGACGTGCCAGTAGGTCTAGTCGTTGGGGGAAAGAGGAAGACTCGACATTTTTTCAAGCATCGTCCATTACGAGGCCCCGACAGAGGAACAATTATTTTTTGCCGTTTTTTTCTCCTATCTAAGAGGAAACGATCTAGAAGTTTCCATTATAGAAGTAACAGCGCAAACGTGTTGAATGCGAACGGCTACGTTGCGTGAAAACGATCGAGAGATCCTCCGGAAATGAAGGGAAACACATTGGAGAGCCAGTAATATTTCGCGAACGATAGAAGTAGGCGGATAAACAAGTTGGTATCTAAACCGTAAACGTTTATATCGTAATTTTGGTACTGTTATTCGGTATCTACACGCATTTGCAAGGATACGTTCGTGTATCGCTGTAGTACGAAGACGAAGAAGAAGAAGATGAAGATGAAGATGAAGATGAAGAAGAAGAAGAAGAAGAAGAAGAAGAAGAAGAAGAAGAAGAAGAAGAAGAAGACGATTGGTAGCAGCACCGAAGTGAAAGATTGGAACGAGAGGGAAGAAACGTGTCTTTCAAGATCGTCGATTCGAAGAAAGTGAGAAACGAATCGAAGAAGGAACGAAGAGTGACGATTGTGTGTGGAAAACAATGAAGAAAAAATATAAAACGCTGTCTGCGTTGATCATTTTGGGATTGAAATCGGATCTAAGAGCGAAGCTGGAACGAATGTGAGGATTTCTAAAAAATGATCAGAAAAAAATGTCTTTTTGAGAACAAAAAGCGCCAAAAAAAATCTGTGTATAAAGTCAGTCGAGAATGTGTATGCATGTGTGACAGAGGGGATGAATGAATGAGATGGATCGAGGAAAGGAAAGATGCGATAAGCATGGAGCAAGTGACAAAGAAGACGAATATTGATAAGAAGAAGAAAGAAAACAGAAGCGTTGGTGTGCAATAATCGTCAGGAATGGTTTTTATCAACTTCCTGGCGCGAAAGTTCAAAGACAAGTCGATGGAAGAACAAATTTTTGGTTCCTCTTCCGTCTGCGGACAAAGTATATGCGAGGATCTTTTTTAGAAAGATGGAAGGAGAAGTTTCCGATGCTATTCGCGAAACGTTTCTCAAAATTGACTTCATTGAAGAAAATATTTCGGTACAGCACAATTACATACACACAAGCATAAAGATACACATCCGTATGACACGTATGTACATAACGCGACAGAAGTGCAGGAGAAACAAATAGAGCCGATTCGTAAAACGAAACGCGCGTTTATGTGAGTCACGTGTGCAGAAAAAAAAAAAAAAAGATTGATACAAACACCGGGCGCACATAACCTAACACTGTACAATTGCAAATAAACGATAGATGGGGAAGCGCAAAAGATTCCAAGCGGAGATACAAAATGGAGAGAAAGCTGTTTCTGTAACGGGAACGCCTGACAATTTTCGATTAAGGCCCCGTTACACAGGAAAGAAACACGGTACAACGCCGCGTTCCAAGTTTCTTTGGTGTTTACTTAAACGCAGATGGAGCCACTTTATGAACAAAATGAAAGATGAAGGAGAACAACAGGAGAAAATTTGTAACGTTTCCATAGTATCGCAAACGATCCTTTCTGTTCCTTGTCCCCGTCTCGTTTTTCCCAAACTTTTTCCCTACACGCTTTTCTTTGATACTAGTGAAACAAGAACATGGCAAGCCACGCTACGAAGCTACCTAGCTTCACCTCTTCACGACTACCCAACGAGAATCATCTTTAGTTTCCGTTTCCACCTTATACCTCAACAAGTCTTATGCATATCCCGTCCACAATTTCCTTTTACTACACCCTTTTTCTTTAGGGCCCTTCTCAGGGCCCGCAAATGCATCATCTACGGAGCATCAATCTCTTGGATCAACATGAATAGAAAATCTGTCCTTTTCAGGACAATCTATTAAAAACTGTCCTTTTCAGGACAATCTATTAAAAACTGTCCTTTTCAGGACAATATATCACAGCTGCCATTTTTGGCTAAGCTTTTCAGTAACTTATCCTTCGTAAGGACAAAATTAATCCTGCCTCAAAATAAAACAAAATAAAATTTGTGTCTGGATAAAATCCCATTGTACCCGAATTGCTTGTGTCCCTTCTAGGGGTGCGTCGCAAACTTTAAATTTTCAGCCTGGCCAGCCAGTACTTTGGTGCGTATAATGTTAATCTTTCCAAATTTTAACGATTTAATGTACATAACCTAACCCCATCTTTGTTGCAGTCCTGTAAGTTTTATACGACACATGTTTGATTTCCTTTGAAAATTGATAACTATTGCTGACGCAACAGTTTGCGGTACGAACGGGTAAGTATTGCTCAGCGTGACTTAAGCACATTTGCGTCGAAACCTCAGAAGGCCATGGAAGATAACCGGTATCGTTCAGGAAGTATGTCGCGTCACTCGCGTCACGTTTCGCTAGAAAAACAAGCTAGTTTTACCGTATCGACACGACGTACTTTTCTGACAAGATTCCATTTTTGTATCGTCGTCAAGTGTTACGATATAAACTGATCAACGTTAGTAAATGTAATTTTTTGAAACTAGAATCTTTACTACTTTTATAGATCGTCATGTGTCGAAAAATATCGAAGTCACGTTTTAAAAAGTTGTGCTAAGTTTATAATTTGTTTTTTAACAGTGAGTAATTCATTCAATAATGTTCAATTTAATATTACAATTGAGTTACATAACCTATTCGCGTACTAAATAGGATGAATGAGCCTCGATGGATTTGGAACGACCACAAAAGATACTCCTAGCGATAAATACGCTACAAGCATGAAAAATTAAGTGACTTTAATAAACTATTTTCGATCGTTCAGCCGATGCATGTTTCATTTCGCAGTATAATCTTGTAGTTGTCCCACCAGTACAGCTACAGTGTGGTATACGAATGCTCCGGGCAATGCCCTACCAAGATTAGCATGTATACGTGTGGATTCGCACAAGAACGCTTTATTATAGCAGACAAATCTAGCATGTATTAAGATATCTGTCTTTCTAACTTTTTTATTCATTTATTCTGATAAGATTGTAAGAAGTTAATCTGTCTTCACACGATCTTCTTTCGCACCGATTAAATGTAATGAAATACAGTATATGCACTGAAATTCGTGACGGACAGTGAACTCGAAACTTAATGGAAACGGTGCGAAGATTGATGGCCTTGTTTTGTTGCTTATACGAATCAGTAGTCAGACGTTGAACGAAAGCAAGAAGAAAAAAGTCTGCTTATCGATTCTCTTTTCTCAATATTGTTTTATGCACGTACTTGTAGCCTGCAAATATTTGCCTTGTATTTTAAAACTTTATGACGCGCGCAACCGTGTCGTTTAGTATGACTAATCGAAAAGACAAAGTCATGCCTCAAAAACTGAAAGGAAGAGCGTGACGAGCATAACTGTATTTTATAGAAGAGAAATCGATTGGTCGCTGTGAGTCATGTTTCGCTATTAAAAACTTGATCGTATCGATCGTGGAATTTTCATGAATATATTTTTATATCGAAGACCAAGTGTTAATAAATATATTTTTAAGTAATAACACGGACAAGATTCTTCCATTTCTAACTCGTTACTGTTTCTTAGGCTTAGAAGTACCGTAAGTTCTTCAACTTTCTAGAATTGACCATAGTAGTAGGTCACGTCGAACCGTCTTAAGCTTTCACTTAGCTATAGCGTCTAAAGTAATCGAGACTTACAAAAAGATCGATAAGTATGTACACTAACTACATATATCCTCTAACTCCTTGTTTTTTTAGTGTTTCATATTCCATTATTTTCTTAAACTACTGATGATCTTGTTTCATTGTATTTTTGGGCCCACATTCTTTAGTCGTGCATTTCCGCAATAAACACGTTACGTTATTTTTGGGCAATGAAATATGGACTTCGAAGTTGTCCTCATATATGTATACAAATCGTGGGCACGAAATGTCTGATGAAATATCATGTGTTATTAATATCGCGGGTTAATTTTAACGTGTATTGTTATATTCATTGAGGGAAAACTGAAAATGAATTTTTTTAAAACCACAGAGTACTTTTATACAAAAGTAATATATTTTATTCCAATAAATATACATTTGTTTTATAATGTGTATTGTAAAAAAAAAAACAGCGTTTATATATAATATAACTTTTAAGTTAAATAAACGAACTTTATTAGATAATTTTTTAAGCAAAATACTGTTAGAATAATTGTCGCGGAATCTTCCAGATTTCTATATTTCCGTGGGTGTCGCCTATGGCCAACAAGTCTCTGCAAAAAAAATGTATAAATAACGTAATTCTATTTTCCGATCTAATCGAATAACTTACAAGAACTTACTTTTTAGAATTGACGCGTAAGCAGCTGGCGTTTTCCCTACCAGGTGTTTCAAATTTCACATTTGTTACAGGTCTACCATCGGTGATATTGTACAATTTTATGTTCGAGCCAGCCCCATAAGTTGCCAATACATCCTGATTCCCGATCATCCACGTAAATCCTACGATAGTATTTTCAAAGGAAATCGAGCGCAGGCACGAATGCTGAACAGTACGAACAAATATTTATTCTTGAGAAATTCAAAGTATTCGAGTGATTTTTATAAATAAAATCCGTACCTCTTCGAAATCGTATATACGCATCTCCCTATCTGTGCCAGCAGTGACGAACAGGTCACGAGTAGGAGAGCATTTAACGCAAGTAATGCTACCTTCGTGTCTGTCGTATTCGTCTACTACAGGATCTATAAGAGTTTCATCTCCTGTAATTAATAAAGAGAAATAATGACATAGTACAAGAATATCAGTAGAATACATACCTTCGATAGGAGCGACGCGCTCTACGCTGCACTTGTATATTCCACCACATAAAGTGCCTACAATGAAAAATACAGTATCCCTAGATAAAAAGTCAAAGCTGGTGATACACAATCCAGATTCAACGGCGCGTTCACGAGTTCCACCCGCACTGCGCGGTCTTGAACTCTCTATTGGATTGTGTTCTTTGGCTACTTTGAATCTAAATAAGGTACAATGTATACAAAAATATTTACATATGTATATATATATATATATATATATATACTATCTCTGAATAGTCTTTGAGAAAACAATTACCGTTTGTATGAACGAGCAATGGTAAAGTTAGCCCCCATTCTATGAAAAAAAATGTATCCATCTTTGCCAGAGCTTACTAGCAAGGACACATCATTTACAGTTCTTGCTTTCCAGTACACTTGAGACACTGAATCTCCATGAGTGCACACAGTTGTTGGTGTCACTGATACATCATCTCTCAAGTTCCAAACGAGGACATCACCTTTATAACAATTATATAGAGATTTTAATCTATAAACATAAGTTTATTTGAAAATTTAGTAAGTTACCATTGAACAAGCCAGCTGCTATAATGGATGGTTCATTTGGATGGTAAGCCAAGGATGTGATACACGAATTAGTTTCTAACGTTTTACTTGGAGTATTAAGGAAATCATTGTCCTTTGTTTGGCTGTATAAGTGTATCTTAGACAGATGATCACACCACGTTTCATGGTAAGGAATGCCATGGGAAACAGCTAATGTTCCTCCTCCGATGCTCCAACACATATCGCTTACTTTCATCTGGAAGTACATATAAATTCAACAAAATTATATAAAATATTAATAATTATAAATGAATAGTCGGTACCGGTGTATCTGCTTCAGTACTGTTAATTTTTTGCAATAGCTGGGTGCTTGCAAGCGAATCCTCACTAGTTTTTGGGTCAGAATCTTCGAATGCATTTGTTTCATATGCCTCATCTAGAGCTTCCATTATACTTGGTGTAACTCTATTCAAAAATTGAACCAATTTTTGATAGTCCACGGTAGGCTCCTTTTTTTCCTCGATTACAGTTTGAGTCTAAAACGAGAAATATTTATTCATTCGTCGTTCGTACATTTACAAATGTATTTACAAGTACCTCGATGCTTCTCGTTTCAATTGTTTGCACGGGATTTTGATCACAAATAATCTCAGTTGTTTGAACAGTCGTCGATAATTGCGACCTAGAAAACAATAACAATTAAAGCAAAAAATGACAGATTCTACGATGAAATATATGATAATAAAACAACGTACTTTGTGGGTGATAATTGCGAATCGAAACTCACAGAATCGAGAGTACGATCAGTAAACATTATTAAATAGAACGTGTATTGCTCTTGGGACTTGTTTAGAAGTAGTTTGAATATTTCAATCGTTGATGAAATCAAAAATAAGAAGTAAAGTTAAAAACAAGTGTTTGAGTGCGTCTAAAAAAGCCACACGTAGTGGCGCCATCGGTGGGAAAATGCCCAAGTTTGTCGAAAAAATAGTTCTTTTCGTTCGCGCTAGATGGAGTCGTCAACTTACACAGTCGTCATCTAGCGTCAATAATGGAAACTAATTTTACTACATACTTGGGTGTTTTCTCACCGATAGCGCCACTGGTGTTAAACCCGCTCACTGAACCGCTCAGTGAGCGATGGCCTTTCTGAATGCACCCAATTGGAAGTTTGCCGCTCAGGGGAAGGGGAGGGGATGCGTTTGGCGTGTCGTATTCCCCTCAAACGAAACGAATTAATGAACCTCTGTGTACATAATACCATTTTTATAAGTCTATTGTTGATTTTTGTAAGAGAGCGCATTTGTTTGAAGGAGATTTTCCTGCTGATATAATGTTAACCTGCGTAGCGCGTGACTGTCTTTCGAATCAGGATACGAAAGTCGACCGAAGAAACATTTTATTTTTCCCTTTTCCCGACGATATTGCGTGAGTATTTGTTATTCTTGTCTCTTAACAACCTACAGCGTATAATGTTTGTATACATTATTCGACGTTTTCAGTCAAAGGAATCAGTGGATAAGGAATTGTCAGTTAGATGACACCTCTACAAATGATAAGCCACTCTACCTTTGCGAACTGCATTTCGAGCAGATGGATTTTACAAGTTTAAAGGAACTGAAACCTAATTCTGTCCCAACTGTTTTCGATAAATTAGAAGGTATCCACAACAGTGACAAACGCCTGTTTGTTTATTAAACTTTTTAGAAAGAACAATGTTAAATTTGTTGCAGAAGGACAGAGAAAACGGAAAGCTGATAGTGTACCCGAAACTGAATTGTCTAAAAGTCCACCTTTAAAACAGAAAAAATTAAACGAGGATTCTTCTAGTTTAATAACTCCAGTTAAAAGTCCTTGCACCCAGCTAATAGCTAATGTAAAGAATGTTACTGTATTTTTAAGTTTCAAGTGCTCGGTATGAAAGATTACTCAGCAAATGCGATGTTACAGGTTGAAGAAACAAATGATGTAGATAAAATGGATATATCTATTGATCATGATATATCCATAAATGGATCTGCCCTTTTAAGATCTGAATTATATCACGATGTGGAAATAGGTAAAAAACAATATCGTTTAACAATACAAATAGACAAAATATATGGTAGACCATGTCCAAGGTCAAAGAAGCTCATGATATTGGCACAGTTGAAGAAGGAAAAGTTACAACTTACTAAAAGTATAATAGATATGGGTCAGAGAGATCAATCTTTACAGAAAGGTAATAGAAAGGCTGTTTGCGTGAAAGGCGGTTGTAAATTAAAAAAATCTGTGTACGAATCGAAGCCAGCTTTTCAGTGTGAACACTGCGATAAATATTACATAATGAAGAAGTGTGACAATCCAGCAGAGAAGAATAATATCTGTGCTATATGTTACAAGACTTTTCCATCTTCACAGTCCCTGTACCTTCACACTAAAACTCATTTTACATGCGACATGTGCCAAACAGAGTGTAGCTCGCAAGTGACTTACGATAAACATGTAAGATTACACGTTAGTACGGATCCGTTGTATCCGTATAAGTGTCATCAATGTACAGAAATATTTGAACTCAAAGAGGACGCGAGGCAACATTATTTAATCGTACATCCAACCATAAAATTACAAAATACAATTTTGCAAGTAACAGCCTCGCCTTTAACTCAACAAATACCTCAACAACAAGATTATCGTTGCATCAGTTGTAACATAACATTTAGGAACGAACACGCTTATAGGTAGGTTTCATTGTCGTAAGAATATGTTTCGAACCACCGTTCCATCGATCGATTGTAATTTATTGATATTTTTACAGAAACCATATAAGTTGTCATAAAAAGAAAGAAGGTTTAAGGTGTAGCATCAGCGAGACCAATAATATATTTCCAGTACCCAACCCCCTAACTGGTAGTCAAATAGGTATTCTTCGAGCCGTAAAGTTTACCTGCAGAGTATGCTCCATGGAATTCGACAACGTTGGCGAGGTCGACAGACACACGAGAACACACCTAGAAGAAGAAAACGAAGAGGAACGCAAGTGTAATATTTGTAAAAAACTGTTTAAAACGAGTGCACAGTTTAACGAACATTTAAAGTTTCATTTGTCACGTACGCATTCTTGTCCTGTATGTTCCAAAGCTTTTATCAACAGAACTACACTGAAAATACATTTAAAGACGCATGGTGAAGCATAGGATCCTAGTAATAAATTTATCGAACAATTTTAGCGCGGTTGTGTCAAATTTCGATTCGTGAATGTTTCAGAAATCGAGTGTTTAGTCGGTGCGTCCGCCTAAGGTATCTATGAGTGGAAATCTTCTGTATAACGAGTTTACATTGTACGATGGGTCAATAACACATTTAATGTTCGGTTTGCTCGTATTGTTATATATAAATGTATATATTTGCGAATTGTCGTGTTGTGCGAGATTTGCTTTCGTTGTTATTTAATATTTCCGTTACGTATTTTTGAATGTTTGTACCAAACGATGAGAAATGGAAGAGATAAACAAAAGACTTAGGAACCAAATTAAAATGAATAAATCAGAAGCATAAAAAATAAGTTTCCGCGTTGTTATCTTTAAAAAAAAGGTGATCTTATATAACTTGGTTAACAAAAACTTTCGATAGAAAATTCAAATTCCAGTTGAAGCCGAAACTGGTCAGTGAGCAGACTAGTAAGTAAACCCTTAAACTACTCTATAGTATCTACAAATGCTTCTAATGAACTTTAATTTAATTAATTAAAAAGAAATTTAAATTTCCCGCGGGAAATTGGTGTCGCTATCTAGCGGCGAACGTCCGAACTATTTTCGGAGTATGATCAGCGCCTCTATCGGGAAAATGCTCAAGTTTGTCGTGGAATAGTTCCCACTGTCAACGCTAGATGGGGCCATTTGTTCGTTTTAATTAAAAAATAAAGAACAAAGGTTTAAAAATGGGTTTCCATTCAAATTTTAACATTACGAATCTTGTTCACCTATTTGTTATTGGATATAATAAAAAAAACTTGGACGAAACAAATGGCTCCATCTAGCGTTGACAGTGGGAACTATTTCACGACAAACTTGAGCATTTTCCCGATAGAGGCGCTGATCATACTCCGAAAATAGTTCGGACGTTCGCCGCTAGATAGCGACACTAATTTACCGCGGCAAATTTGAATTCATTTGTATTCAAATACCGGGAATCCACCAGAGAAACTATCATAGTTAAAAAATTTTAAGTAAAAGGGTTAGCGTATGTTAAATATCTTCACTGATAACAAATCTTATGTTTGTATATCTGTTGCAGTGCGCGTCGGATCTATCCTGAAGGATCGGAGGAGGAAGATGAACGTCGGAACGTGAAACATCGTCGAAGATCAATGAAGCCACCGCAGATTCATCGAAGAATGAAAATAAAAGAGAAACGGGCTCCTTTCAGGTGTAGTCCGGATCTTTGCTAGGCCGAATGATCTTGATGTTACCGAAAGAGACGCTCAGGAGTCATTGGTAATGCGAAAGGGGGCGGCGGTCTGGAGTAAGGGGAGGATGGAAACGAGGGCATACGACCCGAACCAAAAGGGAGCCGACGCCCAATGACGGGAACAATCGGCACCCGATGTTCACGGTTCATCCTGTCAACGGGGACCACTTCAAACGTAGCCGTCCTCAATGTGTTTATTTGGCCAACGTCAAATTTACTCGTGGAGAAGCAGAGCTCTCTTACCGTAGCTGTCGTCGGCAACACCTTGCTGCCCTGTGTCCTTCTTCTCTAGCTGCTTTTCTCGCGTTTCGAGTAAAATCGGATCGTTTTGTCGCGCTCGATCATCGGCACTTGGGCGTGGCTCGTGTTCACCTATTGTCGGCGCCTCTGACTTTTCTCGGTTCGAGTACTTTCCGTTGTTCGCCTCTACGCTTTATAATGTACCGTAGCGATGTTGCAAACTTATGCCAGAGAAACTGAGGTCTTTGTAAACACCTCGGGGACACAAATAAACCATACGTACGTACATACTGGTATACTAATATCATACGATAATGTACTATTCTAAAATTAGTCGAAGGAGGAAAGGCTGATAAAGAATATCGTACAATTTTATTGTAAAATCTTACAGGAGGTTGTTGTCGCTATAGTATCTGTATCTATAGTTTAGGTAGGAATTATACAAATTTACAAGAGTACCAGGCAGGATTTCCATCCCCTTCTATATCGGGTGTCCTTTAACTCGCATTAAAGTCTTAAGTACGCGCCTGCACGTATTTAGTAACGGTTTGTCAGCCTAGAAATAGGGACCGCGGTTGGCCAGGTATCACGGAAACGAACAAGAAAAGCGCTCTATAAATTCGCCATGGTTTTCCACAGTAGCTAAGCGAACAACTTCGTGCGCACGCTGTTCATACACGTCCTCCGTGAAAATTAAGGGCAACGGAGGGCTGTCGCGTGACAAATCGCGTGATTCTCCGTGAACGACCGGAGAATACTGCGCGTAGAACCAACACCACCGAGTACATTTTAATCTGGTCCCACTCGAAACACGCATGGGTGTCGACATGGATCGTTTTAGAACTGCCAAATTTATTACTCGTTAGACTGAAACTGTTTAGGAGCTGAAGTGGATTTCACAAGGAGGATCTCCAAGTAGGCGAATCTAATTTCTTCAGATCTATTTTACATAAGAAAAATTGTTACATTAATTTCGCTTTTAATACATGCCAAATACAAGCCAATAACAGTACAAGTCTGATCAAACATCTTGATAATTTCCAGACAATTGTACACTTTGATAAACCTTGAAAGAGAAAAAGAATTCTAATCTTTTAAAAGTTGATCATTCCATCAAAACATCTCCGAGCAACTCGTTTCACGCTATTAGCGAATTTTCAACCCTCTTAGCCACCTTCCAACACGAATTCCGAGCATGTCGATCGATTTGCTTCGTCGAATTTTCGTGCAGTTTCTTCTTTTCGCAGAGGCGTCCGAGCACGACGATAGAAGCATCAATACGTAGCACGCCGAAAAGGGACGTCCTGTGGCGAAATTTGCACGCGGCACTTGCTCGAATGTTCCGTCAAAGGGTTGTTCGGTTATGCTAATTCACAGTGGCAATGATCGGCATTCGCTGTTGGAAGCTGTTTCCCGATTGTCCACGATCTATTCGGCGTCAAAGCATCCGACGCGACGCAGCTGCGTCGGGCTTTCTCCTTGCATCGTTTTCGAAAATTCGAGGTCACAATACGCTTTTGCTTTTTATATTTCGTTTTATATTCCGCATAACTCGAGCAACGCAACGTCGTAATCGTAGAATGTTTACGATTACAAATTATTACAATTACGATTATATAATTTTTCAACGGGGTATTTGTACGTGTATCGAGTGTATTATTTCCATATTCAGTTTACGATACATTGGCGATACTGTAAGTGATAGAATCTGATCACTGCATAAAGAAACGTATGTCTCCTCTCTTTTTGGTGACAAACGACTCCGTACGATAACGTTGCTTCGAATGATACAAAAGTACGTATAAAATGATCGTTCTCTTTAAGTCATGCTTTCACGGCGAGGGAAAGCATCGTGAAACCACAGGACCACGCGTGCACGTGCTCTTGTAAAACAGACAACCGTCGAAGATGGTACTTGGAGGCGATTCTGTGGAACGGCGAAGAGAAAAGACGAAGAATGAAAAGTGAGACCGGGAAAGGCGCCTCTCTTTTCGTTGCGGGCACGGGCCATCTGGCAGACCGATCTTTTATAGGATCTATCTATTCCCGCGTCCTCTCTTCAATGAAGGACCCACTCGCGCGGAAGTCCCTGGCCCTTTTGATTAATGGCTGACGAGATAAACCGCCTCGTTTCCTCGATCGCGGCGGGACCACCAAAAACTTTCGAGTCGGACTATTTTCATCCAATATTTTAACGGCGACACTTATTTCGCGATTGCTTGGTTTTTGGCGACACATAAAAGTCCAAAAAAAAAAATGATTTTCTTACCAACCTGATAGCTTGCGTCTTATTTAACTTACCTTGAAAACTTTTCGACGCTTTCGTTCGATCCTCGATGGATCCACCCTTTCCCACCCTGAAACGTCACCATCGAGGATCGGTAAACCGCGAAGTGGCGGCGACGGAGGGATCGTACGCGCATGCGTTCTCGGCTGGCTCGAGATGACAAAGACAACTTGTCGCTGCGGCGAGGGTAGGGAAAAAAAAGTAGAATAAATCATTGGCGGGTACCAGGCGATGAATCCCGTTGGGTTCATTCGCGTGGAAGGGGCATAATCAAATTTCAGCCCGCCATGCAAGGGGCGGCGACTCTGCGGTTGTGCACACTTTCGAAGCTTTTCTGCTTACCAGGAGGGTGGGACTCGCTCGAGGGCTATTATGGGGCTTGCCTTTGCTTACCCCCTCGGCTACCATCGGACAGGCTGGGGGTTTTTACGCTCACCCAACCGTGTAGCCCGTGGATTGCATCCGACGTGACGCGACCGACGCCGACGTCTCGTGTGAACTGGAGACGGGATCGATTATTTATTAGACGAATTTGTTTTGTATCTACTTGGAATTTCTGTATCTCAATTATTTGACTAATTAAGACATTATTATCGATAGTTTATATATTCTTGCATTTAGGCACGTCTTCGCACATTCCCCACATTTTCGCTTGTCGTAAATATCTGCAGTCTGCTAACAATCATCGTTTATTCCTATTATAGTAGTCGGGACAAACATTCGCGTGTTCGAACACGAAACTTGACCCTCTACTGGATGAATTCTGAAAGCGTATATATACATGCACTTTTTTTAATACAAATTTTTATTACTTTTATTTTATACATTTTATTTTTTCTAGCAAGTTTCTTAGATCTTTTTTTTTTTTTCATTTGAGATACACCGAACCGCGGAATAGAAAGCCGCATGATCGATGACGGTCACCGCGATCGTTCAGAAATTTACTTCCCTATTGTTCAACGACACTCGGAGCTGTCGATCGTTCAATTCTAATCGCCCACGTGCTCTCGCGTCCACTGTTCGTCCTCGAGAGCACGGATTCGTCGGGAAAAAAATTCGTGGTTCCGCGAAATTGGGAAAAAAAAGTTCTGTCGATATGTATCGACCTATCCATCACTTCTTATTGACAGAAGTACAAGAAGATTTGACGAGGCGCGCGCGCCGTACTTCAATTTTTTGCACTTCGATGGAGTTTACCGGTCCAGCGTGTCCAGAAGCCTGGAAAAAAATATTTCCTACGTGTACATTGCAAGTTGCAATTCAATATTTTCGAATCACGAATGTGGAAACGATAGATATTACGATAATAATAAATGTATCGTTTCAATGTTGAATTAAATTCATTTTTTTTTCAGTATTGCGTGTGTGTGTGATATGTTTCAAATTTTGTTTAGAATTTAGAGATCTGTCTAAAGTATCTTCAATTTGTGTATTTTTAATTATAATCACGCGTGTCTTTGGATGCGTTTTGTGTATTAAACGTCAATTCGATAATCTGTTCGTTAGCGTACAGGACGATACCAATAGCTTTCAATTTGAAATTATTACCCATCGATATCGTCAAGGACGAACTCGAAGCATACCTGTTTCCAGAGGGTGTCCATTTAGTTTCTGTATTAATATCAGTAGTACGTAGAGTCACCTAAGAAAACAGTCGCAGGAACAGTTAACAAAGCCTACTTCTGCGTTGACCTTCAAAAGAATTCAAACGAAATTCGCGTAAGTCGAATTTTGAAAGGATTGGCTCGAGAAGGTTCATCCTGGACTCTGTTTCTTTGCGTCGCGAGCAGGAAACGCAAGCGTCGCTGTCGCTGAAATTTGATGGATCGCTCGTGAAATCCACCGTCAAGGATCCCTCGATCCGTCTTACTTTCCATCCTATACGTCATAACAACCAGTTGCCATTTTTCAAAAGACTTGGAGTCGTTTTGTCAAAAAATTTGCTTCCGTTCGGTCAGCGCTAATCCGCTTACCCTTGAACTACGCTATTTCGCGCAACGTTTCAAAAATTCAAGTTCAAGTTTTTGTGAAAATATTTTCTATGTACAAATTTATTTTTTTATTAAACCTATGTATCGTACAAAAATTTCACGAACCTTAAAGTAGAACCGACCGAAATATACATTTTTGTTTACAATCATGCATCTTTGCTTAAAATTGGCATTTCTCGAACTATGAATGTTTCCTGTGGCACTCAAAGGACTAGTACCTGTATCGCCGTAAAATCGCCAATGTTCCTCCTTTTTTCCTCGCGTTCTCGAAGAGTCCTGTTGTTTACCTCGCGTTTAGTTCGAGGTATCGTCCCCTGGCTATCGGTCACGTGAGCGAGACGAGGCGGATCCGCGGCCAGAACGGCTAGAAAAGTCGTTCGTGTCGGGCCGAGAGCGTACAAAAGGGGACCAAACGGTATCAATGGTCCCGGGAGCTGGTTTTGTGCGATCGTATGGACAGAAGGCCACGGGGGTTGCATCGGAGGAAGATAGGGCGAACTGGAGGCCCGACGCGACGCGACGCGACGTTTCGCTTCTGGAGGGTTGCCTACCAACTTTGAGTGTTACAATAAATCAACTCGCTTCTGCGGAGCTCCACCCTCGTAACTTCGTCGAAATTTATCCCACAGAGGACACGACGACCGTTTCATTGTGTTTAAAGTGCTTCCCGTTCGCGTACGAGCCGTATAAACAATTTATTGTTGCTTCCTGTCACGCGTACGCGTAATATCTCGATCGCTCCACGTGCGATTTCAGGCTGTATAAAATTAACGTTCGTTTCCAGGTTAGATACGTTACCAAAACGGAACGTTCCATGTATCCTGATGGCAATTAATTCCAGGCATTCTAACCGGGCAAGGGAGAAGGTGATGAAAACGATTAACCCTTTGCGCTCGAGAGGGTGACTCTCAGTCACCACAAGGTTTTCTTTAGATTTAATTTCTTTGGAACTCAAAGTGCCAATAAAATGACTGTCGTTGAGGCAAAGGCGACCCCTGATTCTCAAATCTCAAATTAGAGATCTCATTCGAGAAGTCAATATAATCTTAGCATTCGTGGCAATAGAATGCTGAGAAAGCATCTCGAGTTGCTGGTAGATATCAGAAAAAAATTCCTCGAGTTCAAAGGGTTAAGAATCCTCCTTGTCCAACCTTGAGAGCGTTCGTAACTTCCGAGCGTTTGTTACCGATTGTCGTAACGTCAAACGAATCGAATCGAGTCAATGATTGTAACAAGATGTACAGTGTCGTCGCGAATAGAATTTGTAAAAATGGCGATGGCTAGGTGGGTCCGATGGAGGTCGCAATTACTCGATTCCGTGTGTTTCGAGCTTCGTTACTCCCATCTAGATCGTCCTCCGTCGTCGTCCTCGCTGTCCTCCCTTTCTCTCAGCTCCTCGACCCAACAACCCTGGCGACAATAGCGAGCGCACCCCATAGCAGCGGGGAGCGATTAATTCTCGACAAAAGGGGACGCGTATCGCTCAGCAAGCCCTCGATAGGCCTACCCAAAGCCCATCTTTGCCTTACTACAGTAGGGTAGTTCGACACACTCCTTCTTCAGGGCTACCTTCGCCTCCGAACGGACCAATCCCAAATAGGGGGTGGGAACCTTGACTGGTATATAACCGGGGGTTGTGACCCGACAGTGTAACAGTCGTCTTTGAATATTCGTGCCGATGCTACTCCTCGAGCCCCTTGCGAAAAACCACGTGCGTTAAAGACGAGAGAACGAGCCACGGAACCTCGAGTTCGATCGTCTTCGAAAAACTTACGTTTCCATAAGAGTCCTCGCGTGAGTTCCTCGAGGGAACCACACCATGTGCGAGCCGCGCAGCGCGAAATTCTTCAGGCCCTGGAACGTCAACGTCGACGATATAGCAGACATCGATCCTACCACGAGCGCGACTCGCGCGAACGACGAGAGGACCAGCGAGCGAGCGGTAAAGGAAGAAGGGAACGATGCTTTATCGATATACGAAGAAAGCAGCGCGAATAGTTTGTCAGGAAACGAAGTTACATCGTGCGGTGTCGAATGTTCGCGACGACGCAGTGAATCGCCTGGAGAAACGTCCAGAGGATCGTGTTCGGCCAGCAGCGGGGATGTGCTCACCAGGAACAGTTTGGATGCGCTGGACAACTTCGCCATCGGCTCGACCACCAGCTTCTCGGTGACCTCCATGATTCGGAAGGATCTGGAGATGCCAGGGGTTCCAGGTCCGGGAGTCGGCGGTCGTTCGATTCCATCGACCGAGTACACGATGGAATGCCTCCAGAAAATGGCACTTCAGCACACGAACATGCTCGTCCCTCTGTGCGGTGGGATGGTGCCAATGAACGTCGAGGCGAACATCCAAGCCTCAACGATCGCGACGACTGGCCAGCCGTTCTTCTACGGGTTTCCCGGTGTTCCACATCTCCCTCAGGAGTTGTACTCTCCCTCGATGGAGCAAGCAGTCGAACTGATCCACAGGCAGGACGCGGTCGCCAAACAAATGAAGAAACTGCGACCGAAGAAGTTCAGGTGCGAGCATTGCGACGTCGCGTTCAGCAATAACGGCCAGCTGAAAGGACACGTTCGCATACATACTGGTAAGACACGCTCGAATTATGTACAATTTTATTCGCGTCCCGTACGACTAGCTTAACTGACAATTTTGGACGAGTCTAAATAGATTTGTTTATCGAGGAAATGTTTCTTTGCAGAGGTATCTGATTACATTCAGGGGATATCGTTTAACAAGCTGACTGCCAGACAAATATTCTCGAAAATTTCTACTAGGATCGAATATTATCTTAGACTATTGGTATCGATTTTTGTAACTCCATCGAAATTCACGAGTTTCATTTAAATTCGTTTTCTTTGTTGTTCAACTTTCGGAATTATTTTTTTTCACTTATTAATTGCACTTCATTCAATTGCAATTGGTACGAATATCTATCAGACTGACTCCAAATACGCGCATCCAGAAACGAAATTGTTTTGGTTGCAGGCGAGAGACCCTTCAAATGCGACGCGGAGGGTTGCGGTAAGTCGTTCACCAGGAACGAGGAGCTGACGAGACACAAGAGGATCCACACTGGGCTAAGACCTCACGCCTGCGTCGTCTGCGGGAAATGCTTCGGTAGGAAGGACCACCTGAAGAAGCACATGAGGACGCACGAGAGTCGAGACCCTTATCGCATGGCTCTGGGAGCTTTCGCACTGGGACACGCGCTACCGCGAGGGCACGCTTTCCCTCCGTACGTCTATCACCCGATGTGACAAGACATCGACGACTAGATCGCAGTTATTTTTGTAAGATTAGCTTATTCCACAACGAGAATCCCTCCAGTTCACTTTACATGGTTGGGGGGCGCGTAACAGGGCAGAATTTTTATTCGATTAATAGAACACGAGTGAAAAATGACGAGTGATGAACATGAAACAATGTTTTATTCTATGATTCGACTATTGACACAAATATCGATTAAATAATGCCCTTTACGTACGCGTGCTCGGGACGACAATACGCGAAGAACGAACGACTCGATGTTATAGTATTTTTGTATATTGTATACCAGGTTTTTGGATATCCCATCAGAGATTATCGTACAAATTGATAATCATCGCGCGATTGCCTTGTTGTAGTGGCTGTTCATTTGACGAGAGGTCATCGTCGAAGAGAATTGTATTTTTGATACTATGTGATATTTCTATTCCGTATTTGCGAGCCACGACCGGTGTCTTTATACTAGTCACGTTGAATATTTTTTAAAATGTAAATATTGTATCGAATATCAGATGTTTATATATTTATATATTTATTTACACGCGCAGCTGGCGCGGAGATTATAACATAACTGACGAATAAATTGTTATCTATTTTTCACACTGATACATCGCGTTGTATTCGACGAAGAGTTCCTTCTCCCTTGATAAATAAACCAATTAGAAAACAGTCGAAAAACGCACACGCATCCCTTACGATATATGGACAATTTTAATTACTTTATGGGTTACATGTTAAACTACGGAATCTTCGTAGTTTGTTTAAAAATATTTTTAGTTTTGTACCGTCGAGAGCCACCACCATTTTCCTCTCAATTAAATCCAAGATGGCGTCAACCAGAAGCCTCTGCAACCCCCCATGAGAGAAATAGGGAACCCCCTTCCCTTGTTATAAAGCGACTGTCAGGGAAGGGCTGGTTGTCAGGACGGGGAGGGGACGAGGGTTGCGCCCTTTTGCACTCCGGAAGGGACGTTTACCGCGTGCGAGACTATCTCTGCCCTTCATCCGATTTTTTTTCTCGCTTTAGATTACAATACGTTCTTGCGGGACAGCTCGTGGCCGCGTACATAAATGTTTCGGTCGATTTCAGGGTTGGAAGTCACGAGGGGTGGCCCCGAGAAAAAAAAACTCGACTTCAATTAATTCCCCTGACAGATATCGCGCCGATTTTTTAATCTCATCCTATTGTAAGAGAAATTGGCTATAATAGAATATTTATTGTAGCCTCCACGAGTTACTTAATTCCCGACGAGAACACTTAACTTTATTTTTACTGACTTTTTCGCTATCTCGCTCGTACTTTTTGTTGTTTATTCGTGACCAGGACGTTTGATCGAGATATAGCGTTTCAATAATTAGTACAAGAGCACGATAACTGGTGCAGGAAAAACTGGGGAAAGCAAGACAGCTTAGGATTAAGTGCGTTAGATTTTCACACTTGGACACGGAGATTTTCGGTAGCATCCCTGGGCAGAGGCAACCCGCTGGGATATTCGTTCGAGCTCGTTGACACCCCCCTACGGATCCGCTGATATATGACACAGTGGCCTCCTGAACGTCTCTCTCTCTCTCTCTCTCTCTTAACGCATTTCGCTTCCTTATGAAAAAGTATAATCTTTTACAAAACAATACTCTCCGTTTATCATCATATAGGATAAAATGTCACTACATACCATATTAACATGTACGACAATATGTTCTCCCGTTCAACTTTCTTTACTTACAATTAGTATTAAGGTTGCACAGGGAAGATCGAAGGAATTTTCAATTCGGAGGAAACAATACTTCTCTTAAATATTAAGACATTATTCGCGAGACAATTCTCTATATTCTTATATTCATAGACTTGAATAACTAAAAATAATGTAAAAAAATTACGCCTTACATAAAAACACTAAGTATAGTATTTTACATAGTATTTAACATACAGAATTTAGGTGGACCGTTTAGATTCCCTTCGAGACTTTCCACCCCTTCTGACCACCCTTCCAGCAAGTACATGTTGCCTTTCTCCTTATCCGAATACAAGGGGTGGCTTCCATTCTACGGCCAGGTTTAAAGGATCCCTTAAACGTGCCTGGGATTACAGCGATCCACGGGCTCCTTAATCTCGGATTACACTGGCGCTGGTCGCTTTAACGTCTAGGTGCCCGGGATTCCGGAAGGCGTGTAGCAGCCCCTGCTGTTCTTTGCAGTCGATCCTAAAACAAACAGGTTGCACAGCCGTCGTCTCGTCACGGTAGTCACAAAGAAAGAGTTCTTCGTGACGGAGGACTCGTCGCTGCCTCGCTGACGTAAAAATGAATCGTTGGCGCGGATGTTTGTGTCACGATGGCAGTAATGGTGTCTTCGCGCCGGGTGTTCTTCCTGTTCCCTCGAATTCACGCGTTCCTTTTAATAATCGAACGGTCCACGGGACGCCGAACGCGAGAATACGATCTTTTCGAGAAATGTTGTCGAGTAATAGCGTTTACGATCGATGGGGGCCGCTGCTTCGTTCCCTTGTAAATTCGACAAAAATTCGGTAGCTTACGAACAACGCCAACCATAAACGAAGGATCAAGGCTGAACTCGCCCTTCAGAAAGTAAAGCATCGATATCCCCAACTAGCAACAATTACCTGTTTAATAGAATAATAACCAACAATTTCAACAACGATTCCACCACCACCTAGAGACGGTCCCCGTCGCAGTCTTACCTGCGAAGGACTACGTTGCAAGGCGTCCTCGGGACCAAGAGACGCGCGCGCCACGGGTGGTCCTGTATATCGGAATGTTTGCCCACGTCATTGTTGCATCTCCAACACTCGATACGCAAGCCTATGGACCTGGCCCCGTTTAAAAAGCGTTTAGTCCCTAATAGCTGTCCCTCGTTTCTCGTCGAGAAGGGGCTCCTCTAGGGACTCTTCAGGTGCGCGACGACGAGCGTTCTCGCGCTCAACGGGACGCAACGCACACCCGGGGCGCGTTGACTTTCTGATATATGGATCGCTCACGATACCGCGCACTGGAATTGTCCTCCCGTTCTATGCGACCTCCTCGAATATCAGGACATTTCGTAGCTTCGCAACTTTCAATGGAGAAGACCAGGGGACGAAGCCGTTTCCACGAGAGTCGTCCATGGAGACGCATCAGGGCCAGATATTTTCGTACGTGTTACGTCCCAGCTCGCCTGGGACTTTGTCGGGACTGTTTCGGTCGTTATTGACGCGCAGAAGACGAATTTAGTCGGTCTAGATTATCTAAAACGGTCAGTATCTAAATTATTTCCTGTTTCATGAATATCTCTGTGTATATAATATAATATAAAGTCTTATATTTACTCGCTATGCGCTATCTGAGTCTGCCTCGCATTCGACGCTTTATTTAACAACGTTACGTACAGGCATCCGAAGCATGCCGTTGCACGAACACTCGCCTACGTCTATTCGTTACCAAACAACGAACGATTCTCAAAGGAACCCACCGGTAAAATCACAATCATTAATTCTGACGAGAGAGAACAAACATCGATTCTACCTGCGATCGACGTTGCTCGTCTATTACACGACTCGACAATGGACGTCGTCCAGCGACGCCCATGATCGCCCTTTGTAAACCTGGAATTACATTTTTCTCCGTTCACGGATCATCGTTATACGGACGAAGGACTCGAGCCCTCCCACGACAGCGGAGTCTCCGAGTGTCCTGGAACCGAGACAACTCCCAGGTTACACACACGTCGCTGAAATATCGTCTCCTCTCGTCCTTTCGATGCTCTTGGTATTTCGTTTTTCCTTGCTTCTTTTTTTTTCTTAATTCCCTGACATGAAAAAATGGGGCCCCGGTGGGCGGGTGGCCCCGTTCCCGAGGAAACCGGTGAATGGGGGATCGATGCATAGTGCCATTCATCCGCGCACCTGACTCCTGACTTTCGGTCGTGAGAATCGCTTCGGAGGTTTTTCGAGATCTCTTTCTTCGTCGCTGGTCTCGTTCGTTCGACGCGCACGGGGAAAAAAAGAGTCGCGAGGATCCCATACATTCACAGAAATATTCGTACCCTCTGCGTTTATCAAAGATGTTTGTCTAAATTAAACGACAGGTTTGATGTTTCCAAATTTTCTCGTTATAGATACATACGCATGTACAAATTTTCTATAATAAATATGTACATAAATAAATTTTACATGCGTATGTATCTATAATGAGAAAATTTATTTGGTAACGTCAAACCTGACAATTTAATTTAGACAAACTTCATTGATAAACACAGAGCGTACACTGCAGCCCATCTTCGTTTTCCTATTTCCTATTGTAAATTACGTGTATTAATTGACGTAATCTCGAGACAAATCATGTATGATAATCGATAGAAAGGAGCCAGAGCGAAACGAATAGCGGTCCAGGACCGTTAGCTTAGCTTCTCAAAATCCATTCACCTCGAGATAGATCAATGGTCGAGTGTTAAGGTGCCCACGCCCAGAAAGGGGCGCGTTGAGCACCTGTCGCATCGTTCGGTAAGGAAGTTAAATCACATTGATCCTACGGGATATACCTGGTTCGAGGCAAATTGCTTGAATGGAGCCTGGACGATCTTCTGCTCGTGTTTTTTTTTTTAAATCCTGAAAGCTTCTGAAACGCAATTCGACGTGGCTAGATAATTAATTCTATTCTTTAATTTTTTACAAGCACTCGGTGTTGAAGTACCGGTCTGAACAATAACGCGAAGGATCTCGTTCGAGACAGGTGTAAATCGATGTCCGACTTAGAATCGAGCAAAAGTATTTTAACATGTTAGCAGATAAGCGACTAATACGACTTGCTTTAACAGCAACAAGTATCTATCTCTCTCAAGCATTGTTTACTTTTCGCAAAACTTCGGTATAATCGGTGACAGTATTTATTGCTGTTCAGTGGTATAAGAAAACATGGTTCGATGGTACTGATTAACATTCAGTGGTATAAAAGCGTTCACTTCCTCTTCCTCTTCGTCTCGAAAGAAATAGATTTTCCCTTCTCTGTCTCCCTTGCCTTTCCCTGTATATTCCTCGCGTCCACGGAAACCTCACTGACCGCCATCCTTGTTTCTTCGTCCACTGGTGGCCTGTACACATCCTTGCAGTACTCCATTCGTTTCTTCGTCGACCAGGGTCGCGGTATCCTGAACTCGAGGTCGATATTTTGACCGCGTCTACTTCTTTTCTTCACCCTCAGCAGAAATATGTTCGGATTCTCCTCGACAAGCGTCGATCTGACCTTGGCTGTTTCGCTTTCCTCGTCAGTCTCCTCGTCAGAGTTCAAACTTTCGTCCAACGAGTGCACTCGAGGATACAAAGTCACAGTACGATTCCCGGAACTCTGCATCTGCTCCGTTCTGTCCACGCTCGTTCTCCCGGGTCGTGGATCCTCGACGCAGTCGCAAGGAGGCTCGTACTCCTCCTTGACGGGTTCCTTTTGCGTCCTGATCACCAATCGATTGTCGTTAATAACAGCCTCCAGTTCCTTGTAAGGCAACCCGGCGTCAACGATCTCGGAACGAATTTTTCGCGATGAGTAAGGCGACGTGTCTTCGGGTTTTATCGGACAGCACGTTGGTACCACGATTTCCGGCTTCTCGGGCCATCCCGAACGAGCTGGACGTTTGCCTTTCGCCCTTTCTCGAGAAGCGCAACACGGGGAACAGGGTGGCTTCTCCTTCGGCGGACATCCGCACTTGTGAGTCGCCACGATCATCTCTCAAGATTCTCGTTCATCTTATCCGAGGAAGTGTGGGTCCAACATGATGGAAGGGGGAAGGGTTTAAGGGATTTTTAGGCTAACAGAGATGGTGCCATGGCGGACATGTCGGCTGTGCGACCTGAACGTGTCTGAACCATGGAGATATTATATCTATAGAGTAGAGACTATAATCAGAGTCACCAAATAAAAAGTCAGAATTTTCAAAAATTCTCTTTGGTCTGAACTCGCGAATGTCAACAATCGATTTTGTAGTTTATCGATTGGAGCCGATCGGAGCATTGTCCCACCGCTCCTTGAAACATGTATTCGACGATTCCTTAAATCCCAAGTTCCGCTACTCAGACTACAATTGTCTTGGAAATCCGTGCCACGTAACCTCCGACTATCACTCAGGCGAGTTACTTTTGTCCAGATCTCAGGATGAATGTAATCGTGTAACCTATAAAATAATTTATTTAAGCCAATTAGTAATTTGGCCAAGTGTCTTCGACGAAACAACCGCTGGAAGATGTATTGTTGTCCACCGATGCCAGCCGCGCCATGTCCGCCAGCATGTCCACCGAAACCGACGAAGGATTCCTCCTCCAAGTACTACAGGGAGATAGGGACGGCCATGATCGGCAATCAGCTGATAATTCGCATGGAGAAGAAGAAAGGTAAATCGAAGAAATCCCGCGACTGGGATCCTCCGTGCGACTGCGACGTGGTGGAGATACAGAGGCCCTCGAGCAAGGAGGGTCCTAAAATACTGAAGGGGCCTGATAACAATAGGATCCTGTTTCGAGTCGAGTCCAAGTCCTACTTGTCCAGGAAGGACGATAGAGACTCCATGCCTCACGCGATCTCTTACGAGGTACGATGCCACTAATTGCAATCTATTAGAGAAAAACGATATTTTCGTGATATTTATTTTTGTGACTTCACAAAGATTCATGAATTTCGTACGGGTTCATTGATGCTTGATTTTCGGAATTAATTTTTTTAGGTGTTCATCGGTCATGAGTAACGTGGTAATTTCTCCTGTCCAGGTTGGTCGGTGCACGGGAGGTCCGAACACGAACGACCAGTGCAGAACGTTCACCATATACCCCGTGATGAATCGTCCGGGGTCCCAGGAAGTGCACACGGATCGCGTGACCGAGGGTGACCAAAACGTGTTCATGTTGAGGGTGAAGAAGATGCCATCTTCCAGCGATCAACCGAAGAGGAACGTCGAGCTGGAGCTCAGGACTCCGAAACCGCCGACGCAACTGGAAGTACAGCAAGCCAAGGAGAGTGTCCTCGGATCGAAAAGGAAGGACCAGAAGAAGCTCGTACCTGAAGAAACGTCGAAGAAGGACGAGGCGATCTCTCCCTGCGATTTTCAATTTTCCACCGAGAAAGAGCCGAGAAGAAAGAAGAGAAAGAAACGATGCTGGGCGATCCCACTTCCAAAGGTCCGTCATATCGACAAACCAGCGACCATTTATCGCCACTGTAAAATGTAATCATTCTTTTTATCGATACAATGATGATAACATTCTTGAGAAACTGCACACCAAATACTGTAGTTTCCATCTCATTTCTGTCTCAACTATCGTTACCAGTACAACGATTACGATTAAACATTTGTTCACGATACATCATGGATGAAATAACTACACGCGAACTAGTGGTTTTAGCGTTAAATATGAAGCCACAGAATTAACTTTCACACCTGAAATTATGTTTCTGCGGACGATCTTTTATCGAGGCGATCGTTTAAATGTCGATTCTTCCTACGGAACCGTGCGAAAATCCAAAAACGTCTATCGTTTTCCAGCATCCTCGTGAAATATCGTCTGCCCTTTCATCTCGTGGACGTCTTTCCCGCGCGTGAAGATCCTTTCTCTGTCCGAAGAGATTCGTCCCACGTATAATATCGCGGCCACTTGTCGTCCCATTGAAAACTGTGACCGCAGACTTTTCTTTACAAGCTCCCAGCGGAAAAAGCGTCTCCTCCCTGGTCCTCCGCCAACCGCCGTGATCATACGTGTCACGCTATTTTTCGTACATCGGGAGCATGTCCTTTCTGGTGGCCTCCTAATTTATTGGCCACAGGACCATTGTCAGAGTCGACCACACAGCTCGAACGACACCTTTATGAACTCCCACGACAATCGCGATTACGAACACCTCCACGCTTCGCTTTTCTTCCACGCTCATCTTTCCGCTCGTCCATTTTTTTCTTCACCTTAATAATCCCCGACGCATCGAAGTGGATCCTTCTCCGTTCGAGTGTCCTCGAGGTAGTTGTTTCGATCGAGGGGAAAAATGATTGTGGCTCTCGACGATACAAAAAAAGGAGAATATTTTTCTTTACATTCGTAAAATATAGCACCCTCTCGCGTTTTCTTTCCAACCTCGTGGAAATTTAACGCAGAAGTTAAATCGATCGGACGTCGTATAAGAAGTTACACACCAAAGTCTCAAGCATCTACAAACTTTGTGGGTTTCAACCCGAAGCTTCTCGTGGAAACAAATTGAGTCCCCTCTCCCTGAATTGAATGAGTCGAAATTTCTCAATGACGTTACCAACGTCGAAAGAAGTAGTTTGGGGTAATTACGAGGTCGCTTTGAGGCGCGACAATACGGTCTCAGGAGAGGTGTCGCGCCATCAATCGTCGCGTCGTTTCAACGGTGGCTCATTGAGCAACGACAGGCCTGACTCCAGCCGATGGAAAGGCACGAAGAAGCCCGAGGACGATTCGTCTGGCCGTAACGAAGCAATTTTCCACGGCTGGTCTGCGGGATGAATGAACGAGGAGCTGACTCGTGCACTTTCACGCGAGACCTGTTCGCGCTTTGCGAACTTCATTGAAAAACCCTATCGGCGAAGATTCATTCAGAGACCCTGCGAAGGACCGTGAATGCTTTACGAGCATTGCAACCTACGCTACCATTAGTTTCGATACAATTATTTTGTAAAATTCAAGGCTTGCCATTCAAAGGCGTCACTTATTCTATTAAAATCGATTTAATTTCACGAGGGAAGGTGTATTAAAAGTTTTTCTTATTTATTCTGTAAAAATGAAGCCGTGACTTATTCTATTAAAATCGATTTAATTCGCAGTTCGACGAGGGAAGGTGTAATTCTGTAAAATTCAATGAAATTAAGTCTGAGGTGTATACGCGGGGATAGCCTCAGACTTTCCGCTATCGAAGTCAGACTTCTTCTCTTCGCCGTTCTGTTTGGCGTTCAACTCCTTGATGGCCAATTTGGTGGCGTTTAAATCGGTATCGTCGTCGAGAATCTGCACGATTTTCTGCACCGTCGAGTACTCCATCACTACAGCTGACTTTCCGTCGTTCACTGTCTGCGACGCCTCCGACATCCTCGTCTTGTCCTCGAGGTCCCAGTTTCCGATCGTTTCCCTGGAACGAAAGCTCTTTTGTAAACGCGTCGCGCGAAAAAAAAGTCCATGATGTACATTAAAAAATAGTCTTATTTCTCGTATTTACGCGGACGGTATTCGTTCCTCGCTTGGCGATTTATTTTGAGCCAGGTGCTTCGGATTGGACTTGGCCTTTTGCTTCGACGTCCTCTTGCTCTTGGCTTCGTGATTCACCGCCGAGTTCGACTTGCTGCGACTGATGGATTTCTCTGTTTGCTTCGGAGAGCCACGTCCAGGCTCGTTCCTCGAAACTCCAGGCTTCTTCGAGGTCTTGGACACGTAGGTGCTCTTCAACTTGGAGAAAGCCTCTCTCGCCGCCTGTGACGCGGGGTCTTTCTTGAAACAGCACCGATGACTTCTGTATTGCCACCTAAGAAACAGATATGACAGCTAAAGTAAACTCATCACGAGTGGCAATTTGCTCTTCGATAGGCTCGAACGTGAAAGTACACGAAGAAATGATATTTAACATGCATCACGATGACAGGATAAAAATGCAGAGAGACCATGAGGTAATGTAGTATTTAACTAAATTTCACTTTGCATAACCGGTCAATTGGTGTTAGGTTCAAACAAATTTCACACCTTCCGGTGCGGGAACAGAGAAGGAGCGTTAAAATTCTAATTACCATAACGCGCAGGTCGTCACCGTCGAGCTGAACATGAAGAAACAGTTCAACACTGTCAGCACTATCAGCGGCTCCAACATGATAAAGATCCCACGCGGCAGGATCTTTCTAGCGACGACGATCTCGACTGGATCAGCGAAATTTTGACGTGTCGACCAAACGGAAGACACCGGTGTGCATAGTGGCGCCGAGTTCACTTGGATGATATTTGACGAACGATGCTAGAAGCGATTTCGATATCTATACTATACTATACCTCGATCGCTGACGCCTGTTGTTTTAGTATATACCGTGTATGTAGCGGAAAAGTATGTATAATCAGTAGACTTCATATTTTCATGCATCTATAGGAAATTCGACTGTGCGAGCATGCAAGAATCCAAAAAGGTAAAGTTCGTATAATAATGTTTGCACAGTAAATAAATTTCAACTATACAACTTTTTTTTTTATAAATGTAGTGTTCTATTCTATTTCTATGTTCAATGGTACTGCCACCTCACGAAGGATAACGTCGATAACGGCTACCGTAGTTTGAAGAGCGTAGGTAATTTGTCCCAGATTGGCGCGTCGACGCGGCCGCAGGGTTAACTCGCAGGTAATGGACCCGTGAGAGGAAAGACACGTGAAATATATAGACGTGGGGAAGCGTAAGCAGGAAGAGCGTACAGATTACCCGTAGCTGTCGACAGGGGTAGCAGGCGAATCGTTCGACCCCGCAGAGACGCGGAACCTTCCCTCTCCAGGGGTCCTTTTGGCTGCTCTTTAGAGAGGAGACGGCACAAAGCCAACGTAACCGCAATATATACATATAAAAACGAAATCTCGATGTCCCCGGCGCATCTGTGTGACGCGTTATAATGATGATATTACGTACGACGTACGTGTCGGCGAGTTACGGTTGCGACTCACAATGAAAACAACGCCCGGGACCACCCTCGGCGATCTCGCGCGTTCTCACCACCTGCCGCGTGACCGACCACCGATTTATTTATTCCTATTCGACGCCAACGTCGACGATCAACGTTATTAACGAGCGTCGGGATCCACGGAACGGAGGAAACTGCGGACGCGCGAATTTCACTGCGGTTCAGGTTGGAGATCGTTGCTTGGAATAGGGAGACTCGGGGAGTTTCGAACGTTTAAACGGGCTTCGAAATACGCTATCGGTCATTAATTTCGATACACTGCCTCACCTGTAGGTTTATATATTTATATTTGAATAATCCATCTCATTTTCGTCGACTCCGAAGACGACGATACAAGAAGCCAAACCGAATAAAGTAATAGTTGGGTGTCTAGAATCATAGTTAATTTAAAGAGAAAATTTTGAAACTGCCGCGATCTTGATGGTTGTAGGGTAAAAAATAAAACTGAATCGACAGTGAAAGGATCGCTTCATTTTTTTATGATTCGGGCTGCTCTTCTGGTTTCTGTGCCGATGGTCTTCGCTTGCGATTATCGCGAAGCATTTCACTCGATGGCTGGTCGTCTCCGGCAGCTGGTTCACCGTCGGCGGAGCTCAAACTGCATTGAAGAATGCGCGAGATCTTCTTGTTCTTTGCAGTTAGTTTTAGACCGCAACAGTCGCTGGAATCGACCCCCCTCGGACCAGCGAATCTTGGAAAACTACAATTAGACATAAACGCAGTAATCGAATTGAAGTACAATTGTTTACGACGCGATTTAATTGATCAGGTTTCTACCACGTGGAGAACAGAATGCACCAGATGCAGGTTATGCAAGCGCTGTTGCACACGGTGAGACAATCCAGCATTTCGTAAGTTGTTCGAGTCTTTTCATTCCGTTCCTTGTCGTCGCGACGTTTCTGCTAATTCTAAGGATTTAACGTGAATTTCCTACGTCGAGTGCTGTCCGCGAAACGTTGCCAACTTCCGTTGATGGATGCATCATTTCGCGTACGATAGAGCGAGCGATGCTTCGAGGCGATTTTGGAGGAAGAAATGATTAAATTCATTTGAACAAAATATAATCTTCGAATCCAATATTAAACGTTCGATTTAATTTAAGCTTTAGTCTTCGAAGATCTCGGTCGAACTATCTGTTATTGCGTAACAGGATTTTTCATTAAGAAACGAAAAAAAATTAATTCCAAAGGTGAAATTTTACGACAGACGTTAAATTATCTAATTTTCGATATTTTCGAGACAAAATTTTAACTTTGTAGAAATTTTCACGAGTTTCAACCTGGCAGCCGTAGCGTTAACGTCGATTTACAAGAAATCTGAATCAGTTTCTTCGATGTGTCCGAAGGTTTGAAGGTTCGAACGCATGCAAGATTTTAAATGAAGTTCTTGTGCCATGTTGAGTTCCCACGAGATACTTTGGTGTCAAATCCAGTCACGTAGCGATAGGTACTAAATGCTACAGCGGCCAGAACCGTGGGTGTAGCAGGATTCAGGTACTTTTCTACGAACACCCATGGTTTTCGTGTGTCATGGAGGGGACCACTTTGTGTACCCGCTAAGAAGAGAGGAGTCGATGTGTTTCGAAGAAGCGCGCAGTTGGACGTCGCGCGTCACGCTCTGCGCATTGTTTTGACACACCTGTGACTCTTCTCTAAAATTCTGCGCTTCTCTACCATTCTTCAGGCTCTGCTGTCTCGCACTGGTACTGGGTGAGTGAGAAATTTAACATTTCATGAATTGCGGACAGGTTTCAAAAATGAAAACTATCCTAAATATCAGATTGTATAATTGCCAATCATACAGAAACATCGTTTTAGCCGCGTTAGGATTTTCAAGGGTAATAATCTGGCAGTCTATGTGGTAAAAAGAAGTCTGCTTGTATTTTTCTTCTATTAAATAGCGATAATACATTGTACCCCTTGAAACTGACGTTGAAATTGAAACATAAAATTAAAAGATCTCAAAGTTCTACTTGCGTCGGAAACCCAAGATCCATATTTATAGTCCTCTGATTTTTGCAAACTCTGTAGGCTCTGCAAGTCTTGTAATTTCAAAAAGATTTCAAAGTGCTGAAAGTGCAGGACTTTTTTTTCGGGAATTTTTAACATAGAGGAGAAACTTTCTACAAGGTTTACGAAACAATCGAATATGCTAATTCAAAAGGCACCCGTGGTTCCTTCTCCTTCCTTATTGTTTACGTGCATCATGGATTCTTCCGCGCATCGCGATCCCCTTCGACGGTTCGTGCCCTCTCGAATCAATTTCGGTCACGTATGTCGCTCGATCGAGCGCTTTCTACCAAAGTGTAAACGACGAAAGTCGATCGACTTACGAAAATGTTCGCGGTTAGCATTCGGAAACGATACGACGCGCGATCGACATCGAATTCCGGTCACGCGTAATCGTTTCACCTTCGAGATTCGATAGTTTACGTAAAGATCACGCGAGGCGACGGATCTAAGGTCGGAGGAGGCTACCAATTACCGAGAATGCGTTTGCAAAAATTAGTGGAAGCAGATCTTCGACGACTTTACAACAAAATTTGTTAACCTTTCGCGCCACGAATCTTCCGATTTCGGTACATTTAAATTAAAGTCGTTGCTGTGAGGTCGCTAGAACGAACGATACGAGTCCTATTTTTATAGTTTCAAGTGTTCGTTTTACATCGAATAGTGTTAATATTTATGGAGCCAATTTTGATTTCTACGCCTCTCCTTTCCTATTCTTCCCAAAGATACAACAGCTGTGCTTGGTGATGTTCTCTGAAGTAGCCTCAGCTTGAAATACTCTGACCTTAGCAGTCTCGATGAAACTACCGTGATTTGCCTACAATGGCTGATTGCCGAGCCTTCAATCGCAGAAATGATCGTTAAAGAGAAACGTAAACAGAAAAATGATAGGAAGAATCTGTCTCGTTTGTTTCCTGTTTCGTAGTACGGACCCGAACTCTGGTCTTCAATTAGCATGACTATGCCACGGACATAGAGACAAGTAGCTGTAAACGTCAGGTGGGATTAGAAAGCTTACTAACTTAGCCAGATCTTTGCGTAAAGTAATTTACGGTTCATGTCGCGAAACTTGAACATTGACGAGACTCTGTTTGGGCAAAGGTGTTACGTGACGAGTGTCAATACCGAAGGAGTGGTTCCCTCGATAGTCGACAGCATTTCCTGTCAAAGATTGCGTCCACTCGAGATTCCTCTGAAACTGATAATATTCCAAGAAGTTCGAGACTCTTGTCGATGCAACTTTTACATCGTGTAACGACACTTTCAAGGTTTCGAGGCTTTTTCGTTGTACGAAAGAACGCGGTTTATCTTTGCAGCGCACGATGACGCTGTTACCACCGACGGCTGAGCAACAGAAACGCATCGACGAGGAAGTTCCGCCTAATCCTGAGATGAGGAGACGCGACGTCGCGGCGATACGCGAGTGGCTCTCGAAACAGCCTCATCTACCTAATCACATGGGTCACATCTCTAATCTTTTGTACACAAAGAATCGATCGAGTAAAATTAGAATAAACGTTCGGTAACCGATGTTTACAGATGACGCGAGACTCGAGAGGTTCCTGTTTGGATGCAAGAACAGCATCGAGAGATGCAAATTAATTTTGGAACGATACTTCAGCGTGCGTACAGCCATACCAGAATTCTTCTCTCTGCGTGACCCATTCTCACGGGACATTCAAGAATGCTGCGAAGCCATGTAATTAATAGTTCGCCATTTTATTAAACTCTGTCTCTCGAACAGGCGTTAATTTAGTACTACTTTGTACGATTTATTTCCATAGAAATAGAGTATAATCTCAACTACAGTATCAAGTGTTCTATGATGAAGGCTCGATTCTTTACAATTCCTTTCTAGACACTATTTCGTTCTGCCATCCTTGACGGAGGACGGACACCGCGTAACAGTCCTACGCCTGCGAAACACCTCCATAGAGAATTTCTCCATTCAATCGATTTCCAAACGCATCCTTATGGTCCTGGACGCCCGGTTGATGGAGGAACGTTGCCTCTCCAACATCATGGTCATCGATCTCGAGGTATCTCTCTCCCAAAAGTCCCGATTCCTTTTTCTTCGAGCCGCAAGATTAAGCATTGTAAATGAAGTATTGGAAATTAAGCATTAAAAATGATTTCGCGTTCAGGGTTTCAGCGTAGTCCATTTTACGAAGTGCAGCCCAACGCAGAGCGTCGTGAGAAAATCGATGATGACGGTGCAGGACAGCATGCCCCTGCGACTGCACAGAGTCCATTTTCTTCACGCGCCGGCGTTCATCGAGAGCATCCTGAATATATTCTATCCCCTTCTTAAAGACAAACTCGTCGAAAAGGTGAGGAAATACAACGAATGAAATCGAATAGATGAGCGTTAATTGTGTTTTATACCGTATTTAATATTTTTTTTGTAGTTTCGTGTGCACACTGGTGGCGGAGAGGAGTTATATTCCTATATGGACAAGGATATGCTTCCGAAGGAATGGGGAGGCAAAGCGGGCAGCTTCGACGAGTTGAATGGTTCGTTAGATCTAAAATTTAAATACGTAATTGTCTGAGAGAAATCTGTAATCTGACTGACAGTGACCTCTGCGGTCGTGCAGTGCTTACCGTAACTTTCGATCGATTCGAAACCGTCGGTAATAGTAACGTAGACAATTTCTATTATTGTATCGTTATATACGATTCTATATTATTATTTTGTCGATGAATATTATTTTCAGACGCGTGGAAGAAGAAGATCGAAAAGAACAGAGACTGGTACCTACGAGAAGAGAAACTCAGTCGAACGGACGAAAGCGCTAGACTACCGGAATCTAAATCCAGACTGCTGGTGGAATTAGAAGGAATGCAGGGCTCCTTTAGAAAACTCAACATCGATTAGTAGATTCGTCTACGTAACGAATTTCCTTTTTTGTTTTTCTTTTATCTAATAGCGTATCGAATAAGCGCGCGCCTTTACCGTTTCCGTATCGTTTCCGATGTTATCGATTCAGGCTAGAGTAGACTATCAACGCTACCAGCGGTGAGAATTGAAACTAAGTATGTTTAAACTTCCGATTTTTCGCGGGAACCGGCTACGCTTCGTTACTTTCCCTCTTTATACGTCGAAAGATAAACGTACTTCTAAGAATATAAAGAAAAGTAATAAAAAAATAAATAAAAATAATAATTCAACATCCCGATTTAGTCTATCAAGCTATCTACCTTGTTATACTTTTGTCAAACAAAAGTTCGCGATGCAATTTTCTAGAGCGCCAAGACGGTTCGATACGATTTCCATCGAAGATGAAATTTATTTGGTATCGATGTCACGTATCAGAAGACAAAACGTAATCAGAGAATCAAATCAAGACCGACATCAGCTCACCAAGTCGTGCATCAAGTTGTCGCGTTGACTTCCGCTAATCAGCCTATACAGGAGCTAATCTGTTGCCCGACAATTGCACCGACAACCTCCAGACACTTAAGAACGCCTCGTTTGTCTTCTTTCGTGTTCGTTTAACGGACTTGATAAGCTAATGGAGGTCCAGACAAGGAACAACAGCGTGGCAGGAATTCCTTTCGACGCGACGAACACAATCTTAAGATCACAACATGCTTTGTCCTCTAACGTGGCGTGTCGCTCGCCCCTGCCGACAGATTACACATTGACTGCTATGCCATCCATAGATCGGTGACAACACTTTCCCGTTTTCCGAGTAGACGGTAATTCGATTCAATTTCGACAACGAACGTGCATCGCCGTGCACCAGTTGGAAACTCGAATCGTTTCGGTGTATGATGTATTGAATGAAATTTGTTCCTAGGATTAAGTTGTTGCTTCTAACGAAACCCGATGGTGCGCCTCGTGGAAACTAATTGGAAGTTGCGAGGAACAGGTAAATGGGATGGAACGCAGGCGAACTGACTGGAGTTCTTCGAATAGATTCAATTCGAGGCATATTTACGTATCCATGAAATCCTTTCAAGCATCCATGAATCCTTCCGCATTTAAACTTTGAAATGGAAAAGCAAAAATAACGAGAGTTAAACAAACGTCGTGATCGATAATTGAAAAAATAGAAACGCCCTGGCAGAGGCTCGCAACGCGATCGTTACGCAATCCCTTCGAACAGTAGTGTTTAATCAATTAATTAATTGCCTGCTCTGGCTCGTTAAGAACGCACACGCCCGTGTAATTGGCATAATGCTTATGCAATACGAGGCCCCTGTCTCGCGGTCGTTTAATTCACTTGGTAGGAAACACGCGACGTCGATCATATGTTTACATACGCGTCAATGGATTTCGAGTTTCAGAGCTGCCAGACCGAATTCAAAAAACCTGGTCGAAATTAAGATAACGTTAA
Source organism: Hylaeus anthracinus (assembly GCF_026225885.1). Classification (NCBI taxonomy): domain Eukaryota; kingdom Metazoa; phylum Arthropoda; class Insecta; order Hymenoptera; family Colletidae; genus Hylaeus; species Hylaeus anthracinus. The sequence continues at coordinate 17,737,707 of NW_026533254.1, forward strand.
TAAAATTATTATATGAATATACATATAAAATAATAAATGTTATATATATATATATATATATAAATGATAAAATTATATATCCCTTATTTACCCGTATATTTAAATGTATCTAAATTAATAAAAATAAAGTTTTCAATTGAGAGTAACGAATTGTTACATCGAATGCCCAAAAAAATCACCTTGTTACTATTCAATTTCGTAACTGGCGTCTTCTGAACCCCATAAATACGAAACGTTGGATGAATTAAGAGGGGCTTGGGTATTTTGACCACGTTTTAGGGATTTGGAGCCACGGTGCAGCGTCTCTGTCCTGCCGCACTGTACAGTGCGACGACGGGGTGGATTGATTTTTCGCCTCCTGACGTCACAGCGAGGCTAACATGCGCACGGAGCGTCGCGGCGCGTTTCGACGCATTTTATTTCCCGGTCTCGACTTTTATTTTGCGTAGCAGCATACAATGTTCCTTTGTCGAAGTCCTATAATTACTGTAGCGAAGGAATTGGACTCCCTTTGTAAGACACTCATCCCTGACTGAAACTCGTGACGCATTTCGTCCGTAGACATTGCATGGACAGGGATCACTGTAGAAGATTCGAGTACGTCCACTCTTAAGAAAAAAAGAGCAACTTCCGGTCCGCGTACGTCCTTGGTGCTTGACCGAGTTAGGGGTAGCCTGCCTTAAGGGTAGATTAGGCTGCTCTGAAAGGAAAGGAAAGAGTGGGTGATTAATCATCGCTAGGTTGACGATTGCAGTGGAGCAAGTAACAAAAACGAGTCAGATGCGAATTTATATACACATTTTTGCATGTATATCTACGTAGTTGAACAAATGGTCCTCGATCAACTCTCAAGTCTACCATACCAGTGGTCAATAGCAATCACGATCGTCAAGGAAGCAATAAAAGAACTCGACGAACTCTGCAGTCACTCTCATCGCTACAGAGACGAAGATTAATACGTTTCCTGCTTTTAAAGAAGACTCGTTACGAATGGGAACCAAGCAGAATATACCATTCTGGACAAATTTGTAGGTCTCTACATTTCCCAGATTCTGCAGACCCGAACTTCAAAGTCAACCTACGGCGAGTTCTAAATTTGCGAATAAATAATCCAACGAATTTGAGCGACTCAAGTTTCAAAGTTTCAACTTAGCTTGCCTTTGAAGTGGAGAGATGAGAAGGAAAAGAACTGAGAAAGAACGGACTCGTGTCACAGTTGACGATCGTCGAATCTCGCGAGTAAAAAGTAGGTACTGCGGATGGTAGGGGGTGGCGAGTGGGCGGGCAGACGGGTGGTTGTGGCTCTGGAGCGAAGCAGGACGTTGGGGTCAGAGACGAGTTCATTCAGTGTCGCGCGGTTGGTCGCCAGCGCATAGTTCTTTCTCGCTCGAACGGTTCCCCTCCTCATCGTCGTTCTCGTTCGACGATTTCGCCCAATTGATTCTCTCTTCCTGCGGCTGGGTTCTCAGCGATCGCGAGTTGCTCGTCGACGATCGGCCAGGCAGCGTCCCAACGTCCCCTTGGTCGTCTACCTTGCACACGTGCGCCGCGACGGCGACGGGACGCGTTCCTAGGCAGCTTAGCGTGGTCTGGTTTCGCGAGGCAACGCTTTCGATCGACGGTACACGAAAGACTGGGTCGCTTGATGGCCTGCCGCGCAGTTCTCGCGTTCGTTTAAACGTCTCAGTCGATCTTGGCTGCTGAACACCTGGAGACGTACTGATCACGCGCGTTCAAAGTCCTCTGAGACGACACGAGACGTCCTTGGTCGGTGTATCGGTGGTCCGATACTCGAGGAATGCCTCGTAGACGCGGGTGAACGAACAGAAGGAAGCGGAAAAAGGGGGACTTGGATGAGAAGATTCGACTCGAAACGTCGCGCGCGTACAGAGTCTTCGGACGTGGTCTAACGATCCAGAAAGCTTCTGCAGCGCTAGGCTCCTCGAACAGGAGGACCCTCGAGAAGTGTACTAGCTGCCGACTCGAACCTTGCGTCCAAAGTTCTCCAGTGCAGTCTCCGCAGCCTCGAAAAGGATAGGCTCCAGAAAAGGTGAGTTGCACGAAGAAAGAGGCTCGCCTCGAAAAGATAAGACCGCGGACTGTCGACCGTCGAGCGACGTGGGCCGATCTAAATCCACGAGGGCAAGCCCCGGTACCCCGTGGTGGCATGTCCCTCCCCACTTCTTCGATTCGCCAGGACGTCAGCTGGAACTTGCGTGGTGCGTCTTGGGTGTGCAGCGTGCCGCTGCAGCTTCTAGTCCATTGTCGCGATCCGAGGGACGAGAGGTGAAGAGCTTACGGTGATAGCAATCGACGAATCGGACTAGCGATACCGAACGCTGCCAGTTTCCGTTCTATTCGCGATCTGAATTCTGCTCGTCCCTTCTGGCGCGTGAACGTCCGATCGGTGCGTGCCGATAAACGTGATACGTTTCGTGCGTCGAGTGGACTCGTCGCTAGGTCTCCAGCTCGCAGTATTCCTCGCGGATGCGCTCGATCGTCGCGTGGCTTGTCAGCTGGATTCGGAGCTGTCGCGTGTGTTCTCGAGGGTGATCCTCTCCTGATCTCCCGAGGGTGTCGTTTCGTGGAACGTTCGTGTCCTGTGCAGAGTTTCACCCGAGCGATCCTGAGCGCAGTTTAGAAACCAGCGCAGCGGATCGAGGGATACGCTTCGATATCCATTGGTGAGTGACGAAATATCGACGGACGTTTATTTCTAGCAGGGTCTTGGTTCTCGAGATAAATACATGGTAATATGTAATTATGATTAACGAATAATCTGAGACGGTTAACCTTTTGCACTCGAGTGGCGACTCTTCGGCGCTACTTGATTTCACCCGGCGACTCGAGTGTCGACCGAGTGCCTTTACTTATGTTTCAGTTTATTAATAATTATATCGGGCCGTGGACAACTTTCTGAACTTTGTGCGCGTTTCTTTTGGAAAGTATTCGAGTTTGGCAACGTGTCCAGAGTTGTTTATAAAATCATCGTTGATTCGAAAATCTAGAAGCCCTATGAAGGGAAATCTAATTCTGTGCTGCTACGAATCGAAGTCGATTAGATATTAGGTAAATTAAAATTCCCTTCAACAACAAAAAAGAAACCGATATTGAACAACACGTAATTTTATCCCCACGTGTCCTGAACATGGGATATACAGTGATAGCCATCGAACCAATAAAATATCGATACCCCCAATCAGCCTACTAGAGTACTAAACAATGACATACATCAATTTCCGTCCATTGCAATCATCGATGAAACACAATCCGTAGATCATCTACAAAGATATGTACACACATACGTCTACCCGAATTAATTTCTGTAGACTCGACTCTTCGAGGCGAATAGAGTGACGACAATGTAAACAGAACCCAGATAAATACCAGTATAGCAGGCATGCATCAAGAAGGAATCAAAGTATTAGGTCATTTCGCGATCCTCTGCGTAATTAACTACGCAAACTTTTGCCTCTGTAAACATATGCAAGCACAGATATATTCAAATCGGCAATGGACGAGTGTTTTAAGCTGAACCGACTGGAGTCTTATGAATGGAGCATCGAGAAATTCAGAGGAAAAGTCACACAAGATCGCCATTCAGGACGAGAAATGTTGGCTCACGGCCTAGAGGTTCAATTTTTTGTTCAGCTTGCTATACAACGGACTACAACGCTATTACCGAAATTGCCTGGTACCCATGGTCACGCATCCACGTGCCATAAACCTTACGAAATTATTAAAATACCTTTCACGATCCCCTAGCACGAAAAACTACCCTCGAACTCGTGGATGGATACTTATTTCGTTAACCCATACTTTTGTATTTTTAATTATTCATTGGATCAACCTGCACCGTTCGTCGAGACGACGTCATTGGTCGAGGATAGCTGGATCACCGATCGTTTAGGCGATTTCTATTCGAACGCAATTGCTCCGTGGTCGGTCCGTTTCGCGACGAAGAGCACCGTCCTCGCGAAAACGTCACGCAGCGTCAACTGCTCGTGGTCGTCGATCGTTGTCTCGTTCCCTCGGCCATATCTCCTCGTCTAGTCCCCGTGGCAACTTATGTAAGCCAGCGTCCCTGATACAACGCGAAGTCTCGTTGGACGTGAATTCTTCCTCGAGCTCGTTTCTCCACTTTTGTCTCTCCATCTGATAGGGACAACAAGCGTAACGATTTATCGTCGAATCAGTTATACAACTGCCACAGCTGGATGAAGAAATACGACAGTAGATGATTATTATTGGACGAGGATATTGGAAGAGTATAGGAATACAGACGTACTTGACATAATACAGACGTACAGACATAATTGAAAGAGAAACAAGACGAAGTATTCATTGCACGATAAAACATAGCTCTGTAACTCGTGTGCAGTCTCATCGGTCGTGAAATCATTGGTTTCGTCTTTCAATGCAGGAGTCAACGGAGCGAATCTCTATTAGATCCGCACGTGCTGCGTCAACAGCTGATCCCCGACGGTTCACTCGATTGATCGACCGATTAACCCTGTACACGTACGTGCGCTACATCGTGGTACACGGATATTACTTTCATAACAGAAGCTATCAATTAATTGAACAAATCAGCGACATATCATAAGAATACACTCGTAATAATTACACTAAAATCCATTGATCGTGGAGTGTGATCTCACGAGGACTGGTCAAAGCGATACGTGGCCTTCCAACTTGAAAAGTTTCCTCGTCTCTCTGCCCCGTATACAATCTCTGTCCAAGAAGGAATCAGTGATCCTAGTTACAGCAGTAGATCCTAGCGGTGGCTTAACGCGCGAGGTTCTCGTTTTACGAGGCGTAGTCGTGAGATTTCGCGATTAAGCCGTTGAAAGAGGCCGCGCAATAGGAACACTGTTTACTTAATTAATGCCGCCGACGCGAGCGGCTCGTTGACCCCGCGATTCCTGGACTTGGATCGCCCTTCGACGGAATTGATTTAGTAGTCTGGCAGGGGCCAGTCTCTCCCAAGCGCGCCGCGACGCCATTCCTTTTCTTTGTTTGGTCTGTATAGTTCTGTTTTTTCGCTGACCTCTCAATTACTTTGTTCTGCAATGCGTCAGCACACGCAGCACGCTTCTGCACGTACGCTCGCTCCAAGGCTCGTCTTCTTTTTTTTTTCTTCACGGCTGACTCATCGAAACCACGAATTTCAAAACAACTTCACTTGACGCTTGATCAATTATTTGCACAAATTGTTCTCAGTCGTCTTCTTGATTGCTTAGTCCACGCTTTTGAGCCTTAAAAAAAAATAGAAAATCAGAGAAAGCGTTGGTTTAGTCAAACTAAATGCAAATTAAATGCATATTTATCCAAGTATATCGAGTCACGTGCTACGTCCAAGTGTTTCAAGTTTGAAGAACACTGACCTGAGAACTTTAACGTCGAGTCGACCAAAGGACGCAGAGGTCTAGGGTTCACCCCAGCGTGTTATGTATAGTCACGATAAATGGCTAGCGGATCCAGCGTTTACCAAAGCATGCTGAATCGCCTATTTCTAGGTCATGCTCGCCATCGGTACTGCACGTTTAACGATCGCGCTATAAGTTCAAGTGCACCGGCATCGAACGCGGCCCTCTTTTTTTTTCCCTGAATCGTTGATCGTTTGCTGGCAGTAACGCAACGTGACACCGTCAGACTTGCACCACGTAACAACAGAGCATTAGACGATCGATAGGACCTTGCTAGGAGTTGACAACTTCCGGACAATTGCGGTAGAAACTCGTCTAATTATCGATGTACAGAGTGGCCAGCTGGAAGTGGGAACATCTTGGCGTCTTTGCTGATCTAAACGAATCAACGAAGCATTGCCAATGAAACCTTCTGTATTTCGAATCGTGCGTTATAATTGATTTTTAAAACAAGGAATTAATCTTGATTGCAAAGTTATCTAAGCGTTCTGTTTCTAATGGACCACCCTGTATACAAAGAGTAATCGCGGGCACGGCTCCGTGACCACATTACGTATTGATTTTAGAAACTTCCCAAACACGATTTTTTCACCAGCGCAGAAAAAAACGTTTCTTAAACAGTTCTTGAAACGCAAGGCTGAATCGGCATGCAATGGCTGCGTCAAATTGCTTCCTTCCACCTGGAAATTGTCGCGTCGAGTGCTTTTTTTCTCGTTTGGCACAATTTCCACGTTGGCCTTTTTTTTTTTATCTAACTGCGTCTAATTCGCTTAATAGTTCTTCGAGTAGAAAAAGAAACCGCCACTCGAGTTTCGTGGTAGGTAAAATAACGAGGTCAACGATAGGGTAAAGGAACAGTTGAACTTTGCCTTGAACAGGTTCTTCGTACGTTCATGAGCTTAGGAGACATTTAGGCGTTTCCGTTATAAATGGTTTACCCTGTCTATAATGACATAATGATACGTCGAAGATAGAGTAATGCGTCTAATGGTAGCCTAGAGACAGGCTGTAATGATAGAGCAGAGGTAGACAAGTGTGTGTAAGGAGGTGGATACATAGAAACGTGGAATTACAGAAGTGTAAGGGTATAAATGAACACAGGTATACACAAGTAAACAGGTAGAATTATAGAGCAAAGACGCTGACAATTTCATTAAAAGACCCGAAGCATTTTTGAAGGTGAGGTATAGTGAAATCTATCGTCTTGACATAAACAGTATAACTTTTAATCGAACATGATCTCGAGTAACGCTCAAACATAGAGCATCGACTGAAAGATTCTTATTTAAGTTTCCACCATCTCGTTGACCGCTTGTTCGATCGATTTTGTGGACGTAGAGCACCGCTGATTGATAGGCGGATGCTTGCCGTTGGAATGGATTCATTCACAGACCATTTCCTAGAAGCTAGCCCTGCATCGAGCAACCGGGGCTTCGATTTTCACGTCTACCAGTCACTGTTCTGCATAGACGTATAGACGTTGTCACCTAGCACCAGCTATCGACGCGTCCGTTTGAAATACAGCTTTACAGTATTCACAGAAATGTGATAACGTCCACGGTGTCACGCGACTGCTCGACCTTTCGGCCTCTTATTTACCTCTACCGATGATTATTAAAACACTGGATGCAATCATCGTGCAGATGGTGGAGGTTCGACAAAGATCCTGATCTGGCAGGAGATTCAGGACATGAAAGCATCTGCTCAAAGGTACCCACGTTACGCCTATCTTCTCTCACGTTTACAGTCCAACTCTCAGGATCAAGTACAACATAGAGAACACATTTTAATATTGCAATTTCATCCTTGATAAGACCCCTCTGCATTAAGGAAACTGGAAATGCTCCTTATAATTGCCTGGAGAGAAACAATTCTTACATGAATAGAAGTCGTTTGGTGGAAGGATCGAAACAATTCTAAAGTATTTATAACCCGATATACCGCTCGTCCACCGCAGTCGAACGTCACTGTTCTCGTGTTCGACATTCAGATCAAGCCATGTATATTTAACAAATGTCGCAAATCGCTGCGGAAATACCCGACATTCGTACCGGATATAAATAAGCGCCGCCAAGAATTCAGCGAGAGTCGGTGCAAACCGGTCCAAAACGAAGATTCGTGATTCTGTGGATTTATTTAAGGATTTTAAAAAAATTAAATAATTTAAATCAAAACGTAATTTAGGAACTTGCCGAAGGTTTGATATGTTATAAAAGCCCATATTATAAACGAATAAAAAAAAAACGTAACATTAATTGACCGCGACGTTACCGAGATCTTAAAAGCGGAATCTTGAAAGCGTGTAACTGAACGGAAGGTGAATTCACGCGGTTTGTACCAATCGAAGATAGACCAAAGCTCTGTCCACACGTTCTTTCAGGGTTAAGGTGATATCGGGGTTGAGGTTGGAGTTGCGAAGGTTCGATACTAAATATAGAGAAGGCGCTTACGGGGTCAAATCAATAGGCATTCTGCGTATATGTATATGCACGGTGCCTGAACGTCTGAACGTTGCACGGAAGCTTAAAATACCTACGCCTACGTGACCACCGTGGAAGATCTCCGCGTTTACATGTACTACGACGATTATCAACGCTTCGCTATCGGCGTTTGTCGATTGGGTGCGCCGATCGCGATACCACGAGGCCAGTTTAAGCTGTTCGTTCTTCGCGCGCAATACTGCCCCTGATTAACCCTCCAATGAGTATTCCTTTCGCGCCAGGTCGTCGAAATCCGTTATAATTCCTTGACACGGAATATCCACGCTTCTCTTTCGCTCGTAACAGATAAGCTTCATTGTCAGTGTGACACATATCTACTAGTTCTTCTTACTAAACATCCATTTCTTGATCAAAGTCGACCACGTTTCCATTCGTCCAGAGTGCATTCCGAGGGTTGGCACTCTACAACACCACTATTGCGTACAAGTAGCGTTGAACTTCTACATCCTCCTCACCTACAATGAAAATTCATAAATATCTTCGTCGGTATGCTTTGCACTGAAAGTGTCAAAAGCGATAAAACCATTGTCCAGCCTCAACGGAGCGCCGCAGAGGGTTAACAGTACTCCCTGCACCGTAGTCGAGTAGAAATCCAAGATTCGTTCGCAGTATGAAATATAGTACCAGACTGCGGATCTTTATGCAAAATAAAATCTTTGCAAACGTACCTACAAAAATTGAACCCAAACAGAAACTCATTTTACTCTGCCAATGTTATAATATGAATTTTCTTTCAATATATTTTTGTTTATATTATTGTATACTGTGTGCATTTCGTAGTTTCTCGCACGTTCAAATATCCTGTAAACGCATAAAAATCCGCAGTCTATAGATTAGATAGTTTCCCGGCAGTCGCTCACGCGAGGCGTGCCTTGTCCCGTGAGTTTTCCCAACTGGTCACGATAATCCGCAATGATTAAGTCGTTTCTCGAATTCCGTCAAGGGCATCGCGTGCATGCACCGACTGAACCGACGTGTCCTGCGATTTCGGTCAGTTCCAGCCAATCGTAGACCGTGCCGATAGCGAGATCCAGGTCTAATCCTCGGTCGGGATCGGATGTGGTGGACGTGTTCAGCTGGAAGTACGACAGCGGTTGCACCGACGGCGGAGGTAGCTGCGTGTTCGAACGACCTGGCACGCGGCAGGGCGCATTGGATGAACAGGGGAGATTGTCGGTGATGGACAATGAGCAGCCGCATCAGGAACTGGTCAAGTGCGTGGTCGTGGGCGACACAGCAGTCGGAAAGACCAGACTGATTTGCGCAAGGGCTTGCAACAAACACGTATCGCTCTCGCAACTTCTCACCACCCACGTGCCCACGGTCTGGGCCATCGACCAGTACAGGATCTACAAAGACGTGAGTTATCCTTCAGTCTTACCTGATACTTTTTCTATGCTTCATCCTCTTTTCATTAACTCCTAGTGAGATTCACCCTCCTTTCCTTAACTCTTTGTGTCTTCGACCCTCTTTCCCGCTACCCCCGGCATCCCTGATCAACAACAGATTCCTGAACAGAGTGTATGTCAGTAAAAACTACACGTCAGGTTCTAGAGCGATCTTGGGAGGTAGTGGACAACGTGAACGTTTCCCTGCGTCTCTGGGACACGTTTGGCGACCACGAGAAGGACCGTCGTTTCGCCTACGGCAGGTAACTGCTCGATCAGGAGCTTCTACGATGAATCTTGTAACGTTGAACGTTGTTACAGGTCGGACGTGGTGCTGCTATGTTTCTCGATAACCAATCCCGTCTCGTTGCGGAACTGCAAGGCGATGTGGTACCCGGAGATACGAAGATTCTGTCCTCAAACTCCGGTCCTGTTGGTGGGATGTAAAAACGACTTGCGCTACATGTATCGGGATGAGACCTATCTCAGCTACTTCCGCGACCGTAGTCCCTTTGTAAGGTACGTTATCGTTATTTAAACAAATTACATACATTTAGAATTTTAGTTGATTTTTGTCCTATGTGGAATTCGTTTGAATGCATCGATGCCATTTTAGCGATGGCCCCCTTGGCGAAGTGCGTCAAAGTATTGATTTCGCGGTCTCCGCAGGCCTTCCCGATCGGTCGACACTTTTCCGACTCTTATCAGATGGAAGAGCCAAGAATCCCTATTCTTTTTTCTCCGAGATACCGCGCTCCTCATCGATGCACATCCTACGATGAAGAAATACTCGTCCCCTAGTGTTTCGAGCTTACGTAACGGAGTATTCCATTTAGCAATAGGATCAAGCGAACCTTGGCATATGAAGGAAGGCTCCCGCGGGATCCTCAAAGTTCATCGTGACTTTCAGAGACTCTTTCGCGAGCGTTCTAGTTACCCTTGATGCATGGCGCGTTTCGTCGATACGAACGAATGCCACTAGCCTTGCCGCGATTGCAGGGCGACAAGGAAGAGCGACCTGGTGATGCCCGATCAGGCACGGGCCGTTGCGAGGGAGCTCGGTGTATGCTACTACGAGACCAGCGTCTTCACCTATTACGGCGTGAACGAGGTCTTCGAGAACTCGATACGCGCCGCCCTCATTGCACGGAGGCAGCAAAGATTCTGGATGACGAACCTCAAGAGAGTGCAGAGGCCTCTGCTGCAGGTATAAGCGACAGTCAGCTCAGACTCGATTATCTATCCACTTGGAAGTTCTCTTCGAGACGAGAACCTTAAAACATCCTGCTTGATCTAAGTCCTCGTTTCGCGGGTTCTACGATAGATGACTATCCTTGCAGGCACCTTTCTGTCCACCGAAGCCAGTCCCGCCAGAGGTATGTCTCGCGACGAGCACTTACGAAGAGAACATGAAGACGTTGTGGATGAAGCCCGTTCACACCGACGTGACTCTGATAGCTGGGAACTGTACGTTCTCGACTCATCGGTGTCTGTTGGCTGCCGCATCGCCGGCGTTCCATCGACTCTTCACGATGGAACTCATTCAGGAACAGACGCCCAGAAGTTCCAGCGAGTCTAGCATGGTATCGACTCCAGGCTAATACTCTTAACAATTTCTCCGTTGTTGTTCCCCTGTTATTTGTGCCTTTTTTCAAGGTGAGCACGTTTGGAGAAGCGACGGTGGGCGACTTCAACGACGACACCGAGTGCCTGATTCGTATCGATCAATCAAAACCCGCAAAGTGAGTTTATCCCGCAAATCTGTATTAACGCAAAGCCTTGAAACCCCAACGCTAACGCGCTCCAGCTCTTAGCATTCGCGTTAACGTTGCGAAACGTTGTCGTAGAGTTTGGGAACAACTTAAGCGGCGTTCGAGCTTCCAAGTCCTCCCCACGATGGATAATCAAAGAAAATCAGCCGGTGCGACGAGGGAGCTCAATCATCCTGCCTTCCAGAACATTCGCGTATGTCTGGTGAGGATGTTTTTGCTGTAAAAAAAAAAAAAAAAAGATACATAAGATACAAAGAATTTTGATTTTGACATTCTATCCGTCTATCTTTTATCTTTTACAGACTGAGAGCACAAACGGTGTCCAGCAGCCAACGACGGTGGTGACGTTGTCGAAGCTGATCACACCGCAGGCGATGCAGCAGTGCTTACAATTCATTTACACGGGCAGCTTGGATAAACGGTACCACGATCTGCAAGTACGTTGGGTCGATAGAATTATCTACAGGGCCAAGCACACCCTACACTCATTCTTGTTTCATAGAGGTCTTGTCTCGGTACAGTCACCGAAGAACGTGAAAGGAGATTTAATCAGCCGAATCTGTACAGTAAACGTTTGTTTCTTTTTCTTTCTGTCGCGAGAATGTACAAAGTGTCCATTCCCTTTCTAAGACAAGTCTCAATTCATTGCTTGAGTAATGAGTATAAGCACGGTGCTATCAGTGCGTTACACGGCAATTAACGCGGCTGTATTCTTTCAGACAGCTCCTATTGGGCTTCTACTGGTTAGTACAATGTGAAATACGTTTGCTGACACCAGCACACACACATGCACGCACATATTAGTGGCATATAGTCGCGAAAAGCGTTCACGAGAGACGTGAAATTTCATTTAGTAAAATTGTACGAAACGTTTGCAGTTTTCATGGGTGCATGGAATCGCTACCTTATCATTCGATGGTTTAAAATCGTCGTCGACGCGGAGTAGGTGACCCGACTTCAGAAAAGACATATCCCATATCGATCATCGCATTTTCATAACGCGTTACAACAGTACACAAAATGACTGTACCCCTTCCTCGCAGGAGATCAGGCAAGCAGCCGAGTTCTTGGAGCTCTTGCAGCTGCTGATGGTGCTTGGCAGTCTACAGACGAGAGACCAGTTCAGCAACGATCTCAACAATCGTTACAAGCAAGTGGTGAGGCAACGACTGGAAGACATTTGCCTGGAGCAAGGTAGACTGTCGATCATCCTACGAGTAATGTAGTTTTATGCTTAATTTTAATCATAAACGTCATATTTAGGTCTGTTTGCCGACGTGGTGTTCGATCTGGACGATGGAAGCGTTCCAGCCCACAAAGCGATTCTCACTGCCCGATGTGACGTGATGAAAGCCATGTTCTCTGGCGATTTCCGTGAAAGTAGCGCTAAAGTGGTAAGTTGCAAGCATTCGTTCTTTCTTGTTCCCATAGGACACATCTGATTTGTGGCCCACATATTGAAATGATATTTCGTTAACAGATAGTGTTTCCTGGTGTACGCGAGTACACGTTCCACAAATTGCTCTGCTACCTCTACACCGACGAGGTCCCAGCAATCTCCTCTGCCAGGTGCTTGAACCTCTTGGAACTGGCGAACCGTCTCTGTCTGCAGCGACTGGTGAACCTGGTAGAGAGCAGGGTGATCGAGGACCTCGAGAGACTGTCCCAAAACGAGGGAAACGAGGCTGTAGAGAACTGCCTGAGGCTGCTGGAACCGTGCAAGGTCAGTTCTTCCTTTGATCCATAAATAAATAATCGATACCAACCGATCGACGACTTTCAATTCCTCTAAATTCATTCAACGTCTTGTGTGTGTGTGGCAGTTGCACAATGCCGACCAACTCGCAGACTGGTGCATGAACCACTTGTGCGTCAACTACAACAAGCTGTGCAAGATGTCTCCTCGAAGTGTACGACTCCTTCATCCAGAGAACCAGGAGTACTTGAACGAGCATCGGTGGCCTCCAGTGTGGTACGCATAAAAATGATCTACGCACACGTTCTTAATACTCGAGAAATGATTGTTACTCTAGCTTAAGTTCGATGCAGTTGGAGATGTGGTCCCGAGCGACCAATTAAGCATGAGTCCCAGGATTAAGTGCTGAAACGCTTCCTGTTCAACAGGTACCTAAAGGACTACGATTACTACCAGAAGTGTCTCGCGGAACGTGACCGCGAGAACAAGCCCACACTGAAGAGGAATCGCAATCAGTCCGGATGTTTGTGCTTCTCCAGCTCCAGCAAAACGAGAAGGGAGAGTTCAGCCAATGGCGGTACAGCGTCATCGGCGTCAAACGACGCACAAGTCGAACGACCCCTGTTCGACGCGTCGATAGAATCGGGTGAACAGGTCGTATGACAAGAGCCAAGCGGCTTAAGCCGCTCCGTCAGATTCATTCTGATCCTCCCCGTGCTCATGGTCTTCATATGCACCATTTTTACTATTTTGATACTGCTACAGATTTATACTTAAGGAACGTTAAACGCCGACAAGATGATCCATGCACACGAATAACCGATAAGTGTACGAGAACTCCTGTACAGGCCGCGTGTTCTTCACGAATTCTTCTCGCAAGCGACGAGACGTATCTCTATCCAGCGTACGCGTTTCCTTTCTTCTCGGAAGAAGTCCAATCATTTCAGGTGTAGGTTTTCTAAGAGCAAGCGACACGAACTGTTCCGTGAAATTGGTATATTTTTTCTACGTGAAAATCTTCGCCAGGAATACGCGTCGATCCGACTTTGCGCCGTCGTCAGACGATCCGGTTAGAAAAACGCTCGCTGTATCTTTTTGAAGGGACTTCTCGCAGACGTCCATCGTTTCTAACCAAAACAAGTTGGTGCCTTTTGTTGACGATACGTCTTTACCATTAAAGCGACCTCGAGCTGCAACGCTGGTCAGCTGAAAAAAAAATTTTTGTCTTTGTGGTCACGCGCGATGCAAATTGAATTTTAATGAAAAAAAAACGAGCTACGATGCAAATGGACGAACATCTTGCATACAACTGTCCGTCAACGAGCACGGCACGTTCCTCGATAAAGGGCGTGAGCTACTACGATCACGCGAGCAGTGATTTTTATATGTTACTTGGAGAGATCGAGAGATCCTTCGGGCATCCCCCACGCTTTGGTACCTATCGTTACTATCACTTCCCCCTGGCCAGGTGAAAATTGGTTTACCCGAAAAGCTTGTTTGTACGATCATTTAAATAGAAACGAGGAAAGGGGGAACGATGAAAGCGAAATTGGATTCGGGACGTGTCACTGAAACAAAAAGAATTCCCATCGGACTATAAAAATCGTACTTTTATCGATGCGTGTTAGACTGAAGAAAACGAGCAATAGCCATAGCCCACGGTAGTGCATAAAGAATACTATAAATAAACGGTTCATGTAGTCGTGTAAGGAATAAATATACGTCGTACGTGTAAATACTACGCGAGCCGTACTATTACGATAAAAACTCGACGCGGATTTTTACATCGTTTGCACAGCATCCGACGACGGGCCCTGCTTTATCTACTGAGTTTTCTCTTCCACGAGCGAGGTTACAGTTCCTTCGAAGTTGCAACGAGACTTTCTCGTATTTCTACAATTTTGTAACGATCTACGCGTTATTACTATCGTCAATCGTCGATTACTTTTAAGCGGAGAGGGGACACGTGCAGTTCACACCGATCCACGGGGCTGGTGGATTGTCCAAAGAACAACTGCAACATATCGATCACGGTAATGGGTTACTGCTAGAATTACTAATCACAACTGCGTCGTAAGAATAATTATTATCTAGTTTAACGAAAGCGAGGAAGAGCGTGAGCGAGCGTGAGCGAATCGATTATGTTTGTAACGAGTATTATCACGTGTATCTAACGTTCGTAGGGTATAGAGCGACGCTTTATATCAAAGTGAATTCTCGCGTACCTTGTTACACATTTTTCTGGCGACTTGTACTTTGTAAGTGCACAAGTTGATTCTCGTGTGCGTTCGAAGAAGCGTAACCTCGCTTCGTGATCGCATTTACGAAGTCTTCGGGCGAAAATGAAACGACTCGTAACTCGTAACGTGTCGGTATTAAAGGTGTTTAATAATTTCATACTCGTTAGTTCATCCCATCGCCGCATCGATCGGTCGGTACATTCATTTATGCGAAGTGTGCCTGAGAAAAGAAAAAAAAAATGGATATAAACACGCGGAGAACAACACGTAAAATAACACACGCACGAGTGTGCTAGCATACATACGTAATTTTAACCTTATATTCTCGTATACGACACATCACGTTCGCGCGTGTAGCGATGGAATTTTCTCATTACGAAAATTCGATTTATTCCAAGAGTAAGACAGACTTACAAAAGTAATACTATACAGGGTGAAATGATCGTACGTAGAGCACACAATCGGATCGAGTATCTTAAAATGACTTGAAACATTGGAATCTCTCTTCGAAATTCTTTCATTGCACGTACACGTTCGAAACGATTCGAATCGTTTCGAGGCCATCGCTACATTCGAGCGTCGGACAAGCCGAATATCGAAAGAAATATAAACATATATTAAGATACGCTACTGCCCGATGATCTGTAGTAAATTTTGTAACGGAAACGACGTACGCAGAATGTCTGTTCCGGCGTGTGAACCTGAGAACATAGAGTACTCTTAGAGGCGAAACTTCAACGTTCCTGGTAAAAATTGTTTTTAAACACTCTTTGATTGTTAAGAATACCACTGCGAAGGACTGAACAATTGCTAATTTTTGTGTAATTTTTTTCTTTTAATTAATTATCTTTTGATTAATTTTTTTTTTTTTTAATTAGGAATTAAATTCAACGCATTTCGTGTCCCAATGAAAGGTTCGCCTCTGTAAAATTACTCTGTGGTGAGAATAACGTCCCACTTGTACGCTACGTCAATTTCGATGTCAATGTTTCCTTCATCGCTCGTAAATGTATATTTTGTACTGACATTGGTAATCGTAGGATTTAAGGGTACACAGCCGCATGCACGAAGGCATATATGTACATATAAAGAGAGGGAGAGCGATAAGGAATCAAAAATATTTACCTTTCCGCGATATTTTAATCGCCAGTTGCCATTGTAAAAGAGGTTAAGTTGAATACTTGTCCACTAGGATGTGTCATTTTAGGGAAACATACTTTTTCTTTTCAAATGCAGATTGAAAAACTGATAGGAGAAGATAAAAGAAAAATTTTAAAGGAAAAACAAAAATGAGATTAAAATTGTTTTTCTGCGCGAAAATTGTTGGTCTATCATTTACTATCAGTTTTTCAGCACTTGAAAAGAAAATATTGCTCTAAAATGAGACATGCTATTGTCCACGCATAAGAGGCATTTGCGGGCGACAGAGTTTCCTTCTTCGCGATGTTTCCATGCGGAATTATATGTGTAAAATACGTCGTACGTCGAAGAATAGTGGTGTCTCGTGCCATCTTATTATTTTAAAGAAAAATCTCTTCTACAAGTACTTAGGGTGCCATCTTGTGTTTTCGTGTTTTGAATTCGACACATTAGCACTCCCACGCTCGCAAAGCCTCTAATCCTAAACCGCGAACGCTTGCGATTGCGACCTCTGTATCGAATCGTACAAACTGACCGATTTGTAGAAAGTATTTACCATGTGCTACCGTCACGATCGATAATATGTAAGTAATATTGATCGTATTAAAGATTTAAACATAGACAGCGGTTAAGAAATTGTTGGAGTATTTCATATTACGATGTTCTATGTCGGTAACGAAATTTCGAATTTGTATACGACCAGAATTATGAAAAAAGAAAAGAAATATTCGTCGTGAGGGTAAAATTTGATTAGCTTCTCCAGGGGTCAGGTCAATCGATCAAAAATCATCGTGAAAGCCTCGAATATTCTGATTTGAATTAATAATAAATTGTTTTCATTCTCTGTGTCTGTGAACACACCTTCGAATTTGAACACTTAAACGCTGATTGCTAAGCACGACAAACGATTATTACTATCAGATTTTAATAACGCGAAGTTTTATAATTACCCTTTGAAGATTCAAAGATATTCTGAGAAATACACGGAATGAAATTGAAAACCAAATCAAAGTGATCATTCGGAAGTCTCGACTGACGATTCAAACTGATTTTCGGATATCTTCGTGAACGTTAATCGAAATTATGGCGACATCTATGTCAAATTTCATTTTACCCGCCTAATATAAAAGCAAAGCTGTATATACGTATGTATGCATGCCGCTTCGAGAAATATGATTTTTATCTTAAGCTACATTTTAATATTCTATTTTCAAATGCACAGACGATAAATAAAAGTAATTTTTAATTAACCTCGCATAGGAGTTGTGATCAAAAATTAATTGCGTTTCTGTAGCTTTATTTTCAAAGCTAAAAAAAAGCAGCGTTGAATACATGCAGTTAATTTTTGAATACAATCGTGTTACGTGTGCTTTATTCTAAAAAAATAAGGATATCGATATTCAACAATACTCGTTCGCTGTACAAAATATCTGGTGCGTTTATTCAATACATTCGTATATTCTATTTACAAAATGGTCAAAAAATGCCAAGAAATTTAATATAAAACTATAATGGCGCCGATAGCGTCATCATAGCAGCTTTCACTTCGTCGTAGAGATCTTTGTAATCCGCGTGTTCCTTAATGAGTACCATAAGGCTCCCCCTTTTCATACCCATCGCATTACCAATATCTTGTCTTGATGGAGTATAGCAATATGGAATATTCTTATCTTCACATACAATTGGTAAATGACACATGATTTCTATTGGAAAAACATCTCCAGCAAACACAACCAATCTAAGAAGATAAAATTTTGATTATAGAAATATGAAAAAATTTACTTTCATCTTAATAATTTAGTCAAAACGTGAGTAAATATTTAATGTACCCGTGCTCTCCTTTGCGAAGGTGCTTCTGAACATCTTTCAATCCATTTCGAAGGTATGTCTTCTGCTTCGAAGCTGAAATGGTTATATTACAAATGTACAAATACTACAAATATTTTATACAACATCCTCACCGTAAAAAAAAAAATTTTCTAAAGATCTGAAAATTACAATAAGATTACCTTTTTTAATACACTTATAAATTTTCTTCGTTAATTTTTTTGGAGCCATAGGTCTGGCTATGGTATTTATGTATTTCAATTTGTCCTCATAACTAATTTCTGTAGAGTCTGCTCCTTCAACTTCTTTTATGCTGTCATCAATTTCCATTTTGACTGGCGATTGCTCCATTTTACACAGAAAGAATGACAATTTTTTAAAAAAATTTTATTTTATTTCGTCCACGTGTTTTCGATCTACTGAAAGGACGCTAACCTAACCTAAACCACCTAACTAAACATTGGCGCTCATGGACACAGCGTAAGCGTAATGTAAACTCGCCCGTATCAAGAGATAGGTTATGTTGTGACTTAAAACGTTACATAAAAACAGTCCTTTCAACCGGCTTGAGGTGTTTATGTCATTTCACGATGATGTCAATGATTAGACGACGTAAACCTGGAAACAAAACCACGTTATTCTGTCTTGTGACGATAGTAGTGATTTTATTCCAGATCATTTATCTGTGGATCGAAATATCGATCGCGGAATCCCCTCAAGAGAAGTCAGTGCATTGAGTGAGGATCAGATTTGAGAACCTGCTAGGTTATCGTTAGTTCTTAGATTTTAAGATGGCCATGATCATAAGTATTATTTATAAGCGTAACGTAAGCATAAGATACGCAAAATAGAATGGACTGAAAGTAATCAAGTGGAATTATATTTTCAATTTTTTTAAAGTGTATATATCTTTCGAAATTTGTCTAATGTTACAATCACGCATGCGTGAACAATCCAAGTCCGTCTGACAATTCAATCATACAAGATTCTGTTCCACCACGTTCCTTTCATTCTAGAATAAAGTGTTCGAACGTTTCACTCTTCCTAAGTTATAAACTATTTTCGTAAATTTGTTGCTTCCATTGATTATTTTTCTACATATTGTAACCGTACAAAGTAAACAATGACCGTGCGAGATACTATTAGAGAATTAACGCAAGTATGCATGGAGATTCGTAGTAGCTTGGAGTCGCTTGACAGAAAGGAACAGGAGAAATTAATATTAAGGCATATCAAAACGTTTGCGGGCAAAGGGTTGCGAATCGCCGATTTCAAAACAGGTTATTGCTTTCGATATATTTTTCTTGATCAGTGTTTCTTGTGTACGTATAAAAAAATTGTCAACAATTGAACGGTAGGTTGCGTCGAAACGCGTGCGTGTCTTTCCAGCGTTTAGAAATTGATCGATATCGATCGTTTGTTGCCATTGACATTGTTGTGAATGTTCTTGACGAGCAAGTGAGTAATACGTTGTCTTCAGTTTTTCGAAATACCAAATTTTTTGTCGACTTTCTTTATATATAATTCAAAGCATTAAAAGCTAACAAATTTCTTATCAACGATAAGTTTTGATCATCGAACTCGTTCATCGAAGAATTTTTAACCTAACCTAAAATCCAAATACAAGTCAATATTAATTTACGAAGGATGAAAATTCAGGGAGGGCGACAAAAAATACATAATTTGATTATTACAATGATCTACAAGTTATATTTGCCAAATTTTCTGTGCATGTAACCATAGCAAAACTTGTGTATTGTGGTTACCTGAAGAAGATTTTAACGGTTCTCTCTGGTTTTCGTTAGGTGAAAAATACCGCGTGCGATAGTATTCATGTTGCGCAACGAAGAGTCTCAGAAATCCAAGGAACAAAACACAAATGATATTAGGGGGGTGAATGTAGTAAAATCAAATCAACCTATGCGTTTGATCAGTAAAGAGAATGTTTGTCTTATGGAAGAGGAAATACGCGAATATGTTAAGCTCCAAGAACTCGAGAAAGTTCTCGATCAAGAGCTATCTGATTTGAGAATTCAGGACAGAGAATTTCGTTCCACCGAAGAAACTATGGATTTATTGCATAAGTACAATGATATAAGAGATGCGACTCAGGCAGTCTTGGGGGAAATAGCTGTAGCAAATAGAACTACAGTTAGAAGCTTGTACCCACGTTACGGTTTATCCACAGAAGAAGATTAAGTCCATGTTGTTCTTTTCCTTGCTACCATCCCTTGTTCATCCCATTTTTTTTTTATCCATAGTATCTATTTCATTTAATGTCGCTAAAATTGCACGGTTCTTTTCAATGTTCTAATCTTCGACATAGAATTGATCATATGTCGCAAGATAACTAGATTTTCAAAGGAATTCCTTCTTTTGAATATGTCAGGATTGGAATGGTTCAACGTCACAGAGGGATTATCTGTATATCAACATCTTGCTGGAAAGATAATCTTTTTGGATTTCTTTACCTACTGTTGCATCAATTGTATGCACATTTTACCAGATTTAGATGCTCTTGAAAAACAATTCTCAATCGCGGATGGCCTAGTCGTTGTTAGTACATATAACATTCTTTATAAAATGGACTGTTGCCCCTCGATCATCAAGTACATTAATAATGTCTGTTTATAGATTGGTGTACATAGCGCAAAATTTTCAAACGAACGCGATTCGAAGAGATTGTTATCAGCAGTGCAAAGGTACAATATAACGCATCCAGTTGTAAACGATTCGACGCTATCAACATGGCGCAATTTAGGAATCTCCTGCTGGCCATCTGTAGTAATGATAGGTAAGTTGAATGGAATTATTTAAAACCTTGAATAAAAAAACTCTTATATATTATAGGTCCTATGGGCGAACCATTGGCAGTCTTTGTAGGAGAAGGACACAAAAAAGAAATGCTCCTATACACAAACGTAGCATTGGCTTATTTTAAATCATTGAATCAAATTTCGAAGAAAAATCTTCCTTTGCAATTGGCAAGGCACTTATTGCCTACAGGAGGAAAAGAGAATCTGTTGTTCCCTAGCAAGTTAGAAGTTTTTCAAAGTGGACAAAGAGAAAGTCTTATCATAGCCGACACGGGGAACAATAGAATATTGGTAACAGATGTAACAGGAAACGTGGAACACATCATTGGTGGTTCCCAGTCGGGTTTTAGAGATGGGGACTTTGAAAACGCTACGTTTAACGCTCCTCAGGGTGTATGCGCGTTAGGTTCTTCTATTTATGTCGCCGATAATGAGAACCACGCGATTAGAAAGGTAAAAAGTCAACGCATCAATCTATGTAATGGTACATGATCTGAAATATATCTCGCAATATTAACGTAAAATCGTTTTCAGATAGATTTAACAAAGAGGACCGTAACTACGGTCGCTGGCACGGGTTCTCAAGGTCATGATTACGTGGGTGGCAAACCTGGTAAAGATCAAGCTCTGTCTTCTCCATGGGATGTAGCTATTTACAACTACGAACATGATAAACATATCGTACCAGTGTTGTTGATTGCGATCGCGGGTACCCATCAGATTTGGGCTCTTTTCTTGGAAGACACTACTTGGTGGAAGGACAGGTAACGCGAGCAATCTTTTAAAATTCATGACGCTTCGTCTTTAATTGATAGGAAAGTAACATTTTCCATTTTCAAATACTTGCAGAAAATATAAAGCTGGCACGTGCGCTGCGATTGTTGGAAGCGGCAGGGAGGAGAATCGCAATAACTCTTATCCTCATACGGCTGGTTTAGCGCAACCGTCTGGATTGGTCGTCGTTCAAGAGAAAAAGGTCGCCTTTTTTGCGGATAGCGAAAGCAGTACTGTTAGACGCATAGATTTAAACAACGGGCGAGTTACTGCGGTTTGCGGTGCGAATAAGAATCCATCGGTTAGTTTGAGTGCGAAACTAATTTTAGTAACGATTCAAGTTGATACCGAGTTTGGAAACATTTAACAGGATCTACATGATTATGGAGACACCGATGGTGCCCAATACGACGCTAAACTTCAACATCCTTTGGGAGTAACATGGCATGCTAACGAAGGTGTCGTCTACGTAGTCGATACCTATAATCACAAAATTAAAAGAATCGACCCGATCGGGGGCCACTGCAAAACCATCTACGGTGGTGGAAAACCTAACGAGAAATTTTCAGTACGTTTTGTTAGGATAGTCTTCTACACTGTTGCCTCATGCATATTTATGGTCGTAAATCTCGTGTATTTTACAGTTCGACGAACCCAGTGGCATCGCCGTCAGTTCCAACGGGGATCTCTTGTATGTAGCTGACACTAATAATCACGCTGTTAAGGTCATCGACGTGAAGAACGAAGACATTACTACGGTAAATTATTTTTAACAAACGCTTTTAATAAAAACATTATGGTTTCGATATACATATATATTTGCCTTTGTGTTTCAGTTGTCCATAAAAATTCCCATAATCGAATTAGACGACAGTTCTGAAAACGTTTACCATTTTGATACGACGATCAGCGAGAAGGGTGGCGAATTGAATATTACCTTCGTCGTTACTTTTCAAGACAGCGATTTGAAATTGAACCCGGACGCGCCTCAAACGTGGACCGTAAAGTTACCATCAGCGAGCGAATGGACAGTTAAAGCGAAGTCTGGCAAGCTTTCGAGTCCAGTATCGATGAATGTTACCGAAGGAAGCGGAATGCATGAGGTACATGTGAATTTAGATATCATAGCTTGCAAAACCACCGAATGTATACCAAAGAAAGTATCCGTAGTGTATCGTGTACGTCAGAAGACGAACGCATCTGACGTTATAACGGAACAGACGAAACTCGTTATTAAATAATAATGATAAACGTTTTTTCATATCATTAGTTTATCTTTAACGATTTTAACTTCTTGTTTAAATACCGGAGTAGTTTTGATCAGGAGTTGATTGTTAATTTTCATCCAGAATTAGAGTTGTTTCAGGACACCGACAAACCCTTTCTAGATTTTCTCTCTTCTCGATGCGATCGTCCCGTTGAAAAGTGGTCAATCTCAAAGGGGAAAGAAGGGTCAGAATAAATTTTTCAAAATTATTCTACTAACTTATGCGTTTCCTCTAAGCAAGGAAAATTCTCTTTGGTAACTAGGGGTTATGCGAAAGTGTGAATGTTTTTGAAATTTTATATTTTTTATTGAAAAGAATGATTTTTGTACTACGTATGCAAAAACTGAACAAATGTTGAATATATAGTACAAGATGAATGATTTTACACGATATACTTAAGTGACTTATTGTATTAACATTGAGTTAACTGAAGAGTGTCTAGAGGACAGAATGTTACATTAATTATGTTAACAAATCTAATAAAAAAAAGTATTCAGGCAATGCGCAGATATTAATAAAATTATATAAAAAGCTTTACTATTGCAGAAAAAACGACGTTTGTAAGTTGCGTATCCTGTAGGTAATAAGTGCCTGCATCCTTTTAGATATAGACACCAAAATCAGGAAACTTTACTTTTAGAAGAAAAAAAAATGATTTACAGGACCTTTGTAATGAACGACTCGTGTGCTCGTACCTTTGCCACCAACTATCAGGCGAGTCGTTTGAGAACGGTAGCAAGCCAGGAAATAAATCTCGTGCATCGACATTTTTGGAGAACCAATTTTCGTGAATATCTTCACGATGTCCTGTCGGCTCGTTCCATGCCTTTTGGCAGTTGGTTTTTATCCATCTAGCCATTGTCGCAGTTGGTATCTCAACTATCTTGGAGTTTCAGCTGTTTTAAAGCTTGTAACACGATTGTCTTCTATACAGGATGTTCTTAGAGACTGGGACAAGCAAGTGCCAGCTACAGTCATCCAGTATCTAGAATCATCCTATATAGCATACCTTCTTCAAATCTCGATAAGCCACGATACAGTGTGTACGTGGATCAAATATTCCTATACCCGCATCGTAACACTCAGGTGGAATTAGATAATCTTCTTCGTTGTTAGTCCGCAGTGTTGCTCCTGCTGGTCTTAATCCATGGTTGAGGCATATGTAGTATCTGTAAGTCATTGTCGATTACTCGACTACTTTCTAATGCGATCGATGCTCGAAACGTACGCTGCATTCAATGACATGCAAATCAGTTATCGAACGAGAGTGACACGCGTTACAGTTATAAAATTGCTTGTAATGATACATGTTACAATGCAGAGACGCTTCAACCTGTGTCACAATCGCTCGTTAGACGATTACGGGCTTGCATCGAGCATCGATTTGCATAAGAAATTGTTTTAAGAAGCATCGACTTTCGACTCGGTGAATGATCATATTTCTTTTATCGAGAGTGCGATACTCTTACAAAATAATAGTCGATCTCTTCAAAAGTCTGCACCGTACCGTCTATCAGGAAACTTGCAGTACTTCCAGCCGTTTGTGCTGAAGACCAAACCATCGTTAAAGGTATATCGTTTCTCTTTACATTCACCTTGGCGCCAAATACCGTCGACTCTTTGCCCTCGGGGCCAATACAAACTACCGTGACCATGAAACGTGCCATCGCGTAACTCCCCTTCGAAGACTGCGCCTATCGTGGACAAACCAAACGCAAAGTAAGAATTTATACCTCTTTAATCACCTTCTAATACCTTGTTTTTATTTTCTAGCTCCGACAGATGCGAACCGAGCGACGATAGAATCAAGAATTAGCGAGGAAACGGGTCGAGTTCGTACTTCGCTTTTTATTTCTTTTAAATCGTTGAACAACCGATAAGAACAAACATTCTATGGTTGTGTTATGTAGGTAAGCCTGTGCCAGGGCAGTAGTGCAAGCGGTCGCAGGTGCGAAAAATCGTCGAGAGAGAGGGGAGGAGAGAATGTGCTCTCGTTCCATTTATTCGTGGCACGAGCTTTTATAACCTTAATGAGATTCGCAGGTCGAACGTACGTATTTTGAGAGCGGGATTCTCGAACTATCGGTAAATGAAAAACGCGTACGAACTGTAGAGTACACGTAGCAACCGAAATGGTCGCACGTAACGGTACGCCGTCGACTTACGCGCGAGAAATGCTCGATGTCGTGCTCAAAACCAGTACGTGTGCCTGTGCATAACGTACCTCGTAGACAGAATTATTGGTGTTAGCGTGTATGCACACCTTGTCGTCCCCGTTTTTGACCCACCGGTACTTAACGAAATTTAATCCCGCGTATGAGAGAGATCAGTCGCGACGTCCACGTATTCGTACGGATGCTGTCCTTTCCCGCCTCTTCCTTGCCCCATCGAGGGGAGACGAGACAGTTGCTCCAAAATAATATCTCTGGTGATTAACGCCGAGATAATCGGTAGAACAGACATTTTTTTGGATGGAATCGGTTATTCCGTTGCATAGAAATTAAATGTTCATGAGGTTATTCTTGTCCTTTCCGGGAGCAGTTGGGAGCTTAAAATTGCTGATAATTTATATCGATAATATACGAAGCATATATTGGTACATAGTTTCTCAATTGAAGAAGTATACAGAGCTCAAGCGAAATAAAAATTAAAAATTAGGTCAAGTGTAGACTGACTCAGACATTTCTCTGACGTATCGCAATTCGTCTGATTTGCTGTTTCATCGAAACTAACGTAGACGTTTTAATATTACGTTTTGCAAATTATACTAACTGTGTGGTAAACGGAATTTGCCGATTCCTTCCATGCCGAGTGTGCACCAAGAGCCCTTATACTCGCTGCCATCGATGAACCGTGTCTCCTCTTCGAGATCTATCAGTTGCGAGATCATCTTCGTCTAATTACTTCTAATTTTTTCTAATAATATATATATATATATCAGCGCCTTGATTCAAAGGCGAAATATCCTGAGAAAAAGTGTCACGCCTCGTTGACCTTAATTGTTCGGAACAACGCTGAATCGCTACTCACTGAACGCCGCTGACGATAGCAATCTGATAGTCGCAATCGAATTTGTTTTGTGTTCCAATTCCTTGAGTACAGGTATTTAGTATTCAATTTTTTTGAATGGTGACATTCTGTGATATTCGAATACCGGAATAGTAATCAAAGAGATTATAATACGATCTCCTATAATTATTATTATAATCTCTCTGATAGTAATTCACCGGTATTCGAATACCTATGAAATACTCGAATACCAAATGATTCGCGTTGACCCAGTTCCGTCGCGGACACACACCTATTCGACACGGTCAAATGCTCATTCACGTTCGAAACATATGGTCAATGGAAAAAAAGAAAAAATGAAAAGATGACACGATTCACCTGCGCGCGTATATATTATCTATCCTATGGGAACGTCTGCGAACGATTAACGGTATTCGTTTATTCTCTTTCCCTTTCCACTCCCATCTTTCGTCTGTTTTAAGAAATATTCGGCCCGGCCGGCGGACCCCGTTCAAGGATCGCGGAACCATCACGGGAGGAAAACACACAGAGGCTCCGTTAGGATGTTCCACGAGACCAATCGCTTAGGCGAAGTCGTTCTAAGTAACGTTATCCGTCGACGTCTCGATCGTCTATCGATCCTAAGACAGGTACTCGCTCGACCAATATCACCAAACGCGAGTCCATTCGAGGAAACTAATCCGTGCCCCTGCGGGAAGTAAGCGTGCATTTTATTCGTTGAAATAAAAGTCAGTTTTTTTTTTTTTTAATGTTAATTTTGTTCGTATTTTTGTTTCGTTACGAATTCGAACCGATTGCTATTGTATTCGAGTGTACTTAGGTATCAATTTATTTCAGGGTTCGCGCACGAAAACCGCATACGTTCTCGGAGGCAACGTTCCACCCGAAATTCCATGGCAACGTTACGAATATACCATCAAGAAAGCAATTTATTCGGTCGATGTACCGTTAATCGTCGTGTGTCTGTTGACCAAGTAAAATCGTACTCCAAAAAGTTCGGCATCGCTTGCGACCGTGTTTCGCTTCGAAAGTTGCTAGTTCGTCGCGACACAAGTACTAATCGTACCGTTTGACATTTTTCTCGGTGCTGCTTGGTCGAGCTCCGAAGCTATAATGCCGAGGAGACCCGAGAATCAAACACATTGAAACGGGGTCCATTACATTTCTAACAATAAGGATCAACATTTTCTCGAAATAATCATACTTCGCTACATTGCATAATTCATAAAACAGTTATATTCAATTTATGTATTTTACATAAAAACTGTAAAGATTTGAAACGGTCATTTGGCCAACCTCGGTGAGTTTAGCGTTAATGATCATTCTTTCTCGAAAGTCTGCTGTTCTTTTTTCGTCGCAATCGCAACCACGAGAAGACGTTGGTTTTCAATTTCATTTCATCGAGGGTAATAATTACCACGTATTAATCTAAGGCAGTACTCAACGTCGACGATCGAACAAGTAAAAATCGATCGAGACCGGTTAATCACTTTGTCGAAGAGTAGCGACTTTAGCGCACGCTCGATAGAAACTCTCTCACCGTTGCATTCCGCGGTTCCGAAATATTATTACACCGACCGAGTAATCCCTCCTTCCGTTCTGTTTTCATCTCCTTTTATTCGTTCAACTCGGTTCCACGCTGGTCCTTCGACCTCATACTATCCCTTCTTTCTTCTCTCCTCCCTTCCCCCCTCCCCCGAGCTCCCGATACACAGTGGCGGATGTATACACACTTTATACACATCGATACGTCGAGCGGCGATGGACTAACTTTTATTCGAATAATGGACGACGAATGAAACGGTAGATAGTCTACTTTGACCGAAAGTAAAATAGTTTTCACTGTTAATTTTCAATCTGTAGTTTCTGTGTTACAATTATTAGTATGCGTGACAGTGCTAAGTTTTTTGATATTAATCCACGTTACTGAAAGTTTTTTATTCGATAATTAGTTTCTTAGAGATTATGTTATCATTTCTTGAAAAATGAAAAGGTATTTGTATGCGAGTCTATTGGAATCGGGGAACGGGGAATGATCGGTAACGTTCGAACAGGAAGTAGGGGGAACCCCGAAAAGGTACTTCCAGCCCAAGACCCTCCGAATGATATCTTGTTTACTTCAGGGCAACGGTCACAAAATTGTCTACGTTCCCTTAAATATGTAAGATGATTATATCGAAGAATTTAGCATAATCAAGTATACTAAATTATAATAATTATAAGCTGCATATTATTTCGCCAGTCGTGAGCAACCCTTGAAATTTGGAATGACGAATGAAAAATGAAAAAAATTCGTTTCGTGTTGGACAACAACGTGAATTATGCAGCAGCATCGTTACATATCATTCTACTCAACTATTACTCGTTCGACTATTACTCAAATGAACTTGTGCCCGTTTCTGGTAATTACCATATAGATTTCCTGTCGCTTCTTCCGCGAAATGCCTGGAATGTCTTTTTTGTCGAATAATTAGATGCATAAAGTGACGTATCATTTTGTCCCGCATTGTATGTCCGCCACCGTATACAGGGTGATCCTAGAAACTGGGACAGACTCAATTTGAGCATACAATTAATACAGGAAAATTGAAGGACTATCGTTTGGTCCGATTGTTTTATATGTTAAGTGCATATAGTGAAAATGACTGATTTCGTTTAGATGTATTGATTTCGTGAGACATTTTGCGTAAAAACAAAAAATGAAGTCAAGGTCTGAATTAGGTCGAAAAATAAATACTTTAGGAGATACGGCGAATCCTGTCTAAGAGGCGCAACCGATAGATATAACTTAAAATCAAAGTTCGATTATCCTCTTATCTAGTACGGAGCAAGGAGCTCTAAGAAATGTTGGGGATAGCCACGCGTCTCTTAAACAGGATTCGCTGTATCAATTCTAATACTATACAAAAAATGAGGTATCTGCCAAAGCATTGAAACTTTTGCACACTCCAACCATCCTTACACGATATCAATTTACATAGCACCTGGTCGGATAGTTCCTGGATTCTTTATCTTTAACTTCGTGTAGTTTAATATAGCGCGAGGCCTTATTTCTACCACGACACTGAATTCCTTATCGTCGATGGTCAACCTCGTCCCAGTTTTTCGAATCACCCTGTATACGTTCCCGTGTACTTACTCCGGCGTACGTCTGCCCCCTCTGCGTGAACCGTTCCGGCCAACATCTCTCGGCTTCTCCAGGTTCACCCTTTCCCCATCTTTTCGTTGGAAAAGAACGAAGACGGTGGTTGCCCCCTCCCCTCGCGATCGCTTCTCTTTCTCAGTCCGATGCACTCGTCTCAACGAAGGATCCGAGCGCCACGCAGTACGCGCTCATCCAAGGTAGGAGACAGTGGAAACGACGACAGGTGGTACGGGAAGAAGGGCGGCGCACGCTCTCGCAGGACACCCAAAGGATAAGAAGAGAAAACGGGAAATCAAAGGCCGCCAAGTGCACCGATAAACGAGGGAGAAAGAAAAAGAAAAGAAGAAGGAAACCAACGAAAGACGCACACGGAAGAATATCCTGTGGATATCGCGCGGCGGGGTAGCCGGGTCGATTCTCGGTGTAGCCATCGAAAGATTGGATTATCTCTCCGGCCACGCCAGACCAGATAGTGCAGGTTCACGGAAGCCTGGTAAATAAAAGTGACAAAAGGGACCGGAAGAAAAAATTGGCAACGCGGACGCGGTTTCCTCGAGGAGCACATGCCCCGCGTCAGAGATCATTGAGGTATTTTCTATCATCGGAGTAGAGCACCCAGTCCATCGCGCGCCCTACAGGCCGCAGGCCAGTTTCGAGGACGGGGATTTTTGTTGAACTTGGGAATCCCCTTTGATTATTCTCGCCACGGGCTACCAGGGGACGTGTGCCCCCCCTTTCGAGACGGCTAAGACTATCTGGGTACCGTAGAATAAGACTGCTCCGTATAGAGACTCGGAGGATTCTTTCTTATGATGTATAGAAACTCGTAACTGCGGATGTTTATGCGAATTCATGTTTTTATATACATAGATGAAGAACAGATATTGTAAATTGGAGTATGTCTTGTCTTTTAAATGTTGTAATGTGTATTGTACTTTTTTATATTTAACTTATTTATGCATCTGTAAACATCCTTATATATTGTTGTACGTTTACATTTGTTATAAATATCCGCAGTCTTCTTGCAACCTTTTCGATGATTGATATTTAGAGGAATTTTGAGGAAAGGATTGTAAATTGCTTTTTTACGTAGTAGTTTATACTTTTTAATGGAACTTAATACCAGCCTGACCCCGGGTATCTTTATTGGAAAGGGGCAGCTCGTTCCAGGATGTTGAAGATCAAGCATTTATTTACGAATAATGTATTAAACGGATGTTTATGAAACTTGGATTCTAAAAATTCATGTATATGTATAAAGATATACCTAAAGATTCATATATAGATTCATAAAGATCCGCTGAGTACATTATTTTTAAAAAATTCGTAAAGAAATGCCCCATTTTCTGAACCAAGTTTTCCCCCTAATAGTATACATCATGCGTTTTACAAGCAGATTCCATTCGAACATAAAAAAAAAAAAAAAATGCTAAAGCATAGGATATATACTCTACGATTTTCCATTAAAATTTCAAATTAATCGCGTTTATAGCTTCCTCGCAAACAATTTCACGATGAACGTCTTCTTTTACTGCCTACGAATGAGAATACCCCCCTTAATGGACTCCCGGAAGGTAGGCGCTGGAATTAATAAGCCCATGTGAATGGGCTCCCGACACGTGAAGTGTTAACTCGATGTGCACGAAGAGTCCAAGCTGGACTCCCGAGAATGAACCCTAATTATACCGCGCAACGAATATGAAGCTTTAAACATCTCGCGATAAAAACACTTCTTGTGTATAAAAAAAGGGAAATTCCCTTTCCCAGATTAAACCTCTCGAGGGACGAGTTACTTCGTTACGAATAAACGATATAACAATTCAATTCGAAAAAGTGTCTTCGAGACTAGCCACTTGTCTAATCATACCAATAGATATAAATGTGACGATGACGTTGTATCATGTCCCCCGAGAGGTGAATGGCAATGTTAACACTTTATCTACGGGTAGCCTATTTATCAGCTTTTTAATTCCAGTGTTTGTTCACAATTTGCAGTTGGAACGCGCGTATCGCGTTTACTAAGCGATTTACCACGCGACGGAAAACCGGTCGTCACGTTAAGGCGATGGCCCGTAAGGGGGTAGCATGGAATCGAAGGGTCGTTAACCGAAAAAGAAGACGAACTCGTCTTCCGTCGCTTCTGTCTTTTCTTTCGATCTATTTTCCCGCGCGCTTACATGGCCATCGGGCCTCGTGGTGGCCCTTTTTTTGCGTTGTCCCTGCTTCGATGCTCGTCGTCGCTTTCGATCAGCGATAGGCAAAACCCTAGGCATCGAACGAATCTCAAGTTTCACGATTACGTTTATTACCTTCTCGGTATCTTACGTCTCGTTTCCTTCTTTAGGAAACGCTGAAAAGTTTGTAACTGTTGTTTTCCAGTTCACCTCGCGGACGGAATTCCAGAAGCCATGTCCTTGGAACGGTTTTACGTTACGGCGACGACACTCGTGCTGTTGACGTGTTTAGGCACCAGCGTGGGTTGGCCGTTTCTGGAGCACACTACCGTTTCATCGCCTAGGAAATTTTTCAAATCTAGGTCAGTATTTCGTTACCTGCGCCGAACGCACATAGTCCGTTCGCCTCTGTTAAAGACCAGGAACCAGATTGATGGAAAGATATACCGCTTCTCCGGTTATCAAAAAGTCGCACCGCTGTCGAGCCTGACTTGCTTGCCGACACTATTTCCTTATCCTATCTGGTATCTTTTACGGGGGTGTTATTTATATAGTTCATTGCGTGCTTCCAATCTTAATTTTGTTTAATATGTAAAGTGTATTATTACTACTTCTCCATGAATCCACGAGTTTTGTACCTACTCTGTACTACACTTTTAATTATTCACGTTCAGTTATCCGTATCGTACGATTTCCAGCGTTGTCCAGGCGGTGTCGATTGTCCCCAAGCAGCACGATGCTAAGAATGGAGTACGCGCGTCGGAGGTCGACAATTTGCCGCCCTCGATCGGCGTCAACTTCTACAGATTGCCTCCTTCGCCAGCCAACTTGTTGAAACCTGATGGCTTTCAATTCTACACGTACAACGAGAAAGGCGACATGATCACGAAACAGATGACCATGCAGGAGATTCAATCTCTAATCGCAGCGGGGGGACCGGATCATTCCAACATGGGAATCCAGGAGCCCCAGAAAGCGGAAGATATCCTTACCGGAGGGAAGAAGGTTGGTAAACGATTTTCCATCTGTTTTCAGAACATACCTATTCGTTTCTAATATTCTTCTGGGACATTTCCAGGTAATGGACGTCGTTGAAAAGGTGCAGAGCGTTTTGAAGAGCGCCATGGACAAACCATCGACGTTAACAGGCGCGATTCCCAATTCTGTCCCAGAGAAGGTGAACGTCGAGTGGAGCAACATATTGCCCGCTATTCTGGCTGGCGAAAAGTACCCTGAGAAAATCGACGAACCTCGACCCGTCGAAGAAGCCACCTCCTCCTCAACGGCCTGGAAAGATCCGTTCTCCGATTCGATGAAACTCAACGTCACCGGGACGGTTTTGTCGGAGCCTGGCGAGGCTACGGAGTCCGTAGAGCAAAAGGAAGAACCCATTAGGCACCAGAACAAAACGCAAAAACCGTCTTCAACCGTCACAGAATCAACGATTACGTACACAGAGAAGTTAATGATTCCTGTACCAGTCATCACGGCAGAGCACAAGCCTCCAACCATGTACCACACTACTCAGAGTAGCGCGTTGTTCCAGAAGATAACCGAGATGGTGCCTCTGGAAACTGGGTTTGGAGAAAGTCCTGACCACGATAAGAGTCCTCTTCTATCCTCTTCTGTGCCCACGAAAGATGAGGATGATAGCACTCTGCTGGCAAGTACAATGGTAACTTCAGAATCCTCTGTCACAGAGGAAACCATGCGTTTACCCACGACGGAAACGAAAACTAAACCTGTAGACACTTTGGTAAACGAGAGCTTAGACAGTGATTCAACGACCAAGTCTGTAACGGAATCTGACAAAGCAGAAGCCGTGGCTAACGAATCGTTCACAACCCCTTCGCAGTTTTCTTCAACCTTTGCTCCAAGCACAGATAAATCAGCTATGGAATCATCGACGATGACACATGACACGATAACAAAACTGAACACAACTGAGATGGAGGAAACACAACCCATAAAACCGCTATCCGCAGAGTTAGAAAATTCCCTATCCAGTATGATCAATCAGATCTCCGAAGGGCTTGGCTCTTCCGTGTTGCCTATGTCTTCGGAACTGGAATTGCCCCAGGAGGGAATCGTGGATAAACACAGGAACAGTTCTGAGACCCAAACGAGCACTACAGTATCGATGATTGACACAACGAAGTCAACGATGCAAGAGGAAGAACCACCCAACGTGGAAAGTACGATATTCAAAGAGCCCATTCAAGAATCAATCACCAAGACAACTATGAATCTCAAAGTTGAAAAGGATAAAGTTTCGACGAGTACAACACCTGTAGAAGAAACGATGAGCTACTCTGATGCATTGACAAAGTCCGACGACACTCGCAACGCGACGGAAACGACCAATTTGATTCCCTCGACCTCTTCCTCGGAAACTATGAGTAAAATAACGACTTTCAGTCCCTTTGATTCTCCACAGACAAATGCCACTCAGACATTGAACAGCGAGTCGATGGCGATCATCGAAGGTATACTTAAAACTATTTCAGCCGAAACGAACAGCCCTGTTACGGAGGCAGTCACGATGCCCAACATTTTGCCAGAGAATCTTCCCACCAAAACGTTGGCGAGTGGGCTCGTGGCTGGCTTCGGAACAACCGAGTCGAATGCATCGCAAGATGCAACAACTTCCTTGCCAGATAAACTTGGATCCATAGACGTGACGCCGTGCTCGAAGTCGACCACATCTCTGAAACTGGAGACGCAAACCTCGACGTCTATTTTACCGACTGTCGAAACGGAAGAGAAGAGTTCGAGCGAGAATCAAACTCAAGAGGCGAACGAGGACGTGTTGAAAGTGTCACAATCACCAAATCTACAGAAGGAACCAGTAATACTGGAAACAACGGTACGAACAGTGTCCGTTACGCCTGCCAGCGTGGAATATTCTCAAATGGAGAACGACGAGCCATCGACCGTGTCTAAAACCACATACTCGATGTCTACGACCGAGTCTTCTCCTGTTGATGTCACCTCGAAGGTCGTTACCGATCGAATCAACTCCTCTTCGACAGATATCGTGCAGTCAGATGCCGAATCCACGACGATGGCTAGCAACGAAAGCTTCGCGAACACTGAAGTGTCCAGTATCAGACCTGACTCTCAAAACCAGGGACAAGAAAATGTTTCCAGCACAGAGTTCGTGGAGGTGGCACCACGGCCAGAAAGAATCCCACCAGAAGCGCTGAAAAAAGACGATGCCACCTTGATGACCCACTCTGAGGAAGATGTCCTGGGGAAACCATTGTCAGAACCCGTGGACGAAACTGTGAACGACACGATTACAGCTCAGGATAAATTGTCAACGAAAGGGAACGAATCGACTGTCATTACAAATTTGTTGGACACTGAGAAGCAATCGGTTGGAACATCAATGACGTCCTCAATGGACGCCAGTACAACAGAAGCTTCTTTAAAAGAAAAAGTGGAACTTCAAAGTAATGAAAGCAAGATTGATACAACAACCTTTGCATCCATTGACAAAGTACCCGTCACCAGCGCGAAGGAATGGTCCTCCACTACTAGCTTACCGACTATTAGCGCAGAAGAGTCGTACCAAAATTCCAATTTTAGCGAGGCAAATGAAACTGACGCGAGCACCATAAAAACAAATTCAACTCTGGAACCAGGACTTTCGATTCTTGATAGCTTACAAGCGAATCAAACGTTTAAAACAGAATCGACAGACCTATCAATCGTCGATACAACAGTATCCAACGGAACTTTAAACTTGAACAAATCAGAAGAATCTCAGGAAAACACTATAAAACCCAGTAATTCAACCACGGAATTGGGACTCTCAAACCCTCATACAACTCAGGCAAATCAGACACTTGAAAACTTTGGAGATTCAAGCTCGAGCAAGAAACCTATCACCAGTGAAGAGGAGTCAACCTCGACGACAACCAACTTGCCATCTATCGGCACAAAAGCGCCCATAAACGCTTCAACCTCAGATATATCCAACGAGTCTTACGAAAGTATCACAAACATAAGCGATGCGTCTATGAGACCTGGAATCCAAGCTCCTCAGAGTCCCCAAGCTAATCAGATGTTGGGAAACGTAGGCGATTCCACCTCGAGCAAGGTAAACGGTACAGACGTCGATGGGGAGCACAAATGGCAGCGGATATCTTTGCATCAGACAACTTCCCCGTCGTCGACGAAATTTGCTGCGACCAAGAAGCCACCAGGAGTACCAACTATAATAGAGACGACATCTACGGAAGCAGGAACGCGTTTCCAAACAACGACGTCCGCCCCATTGAGCGAGGCCGACACGATAGTGTCCTTAAACGCCTCGAAGAGTATGAACGGCCTGGACACCAGCACCAGAAACGCTAGCATCGATATCATCAATTTCTCCAGGCTTTGCAACGAATTAGCATTCAAATTTTGGATATCAGCGAACAAGGGATTAAGCACTGGGAGGTCCCTGGCTCTCTCACCGTTCGGGATGATCAGCATGTTAGCCATGATCTTCCTCGGCGCACGGGGATCAACGTCTGAACAGATGAACGAAGTCCTAGGACTGGACAACGTGGCCACCTTCAATCCTCATTTAATCTTTCAAAACGTGACGGACACTGTGAGCTTGGCCAGACACCAGGGCATTGCCAACGCTGCCTTCGTTCGCGAGCTGTTCGCAGACAAGATCAAGGTCAGGAAGTTGTTGCCATTCTATAAGGAACAGGCCCAACAGTTCTACGAAGGATTGGTAGCCGAGGTAAATTTCGCTACCATCAGCGACCTGGCGCGTCGTCGGACCAATCTCCTCATCAGGAAGCAAACTGGAGGCAGGATAAAGGATTTCGTGAAGAGTAACGCTGTTCCTTTAAGGTCGCCGCTTGCTGCAATCTCAGCGAACGTGTTCCAAACGGATTGCAACACCAGTTTTGTCAGCACTACAGGTCGGGACGGGGAATTGTACTTTGCAGTGTCCTCAGCATCCAGATTGAGGAAGCTGATCCCAGTTCCAGCTACTGTCTGGCGGTCGAACGTACTTGCAGGTCAGAAATGGGCAAAATTAGATCAATATAATTTTGTTAGGAATAAATGATAAACAATGTTTATTATTCGACTCTGTTGTAGGTTACGAACCGAGTTTGGACGCTACCGCTGTTGCCCTCGGTGGTGTCGATAAACTCGTCTCGACGATATTCCTCCTGCCCGGTCAACAAGGTCACGCAGCGCCTGGGGACACGTTGGATCGTCTCGAGCAACGGCTTCTTAAAGGTGCATTCCAAGACGGAACCTGGAACAAACTCCTCAAGGTTCTTATACCAAGGCCAGGTCTCGAATTGCAGATACCTAAGTTTAGTCACCGATCGGTGGTCAACGCCACCGCCGCCTTGAAGAGGATGGGTCTCGATCGGTTATTTACCAACGACGCTGACTTTAAGGGCATCAATGGTGGAATAGGGAATCGTCTGTTTTTGTCTGATGTTTTACAGGTAAGGATAACTTAGCTTTCTTTCAATTTTCACCTAACATCTTTCTTACAACATCTAGGATTATAATTTTCCTTTTAGATGAATCTGTTCAGTACGTGCGGCGACGAAAATATCGGCAACGGACGTCACCACGTGGAAATTTACCCAGCCAGTCCCTCCCTGCGAAATTCTCAATACGAAGAGCATCATACGCTAGACGCTGAGAAGAAACTAGATAGCGATTCGGTGATCGATGTTTTGTCAAAGAACTACCGCAGTATTTCGACCAGGGGGTCGATAAGAAACACCGAAAGATCGGAAAACAAACCCAGATTGAAACTGGATCAACCGTTCCTTTATTTCGTGCGGCACAATCCAACGGGTCTCATCCTTCATACGGGCCGTTTCAATCCTAGACTGCTGTAAATTCATCACGCAGAATCATTCGTCTCATTTTGGTCTATTTAATTTCACATCTTATTCGCGTACAATCGAATCGATGAGTATTTTTGTCGTTGTTTCCATTCGCGTTACGCTTAGTCTGATTTTTAAATTCCACGTTCACGCGTTGGTCGTTGGACAAACGGAATAGCGTCACGCGAATATCTGTTAAGTTATTATTGATAATGTTTGTACGCGAATATGGTTACATTATAATACGCTTCTGCGATATTAAGTATGCTTTAGTATCAGCAGAATCGGTAAGAACGAACGGTTGTTGAAGATGCTGTCGTAACAGCGACTCAGCCGAGGGTTTTAATCTTCTATCGCATGAGTTTTACCGAATTCTTCGGAGAGGAATTATTTTTTGGATATTTATACGTCTATGAGTTAATTAAGAGGGCTTGCAGGGCTACTAATTTCCTTAGGGGAATTCACAGAAATTGCTTTCATTGGAATATCATTGGTGTGACAACGTATTATGCGATAGAGGGTTAAAGGACGACTCGAGATTAGGTTAATTAGTATTTTTATTTAAAAAAGACAGAGGAGATATATATTTCGGAATATTTTCGAACAAGAATTAAAATAAACGATTATAAGGAATGAGTCACCTATAGAAACCCCATTTCTTCAGGATTCTTCCTCCCGTTCTTTTTTCAAATTAGTAACTTCAGTCGGTAAAAGAGCAAATGGTGTCATTTAGCGTGGAAAATACGAACGATTTCACTAAATACTTGCGCGTTTTGCCGTTGAGGCGCTATGATCGTAAGTCAAAATTTTAGTTTTACTAGATGGTCGCTAGATGGCAATTCCATTCAGTTTTACGTCGTTTTAATATATTTTTATATCTTTTCATAACCCATTCCTTTACTTGAACGTTTTTCCCTCTTACAACAACACGTTGAGTATAATGTTTTCTGTTCATAATCGATAAACTCATGAAACTTAATTATCCAAAACAAAAATTCACAATTGTAAAACACACACGAGTATAAATAGTCAAAAATAACAAGGGATAAGAATTTTTCTCTGGCGAGAGAAGAGAGCAATTACGTTTTCCTAAGAATTCGACACCTTCTTCTCATTCCAAACTGACTCTCGACTTGGCGAAATTGGTAAATTGCATTAGCGAAACGTTTAGTCAATCCCTGAGTGGTGTACAATGACACGGTACCCTGATTTCCCGCACTTTGGATCAACCAGTAACGAATGCGTCATTGATGACGTAGATCGGCGTAGACTTTAGTATTGATTCCGTGACGTCATTGAGAGACGTCCCACGCAACAAGCATAACACCGAAATGACGAAATTCTTTTTCACTTGCCAGATTTCTCCAAGCCTTCGAGATATACTGTTCTGGCAAAAGTTTACAATTTTTTCTACCAATGTTATTACTTTCAGACGACACGAAGAAGTTACTCCAGAAGACTAGAAGACTTAGTAGTTGATCAGTGGCGCTACTAGTTCGCTTACTCGCTGTACGCTCAAAAAAATGTATATCAGACCTTGTGTCTAGGTCTGATATACATTCTTCGTAAATGCTTTTTTTTATCAAATATTTCTTATCTATGTTCATTCATAGTCGCACACTGTAATTTAACACACATAAACGTGTAAATTCGCGGTACTAATGCCTACCATAAAAAAGAAAAAAACCAGTGATTTCTCGTATCGCTCGGTTCAGCGACAAATTTACATGTTTAATGAACCATTTATTGTTGAGCAGAAATGTCGTGAAAATACAGTCAGTTCGCTCCACGATCGCGAAAAGAAAAAAAAAAGAAACAAACTGTGTAACGCAAGAGTGAACTTAACCGTTATCATAATTCCCTCCTTTTGGCCCCTTTTAGTTTTACGTGCAACTACAAAGAACGATTATTTCACGGTTCTACGATTGTTGCAGGTTTTGATCAATCAACCGTAAACTCATTTCGAATCTTTTACTCGACAATAGTTCATTCATCTTTCTTCTTCGATTTTTATCTTTGATTTATTCCTTAATGCTATCTTTTTAATTGTTTGTGCTTGCGTAACGAGTTTGAGGTTAGGTTTGAAAGTAGGTCCTGTACAGTGTCATTACGCAATTTATTTTTTATGTAACGGTGTCTACGTAAATGAAAAGTCACTACCACAATGGTAGTTGTTTCGGAACTGCCAAATATTACTCCATAAAATCTCGATAAAATTACTAATTATTTTAGGTTTTCATAACCGACGTTGCATCGTGCGACGCAGTTAGTTCTCTTTCGCCTATGGGACACCATGGCACGAGCACAAAGGGCTTGTACACCTGGACCAAGGGACTCGATAGGGACTTTCGAGGGATGAAAACCAATTCGACGGTTTCTTTTTGTCGCGCAATCTTGCACCCCTTTATGCTACGCTCCTCTCTTTTGTCTACTTTGGCAAAGTCCTTAAACCAGGTTCAGCTGCGGGTTCCTTTGTGCTTGGCCAACCATAGACAACCTCTGTCGTCCCCATACGCCGCGTGTGTGACCTTGGATTTCTGTTTATTTTTTAGAGAATTGTACAGACTTCCTTCTGTCGCATCACATATTTTCCAGTGGATAAATCGATAATTACTTTAAATCGACAAAATCGACGATCTTTTATCAACAATTTTTAATAAAAAATTCAGTGGTACGGGTCTGCGCGAGGTGTTTATATAGGAGCAAAATTATAGTAATACAATTATTATAAAGGTTAGATACGCTTTTCGTGACAGAACAATCGTTCGTTTAGTAAACACGCGATTTCATTGACTACAAGAGCAACAGGGTTGCTGAGAGTAATTGGAAGGACAAGATTATGCAATCCGCATGTCGCGAATATGTAATATATGTATAAGACAAGAAATAAGCTAAAATCTTAATTCTTCGACTGTAAATTAGATTGTAATTTGTGTTGTCCTAACAGTCGAGGCATTTTTGAAATTTCGAAACTAACTAAACAATTTGTATACGTATCCTTGAAGAGGTTATGTACGGATCTCACTTGCTCGTTTAATAAGTGAACTCTTTCATCGATCGAAAAAATTGGAATCGGACTCGGGTGATATCTTTGGTCAAATGTTTCGAAAAATTCAACCATCGAAGAAAAGTGTGAAGTGGGAAGATTGTAATTCAGTAGAAAAATCATGGAAAAGCACGTACTGATCGTTAACGACGTTGAGCGTTGCTTCGAGGAAGTGCACACGACGTTGTTATCGTAGATACCGTTTCTACTGACATGCCAAGTTCGTTTGCGAATTTCTCCATTCAAAAATCGTAGCATTTACTTTGTGATAGTCGCGATATGATTCGTGAAAATCTTGAAACTAGAACTTTAGGTTTGATGGGTAGTTCATCGAATCTTCAGAATCAGCAACGTGTCGAAATGCACATCCCTAGACGATAAAAATGAGACAGCGAAAACAGTAGAAATAGGTTAACAAACTCTGGAGTTGAAATAATCAAATTTTTACGATTGCGAAGACTGTTCGCGTGTCTGGTAACATCATTCGATAGCACAACAAGTGAAAACAAGGCTGGACAGCACAAAGTTATACGACATAAGCGTAATATGATCACTCTGCGTTCGATTATATGCTGCTGCAACGATTTAACCTCTTCGATCCTGAAATTTTTCGTCGAGAGCGAAAAATATGCGCGTGCATCGTTTTATTTGAGGTTTATTAAACTCGATTGAATACAAAAACTACAATATTCAGCTGTCCACCAATTGGAACTTTTGTCGAAGTTGTAAACAAATGGTAGTAAACTGCGCAGTTTTCCTCGAATCGAAATAATCATCAAATCGGTAATTTTAGTCGTTTTAGCATCGAGTACATCAGTGGTAACCGTTAATTATTAGCTAAAATCGGTTAGATGATAGTTTATTGCTATTACGGGAGATCCGTACGTAACCACACATAACTGCGGTAGACAATCGATAAACTTAATCGATATACATACATATGTTAGTCTGGCGACGTCGATAAGCACAGGTGCCCGTAACTATATCCAAGTGATTTTTAATTGTTCGTTAATGCTTTCAAGAATGTACAAATTTAGATTACGTCTTGTCTGTTTTCCACGCTATAACGATGCGGGAGAAATGTTTTATGCACAACAGCATAAGTATGTTTCAATCTACATATTTAATATTTACTACACCTAATATTTAGGAATTCCATACTGTAGGTAATTGGTACGTTAACGAAATAATTTTGTAGGCCCGATGTATCGAAGTTTCATTAACAATGTAGGTATAGCATAGATATCTATGGGAGCAACCGATAGACCGGTCGATAGAGCTTAGGGTGGCCTACCATGGTTTATGCAGTATGGTGTCTACATAAACGCGACGATTCCACGCCATGTACACCCATAAGGGAGTAGGGAGTGGAGGGGAGTAAGAAAGAGCAGACGACATGCGCCGGCCCTCGTTGACCGCACGTTATAATGCGCAAAGCCCTCAAACGGAACGAGCGTCGGACGGTCATTCAGAGCTCGGCGAGTGCGCGCGTGGTACGTTTCGTGACTTCGCGTCCTCGTGTCTCAGTGTTTGATTACATCAGCCCCTGTGCGTGGTGTCCACGTTCACCTGACCCCTGGTGAAGACCAGATCGACCACGAGACAACGCGGAACGATGCTCTGAGGGTGGCCCTCCGTGTCAATGCCGGACTGCTCTCCTCTGTGATCGACCACGTGTAGGTGACCAGTGACACTTACGGACTTTGCGAGCAAATCACCACTACCGCAAAATACGTCAAGCTTAGGTGAGCGGTGCCATTCAATTTTTCGTTTACATCCGCTACAGGGGAATCGGTGATCGATCGTTTCGAATTAAGGGTTGTTCAAGTTGTTGATTTATTTTAACAAGTATCATCAGGTTTTGAGACGCGTTGCAAGGGGAGAGCTTTCTAGTTTAAAAACAACTGCACAGGGGTTGCATCGTACCCTTTGGTTATTTCCACTGTAGTATCTAGACACTTTTAAATTCAAATATAATTTCACGGTAAATGTTGAAAGTTGCAAGCCGATACGGTTGAGATTATCGAGGATCGAGTCGAAATTATTGCAAATTGCATTAGGACGTGTGTTGACGGGTAGTGCAAATATGATTAACATCGAAAGTCGAGGGTGATGCAAACAACAGCGAGAAGTGAGACGATTCTTCGATCTGTTTGTCAGATATTTAGACAACGCTTGGTTATTGGATACAACGAGAAACGATGATTAGATTTCGCGTTCCCGGGTCGAGTGGAAACCACCCCTTGAGATGTCGCTGGTTTCTTGAACGTAGAATGAGAGAATTGGGATTGGAAAACCCGGTCGGCGACCCACGTGGCCTATTGATTTTCTTGTCCGCCATAACGCTATCCTGTCGGAGGTGAAAACTAACCTTTTTTCCATCGGTTAAACGCACCGTAGGAATATCGCGAATCGGATTCTTTACGAAGATGTATATATATATATTTTTTTTAACGAAGTACCGTTTGGATGAACGATTCGTCTTTCTAGCGTTACAAAGCATATCGCGTCTCTTAGCACAACAATGGTCGTTTACACGCAAACTGATCGATGCTGTGTTCCCCATCACGATTCGCTTTAGTTACAATTTCTGACAGCTAGGTAGGGTCACTGGTATCGTTTACGTAGTAAACGATCTATGACCATACGTTAATTCTGGATTTGTAAATAAACTCGTAGATATTGGTAGAAGAATTATATTTCGGTTTTCCGAGGACAGGATTAACGCGTAAATAACGGAATATTTACAAGTTCCGAGTTGACTTTTCTAGTACGACACTCCTACGGTATAAGCTTCGTAACGGTAGTGTTTAGGATTAAAACTTGATCGTCCGAGGACGCTATAGTATACAAACGTATCGTTTTCAACATCTTCTCGCGTGACATAACTTGTTCGAGTAATCAATTATTATTGAAAGCACACGATCGAAAGTCGCGTCGCGCGTTCAGAGGGTGAGCGATGGCGGACACCGCTGAAATAAAGGTGAGGGACAGCGACAGAATTTTTGCGATAACTTCTGTCTACGTCGCTCCACCAAGAGGCCGCTACCTTATGTTTATCTTATGTTTAAGTACAGGTCGCGTTACCGTCGAAAGGTGACTGCCGTGGTCGGTGAAAGATCAATAGAAACTGACGCAATCCTCGCGAAAGTTTCGCGAGCCCCCGTGCTCGATTTAGGGAGT
The DNA here is from genome assembly GCF_026225885.1 of Hylaeus anthracinus. Classification (NCBI taxonomy): domain Eukaryota; kingdom Metazoa; phylum Arthropoda; class Insecta; order Hymenoptera; family Colletidae; genus Hylaeus; species Hylaeus anthracinus. The sequence goes on from NW_026533254.1 coordinate 17,781,000, forward strand.
CCTTTTCTGTGCACGTGCGTAAAACGAGCCTGTCACAGAATCGAGAAAGATCTATTTTTATCGAATTTTCGTCTACCAATCGCCAGCTTACAGCCAAGCTTTTTCCTCCAACAGCTGTTCGATTTTTGCGCGTTTCATACTCGGTCCAAGGATGATTACGACTCGAAAACAAGTATATCTTACAGTGTCGTAACTGGAAATTCTGAGGCCGTGCGCTAAATTTTATCGAGAGTCTCTCGAGGTATTGAACGAGGCGAGATGAGAACTTGAACGCTTATTAGAAACGAAGGTACGAGCGGCCATTGTGTGACAACGAAGGGTTTCGTAAAAAATCCGTGGAAGGTTGTTCGGGGAACGGTGGGGAGTGAACTGGTATTTGAAAAGGGGTTCGCAGTTTCACTGGAGGCCGGCACAGTACCGAAAGTACTTTTTACCTATACAGAACGATGAAAGAAATGGGAGTCTTTTCTAACGTCTAAACGATTTAAGGAGTTGCGCATTCAATTTTACGCCATTTAATTCGCCGTCGAAAACTATTGGATTGTCCGGAAAGTTCGTGCCGTTTTCGAAGGAAAATTGGAACGCAGAATATTTAAATTTTAGTATAAATTTATCAAGTTATACAGGTGCCATTTTGATCTACAACCCTTTTCCATCTTTCAGGCAATTTGAATATTCCGTCCGTTCCGATATCGTTCTGATATATTCAGACCTGTCTTAACGTCACCTACCAAAAAATGGCACGAACTTTCCGGACAATTCCGATACATACAAATAGGAATGTTCGAAATTTAATCTAGAAAATTACTGATAGTTGATATTCACGCGAGTGACCCTCTTAAGAGTATGCATGCAGCGTTCGGAGAACAGACTTGAAGCTGTACGAATGCCTGCCGGACTGTCGCATTAGGAGTTCGAATTAAAGAGGGTTGTGCGTACGTGTCGCCACGTCGAGACCTCGCTTGTATCATATATTTTGCAAATTACTCTCTCGCAAAAGTAATGGCGGCGTTCAGGCGTTAAATCTGTTCATTGAAATCCAAGCATGAAGAATATTCCCTCTTCAATATTTATCAGACATAATGTTTAGTTCCTCTATTTCGTTTGAGATATTTTAGGTATTTGAATTTAAACGTTTCCTGATTATTGTGTCGCGTATTATTACTCACCAAGGAAGACCGTGGATGGGTAATTATTTGATTGTAAAGACGGACCTAGTTATCAGTGAATACGAGACACGAGGAAATTTGATATCGTATCGCGAACGCGACATGGACAAAATATACGGTACCGTGTGATCGTCAACACTTTAAACTCACGTTTTACGCGATTTACCTTTTGAAACCGGATGATCGATTATGGATCTCGGAACATTAACTGCATCTTATTTGAACGATAGCAAAAACGCCAACGTCGACACATAATCTAAAAAAATTGCTCATCGATGAACCGAGATTAATCAGAAAATTCGATAGTGCCTGTTCCTCTTCCAAGCCTCTTGTTTCCTATTCTCGGATTACGACCACCTCTGCGGTCACGTGGATGCAGTTATTATGTACTTCGATCCGTAGACTCTTTTTCGCGCAATCTTTCGCACAAATCGCTCAGTAAAAGAACAACTGGCGTTCGTTCGGTCGTCGTATTACGTTTAACTCGATCTGTCCCGCGTAAAACTCAATCTTTCGCCGGCTTTTATTTCCCATGTGTTTCTCGGTGACGATTTTACTGCTCGTCGTTTCGTTCGGTTGGGCGTGCAAAGTCGAAACGTAATTTGCGCGTTTGAATATCGGCGTGGAACGGTCTCGTTGCTTCCGCGTATCCAATAAACAGGGATTTCCGTCGTAGATCCAGGAGAATGCTGCACACGTATGGAACTTTCAGTATGTGTACAGCAGTGGTTTTCAAACAGAGCCTGAAATACTTTTAGCGATCTCGAGCAGAGGAGAATTAAATTGTTTTGTTTGAACTAGCTACCACTAAATTACGGGTCAATAGTGCGCTGTCAGCCAGGGAATTAAAGTGAAATATTTACGGCGCACGGATGGAAATGGCGTTACAACGTGCGCGAATAACGCGATTACTTATTCACGTGGGAAAAAGTTCGACTGGCTTCCTATGCTTTTATCTCGTACGAAGTAGCTTTTAGTTTTTTATTTAAAAAAAAAAGAAAAAGAAAGAAATGAGAGATCGCGGAAAGTTATACTAAATACCACGTTAGCTCAAAAAATCATAGGATACATTGATAGTTAAATTATACATTGTTCCACTCGAGTGATCGCATAGAATCGCGCTAATTCGTACTCAACATATTAGATTGGAACAAGCCGCACGGAGCTGGTGCAAATTCAGACGAATCAAAATTTGTCGTTAATTCCTTTATTGATACCTTTATTCGACATTGGCATACACGAAGCATTTCGTAATTCTTAGGTGAACGGATAAACCGTCGAAAGTATGCAATAAAATTTCTTCGCGAGACACTTAATTTTCACGTTTACGACCATAGCCCAGTAAAGCTTCCGTGCCATCCAAGAATAGTTTATACCATGAAACATTGTCTGTTCTAAAAGTATCTGCCGCGAATCGTAGAATTTTGCGATAATTCGGCGTCTTGAGGATCGATCAAAAAAAAAAAAAAAAAGAATTAAGAACAAAAGGTTACGTAAAAAGTAAAATTAAAATTTATTACAATTTATTCCATAAAGTGCAACTCTTCTTTTTAAACGTGTATAGAATAAAGCACGTCGGAAATGTTGAAAATTCTTCGAGATACATTTAGGAGATACATTCGCTAAAGTTTATGGTACGTTTGAATATCAGAAAGACTGTCCTATTTATAAAAAGTATTCGATTTGTCATGGGTTGGTCCATCCACTTTCGTTTGTGTTCGTTGGCCGCGGTCACGGAACTTATAAAGGAAAGGAAAGATTCGATAATCGAATCGACAACGTGTTGCGCTCGTTCCGCGCGTGACCGTGACTCGCCTTTCTCACCAGCAACAACTGTTCGACGTGTCAACGGTGCTACCAAGCAATTAGGGAATTTACGGAATCCATCGATTAAATGCCGGTTGAAACGATCATAGAGGCGATTACGGGATTAAGAAACTGGTTTGCACCTGCGCGCAAAGTTCGCTCAGGCGATAGAAAGGTGTGTTTCGACGTTCGCGAACGTTATTGGTCGGTCTGGACGATCGCGAAGAACGGGGGGCCCGTCGAGTGGCGTGATAAATGCGAGCTGTCCGCGAAAGTCACATTTGATTCGAGTTAACGTACTCGGAACGAATAAATAAAGAAGAAAAGATAGATAATTACGGAAGATGGATAAAGTCCGACTAAGTAAAAGATGCTAGGTTGCAGAAAATGAAAATAAAGAAGAAAAGAAATAAGAAAGATAGATAAAGTTCGAGTAAGCGACAAACAACTTGGTATACGTATCTTTATTGCACAATGTTTCGATGGGATGGACAGCAGTTTGCAAACGTACAAGTAACTCAACGTTCGATCTTTATAGAATTATTTCGAAGTCGATAAACGTGTTAAACTGTTCAATTAACGATTGTAACGTTTGTAATCTTTGTTTGTCAAAACGGTTACGTTTATACATCAGAGAAAGCGAGTGACAGCAAAGAAACTGTGGTGGTGGAAAGTGGATCGTCGATATAGAGGTATTTCGAGAAAATTAAGTTAGATTAGCGTAGGTTCGATATCGTCCCACGGTGAAATTGCTTGGCGCGAATTTAGCGTGTTTACGTTTCTTCCGCTTTTTGGAGAGAAAGATTTTGCTGTTTTAATAAAATAGTGTGTCTATTAAAAGATAAATTGTGAAGTTCGTTATATTGTACTTCCGGTGAAAATAAGTCCGAACACGACCCCATTCGGACCACTTTTAGGATTGTCTGCGTATTTTATTCTCATCTGGAGCAACGATTGCGTAGCTTGAATGCGGTGTAAAAATTGGCTATCGAAAGCAAGAACTACTGCAGGTCGGGACGAGGACGGCAGGATGCATTATTCAGAGAAACGAGGGAAATTCCTGGGAAGGGAATTTCTCGGATCGCCCAGAACTGGGACATCGATAAGAGAACACATTTCCCGGTTGCAGATTGGACGATGCTTTCATCTAATGAATCGGAAGAGCGCAGAGTAAAAGGGCTACAGGGCTCGCGAAGTTTCGAATTTACTATCTTCTTAGGATGGTTTTCTTATGCTGTTCGGGGTTGATCAACAGGTGGTGTGTCCGAATGAACTGGGTTCTGTTAGGCGACGAAAGAATAGTAGCTTTCGTTGAAATGAATAATTCGAATTCGTGGAGAATAGGATAATTGTAAAAGGTTCTGTGGGATCGTACATAATTTTAAAAAGATACAGTGGCTATATGTTCTTCATTATATTTTCACGAAAGTATTTCCACTGAATCGGTTACCTTTTCCCGATGAAGTAGTAGTAGAGAGGCGGCGACAAATCGTTCGACACGTTTCTCGTAATGCGGTAGCAATTCATTGCATAGAAAATTGAGCGAAAATGGAGGCGATTTACAAACGATGAATTGACAGGATTGCGCGTTTGATCTGTTTCAGGGAGGATGTCGAAGTCGGGCAGCATCAAGGATGGCGAGAAGGGTCCGTACGACGCGGTCCCGATCGCCGAGAAACCCAGCGATGAGATCAAACTCGAAGCGAAGATGTCCCTGATGAACGGCGTGACCGTGATCGTCGGTTCCATTATCGGTTCTGGGATATTCGTTAGTCCCACTGGTGTCCTCACCTACACGGGTAGCGTGAACGCGAGCCTCCTGGTGTGGATAGCTTCCGGCATCTTCTCCACGGTAAGTACACGCCAATCCTCTCGTATTATACAATCGATGGCTTCCACGTTCTCGAGAGTTCGTTGGCCGAGGAAATAAGAAATTTCATTCGGTTGTTTCGTGGCCAAGACGTTCTCAGCCAAGAAACACAGAGTGTATTTATATAATAATATAAAATGCAAGGAATTTTAAGATTCATTCAAATGTAATGCAATTTTACTATCGTTTCTATTGCGTTTATTTATTCGTACTTGGGTCTCGATATGGTTAAGCGGCGGAATAGACCACGGAACAGCCATAAAACGTATACTGGTTTCTGATCGCACAACAGGTGGGCGCATACTGTTACGCGGAGTTGGGATGCATGATCAGAAAGTCGGGCGCCGATTACGCGTATATCATGGAGACCTTCGGACCTTTCATGGCATTCATCAGACTCTGGGTCGAGTGTATGATAGTGCGGCCTTGCAGTCAAGCTATCGTGGCCTTGACCTTCAGCATTTATGTACTGAAACCAGTGTTTCCAGACTGCTCGCCACCGGACGAGGCGACGAGGATACTCGCTGCTTGCTGCATATGTAAGTGAAACACTATCTTACTACTTGCCCGAGCAAACTTAATATTAAACGAAAATTTAACAAGCTACTCAGAGTAACATTTTGGTCTTCTATTCGAAAATAACAGAAATTACTTTCATCATTTTCCAACGAATCATAGAATATCCTAACTTTAAACAGTTACTTTAAATAGTACAGTTCCAAAAGTGCCCAGATTTCTCGTTATCATTTTTTTAAAAATATCTCTAGGCTCCCCCAACGAAATCAAACAACTTCTGCCTTAAACATACCTCTCTATCTTCGAAAGTAAACAGTAATACTGACTTCATTGGGTCATTCGTGTCCTTAGTTTGTTCATTCTCACGGAAATCAAGCTCGTGGCTAGATAAATACGTTATTTCGAGGCTTTAATCAATGCCTGTGTCGTTTCATCAAGTCGAACCTCCTCGTATTGTTCCGATTGGCACCCTTGGATTTTCATTCTCTTCCGAGAACTCCGGCGTCGCGTCCTTTATGATTGAAAGGTCGTTCCGGAATAATTCATGGTCGGATTGTCAGCTAATCGAATCACTTTCTCTCTGCTTTAACGTTATTCAGCTTCTCCTATTATCTTGGCCCGGGTTCATTCAGACCTCGAGCCCCCTTTGATCGCTTCCTTCAAGTTTATTCAACGCATTCTTGCTCCCTAATTTATTGGAAGACTCAGATTTAGGCAACGTATCGTACAAACTTCTTTCTAATCGCCGTCCGAGAATTTTACAGTTTGTTTAAATTTAGTACGATTTCATTATCCAATATAGTATAGTAGAATAGTAAAATTATTAAATTCATTCAGATATAATGCAATTTTACTATACTTCATACGTCACGGGTTTGAGAACTCTTGAGATATTAGTGCTGATCACACGATATCGTCAACTGTTTCTGTCAACCCTCTGCGCTCCAAGATTTTTTTCCACCATGAGTGAAAATAAGTTAAATTTCGCTGTCGAGTATTTCTGTAGCTGAAGAGTATTATTTCTGTTAGAACAAAAAAAAAAAAAAAATAGAACGCGGACAATATTTGTAACGAGTCCACGCAGTCGTGGCCGCAATTCGTCCTAGCCTGTTTGTCTCCAATCCTTCCTAAACAAAAGCCTCTTCTTCAGCGTCCTTCTGGGAGCTTCCAGACTTAATACCACGGCTCACGTTACGAGAACAATTTATAATTCCCTCAATAGTAATCCTGGTCTTGTATCCTTTGTTTTTCCCGTGCTCTTGGCAATTGCGACGTTCCAGCTTGTCTTAGTTTCCGACGATTTCTCGAGGGAATCGCTTGTTTCCTTTCAGAGCTCCAATTAACAATTTTTTTTTTGCGCTGGTTAATAATCGCGATCTAACCATCGAGACAAATGAAAATGGCCGAATGGAATCAAAGCTGCCGAGTTCCATCATTCTGCCAATAAACGTGTAAACAAAATGTACGCAGCGCTAATTGATCCACAGACGTAAAGGTCATCTCGAATCGTGCAGAAGACGCGTATTTTTTTTTTAGAGAATCTGACGCTGACGAGGGAAGGAGATATCACGTACATTCCCCTTGCGGTTGGCGCTGTCTTCCGCCTCGATATCGAGACCACGTTGCGCGTATCGTTTTACAGAATTGCGAACGCCATCCGACACGTGCCCGCAGAAATGTCTTTTGGTATCTCGCAGCTCGTATAGTTCTTTTTCTTGTCGTCGGCGAATAACGCAACCGCGTCACAAGTTAATCGTTAACCATGCGACTAATTATCTTTACGGGACAATTATCTGCGCTGTAGTTGAAAGCGAGTACTTTTTACTCGCGATACGTACATTTTGTTACGGCGAGAGAAAATAGTTGTTACGCGTTTACGACGAGGTCGTTTTTCATGATGTTTGCAACATCTTTTAGCGAAACTATTAGTAGTATCGCGCGCGTAAATGCCATTAGCATGCGTGCTGATTTTATGGAGGATTTTTTAATTTATTTTCATAGTTCAGTTGCAACATAGTTGGTGCATATTTCCTAGATAACGGGTTCGAGTGACTGGACAGTTGAAATGGAAAATTTAACGACGGTATAGTTGCAGTATACACGAGGATATTTCGTTCGAAGTGGTTTCGTTCTCGTCCAAATGACTCCATCGATCACCAGCGGCGATTATGCAAAATTGCACATTATCTTCTTACATTTTTTCTCGCGGAACCAATCGTCGAACACGCAGATGTTAATTAGAGCCGCAGAAGCAGACCGTAAACTTCTCTCCGTGGCAGGAAGTGACTTTCGCGGAGAATCACGTCCGTCGACGTAACGAGATGTCGAAAGCTGCGGACAGAACACTCGGAGAGGAAGACGGAAACGAGACTCTTCGCGAAGATCGAGGGTTCCGTTTAATTTCCGATGAAATCGTTCGACGAACAGTGGACGATGGTTTCCCGCGAAAGAAAACGAAATGGAAGTCCATAGTCTCCGATCTTTCGATTGCTGACGCGAATTGGTTCCGTGAATTCTTGAGAAGGTAATTAAGTTTCTCGAATAGAACAAGTTTCTAGTGGCGAGGATCAATGATTAAATCTAAGGGGAAATCAATCGTTCGCGGAATTGCGAGTCTCTACGGTAAATCGAACGAGTTATTAACGAGACATATGGTTCTGAAATTCAAAGTGGCCGATTGAAAATTAACAGATCGGTACCTAGGGGTTTTTTGGGATTGTTGGTTTCGAATTGGAGGTGAACAAGTATTAGAAAATCGACTGTAGCACCTGTGGCAGTGCATAGGCAGGTATTTAGGACGGCTACCACCGCACAGGATCAAGATGGTGGATACCAAACCCCGATAAGGGCTATTGTCCTGGCGTCTCGAGAATCCGGCAGTGCTCGTGTGAAAAGACTCGCGGTACCAATCACGTCCAATTACGATTAAATGTAATTTTCTAATAACGTGTCAACTGGCGGGCACAACAGTATAATTCGCCGAGGAGGACATGAAAGACGAGGCGAAAAGAACATGACGCGGACGAAGGAGGAGGACAAGGCCAGACGGCAGACGTGCAGACGATGCAAGACGTTCCAAGGCGTAGGAGGAACGGAGGGTAACAGAAAGAAGGGACGCGGAGGGGAAGGGCGGAAAGAGTCTCGCGATATTCCTCGAGATGTTGCGTCAGTCGACATTTCTTACTTTTATTTGACGTTGCCAACGAATACAACCAAGGACGTGTCTGGTCCCGATCACCGCGATACGCATTCGTAAGGTGGAATCTTGCACGTGCTTCGTCGCCGGCCAATAAACTTGAGGCGTTTCTGACACCGGGCCACCACCGTCGTTGCTGTTAACTTCCGAGTGATTCAAACTCCTCGGCCAGAGGCTCCTCTGTCAGTCTATAGTTCGTTAACCCATCGCTGGCAGGTGTACAGTAACGAGAATTTGATTTAGAGTCCGTGAGACTCTTTTCATTTTTAATGAAAATGCAGAAGTAGGAAGCGTAGTTGTAGTACGATGCAACCTTTCTCATACGTGAAAATTAAATATCTTCGATAATCTCTCCGTCCTGTATCGCATTGGTCAGTCATGCAACACAAACTACAACACTCGAACGCATTGCATGTAATTGAAGTCGTGTACGTATACCAGGAAGCAATTGCTCCAAGTACCTCGATGCAACGTGTAGCACGAAAAATGTAAAACTCGCTACCGATTGCATCAGAAATTTCGACACGCGAGTAAATACGTAACACTGTTACGCAACGATGGCCGGTACCCTGTCGTACATCTTCATCCGTCGTAGAAGAAATCATAACGCGTATTCTACGGGATGATCGTAACCGTATCGAGTCCGTGGGATCTTCGGCGATACATTTACGAACATTGTGACCTGGATCGTCCAAACCACCCGTTGCCTTTGCCTCGGTCGTTGTCGAACAGGTCGATAACCATCCACGCTCGTTTCTACCCCTACCGACGTCATGCTCGACTGGACTGGTGCCAGTCAGTCTGAAACGCCAGGCCAGCTCATGCAACCGGTTTTGCAGAATAAAATGTTTACGCTAATGTCATTCATCCATCCGTTGCCCGGTTGAAAGCAGAGGAGTGGAGGTTTGCTCGTTGTCGGAGTTTCCGTGCTTCATCTTTTATAAACATATTTATATTTCAAACAGTCCCAACCAACTCGACACCGTTCACCACCTTCCGACTTATTCGTTATCTCTTCCTTCGTCCTTATACTTACAACCAGACAATGCTACGGCGACACCATTGTTGCACCTGAATAGCGATCTAGAGGTAATAACTTCCACTGTTCGTATAATCCATCACTGGAAATCAATTGGGAGAATTATCAAGAAAACTCCATCGTTTTACTAAAATTAATCGTAAAAATTAATCGTAAAAATTAATCAATAAAAATAGCGAGATGCAAATGATCAAGAAAATGTAAACTACCTCAGGTGTAACTTGCGGTTATTCACCCGTGTAATCGAGTCAACTAGTTCCGAAAAAAGCTGCGTGTAACGTTTCCCGATTTCATCGAATTATCGTACCTTTCTCGTTATCGACCAGTCACCCTCTCCTATCGGCACGAGCGCGATCGAACAGTTTTGTTTATAGTTTGATAGTCGCGTGGCAGCGTTCCGAGTGATGCGTGTCATCGAGACAGCGGTGATACGTCATCCAGTATCGCGACCGCCGGCGAACATCGAACGCAATCACGTTGATAGGTTTCCTCGGTTAATTTCGACGGCTAATGAATCCGATTAACGAGTGCACGGACCGATTAGGAGGTTCGTTTCCACGTGAGACCGTGGATCTCTCAACTAGGCCAGACATATGTTCCAATAATTCAATATTGGAACGTTTTATAGGTATTCTAATGCTACGAACAGGTTTCGTATCATTCGTTCCAAATATTGTTTCAATGTTTTTTTTTTTATTTTATTCGAGTACGTAAATTGTTTTACGTAGAACGACACATTTGGAGTCCCGTAACGTTTCCTCGTTTATTTCAGGTATCCTCGCGTTCATCAACTGCTGGGACGTGAAATGGGCGACAAGGGTGCAGGACATTTTCACGTACGCCAAGCTCCTGGCGTTGTTCGTCATAATCTTCGCCGGAGGTTGTCAGCTGTTCACCGGTGAGTTCAACGACATCGACACTCTCGATTTAGATATAGATCGCTATCCACGCGAAAAAGGGGATGGAGACTACCGTGCGTTTCGTGTTCCACGTAACCGTTCGTTTCTTGCGGCGTTGCTCGATCCTTTTCTTGTGCTCCGATACACGCGACAAAGACTGAACCGATCTTACGACAGATCGACTTTCCCTCGCGTGTGTAAACGGACGATTGTTCCGTACGATATGATTTCACTTTATCAATTTAAATAGACGAGATAAGGAAACTCTTCTATGGATGATTTTTAGTCACGGAACGAGGAAGCCTCGCGTTAATGTTTCACCACCCACGTTACTCTTCGAGGTAACATAAGACAGTTAGGCGTCTCCACGCTTGCCGGACGAGACAAATTGCCCAATCAAAAAGGTGGATTAAACACGCGGACGATTCGAGGCGCACGGTGTTGCGTCCCGAGGAATCGCTTTAAATTGAGCTATTCAGTCCTCCAAATGGGTCCCTTTTCAGCGAACGTCTTCCTAAGAACTCCTTTGATTACGATAAATTGCGTCTCCCGATGTTGTCTCGCTTCTGTAGTAAGCGTCATCATCGCTTCTCACCCGAACGAGTCGTACATGGAAATCAAAATTTATATCAGAAACACATTTACCCTGGATTTAAGTAGAAGAAAATAGAAATAGGTAAACGTTCAGTCGATGCTTAGGGTACCTTGTGCTAACGATAATCATTGGGATAATTTTCACAGATGATTTTCACGAATAGTTTAATTTTAAAATGTAAAGTAAAAAAAAAAAAAAAAAAAATGTTGTTTATTTTCATTAATAAAAATTGATCTAGAATGATCTTCTGTTACTTGCTAGAAGCGTCGTGCGAATAGAAAACGATAAGCCGTGTGTACTATGGAATTTGTTGTGTTTGATCGATTTCTTTCGTGTGCTTGCAGGGCACACGCAATATTTCACGTTCGAGAACACCAACACGGAAGTGACGTCGATAGCGCTGAGCTTTTATTCGGGTCTGTTCGCTTACAATGGTTGGAATTACTTGAATTTCATCATCGAAGAGCTGAAGGACCCCGTCAAGTATGCAACCTATCGTTCACTTTGCTAAGTACTTATAAGCGTTCAACGATTCTTCACGGTATCACGTTTTGTTTTGAAACTACGGAATGAATTTTAACGTGATTCGAAACAATGGTTACAGTTCGTTGATACTTACTTTTCCTTTACGTTTTATCATTTTATTTATTCTATCTTGCGCTTAGCAATTTTATTAAATATACAGAACACTACGTCAACCACCGTGCAAAGCAGATAAGGTTCAATTTAAATACTGTTAATTACCCGGAAGAATACATTAGCTAGTTCACTTCCACTTTCACAGCTTCACATGTAACGTGACGCGATACGTATTTTATTTTTAAGCCAACATTTTTTCAGCACAGATATGCAAAGAAGAATAAAAGATAAACATGTTAAATAAAATGCTAACAATTCTGGAAGAACGACTACGTGCCGTCACGTGATATAACCTCGATAATAAATATTGCGCCACATGGAAGCTTTGTAGTCCACTTTCGGTTTCGTGTGTATTGCTTGTCTGAAAAATGCAGTTTACGCAACATTCGTTTATGCGCATTGACGTTGGTTTACTTGCGTTTCTCCATTTAAAAAATATGATCATCTCAGACAAATCGAAACAATTAAACCCGATCTCCGCTGAAATCTCGCGCAACCATTAACAGCGATTGCAACAGCCGGTCTTGTGTATCTATTAATTAAAAGAGGGGTCGCAAAGCCCAGTTCTATTGACTTTAACACGAGGTCAAATGAAAGGGCCCGTGCTACGGCGTCCTATGCTTTTCAAGGTCAAACGTTTTCGTCACAAAACGCCACTCGGTTGAAATCCATTGAAATCGATTTAACGATCATCGAACCTGCTCTTCAACTTAACGAGATATAGCCGGATCGATGCAACTATCCACGGGGTAGCACAGAAATACAAAAGAGAATCGCACCGCTAAACGATACTGAAATACTTGATTAAATTAGTATTTTTCTTTTATTTAAATGAAATCGAGTACCTTTAATAATTCTTGTCTTTATTTTTTCAGAAACTTACCAAGAGCTATCGCAATTTCGTGCGTGCTCGTCACGCTTGTTTACGTTTGCGCAAACGTAGCCTTCTACACGACCTTGAGCCCCGTGGAGGTTCTGGGAAGCGAGGCAGTGGCAGTGGTAATTCATATAAAACTAAATATTTGTACTTGTTACGGTATTCGAATTTATTAGACGATACAATGAAAAGAGAATTATTTTGATTGCCACTAACGTCACCGACGAAGAAACTAATATCCGCAATCGTTTTCAGTAACGAAACGCTATTACCGCAATTAGATTTCAAAAATTATTTTTCTTTACTTTGCAGACCTTCGCCAATCGTCTGTTCGGCATGTTCGCCTGGACGATACCTGTGTTTGTGGCACTGTCGACGTTCGGAGCGGTAAATGGAATTCTTCTGACGTCCTCGCGACTCTTCTACGCCGGCGCCTGCGAGGGTCAGATGCCTGAAATATTGACCATGATTCAAACCTCGAGGGTTACCCCAACGCCGGCCGTTATCTGCATGGTGTGTTGGTATTTGCGTTACACGGACAATTTTAGTGAAAATATACTGATAATAAATCACGGACGTGCACTAACAGTTCTGACATGTAGATTTTTTAAGCGGCATACATACTCTGTATGTATGTGGATAAAAATTCAGCACAAGAACCGTGCTTCGTAAACCTAGCGTTGAAAGAAACGCGTACTTATGGTCACTTCCATTGGAAATCGCCACCTAAAGATTGACACTTGCAATCTATTGTGACTATTCGCGCAATTTTCCGCTTCGATTGCGTCCAACTATTCAGAACCGTCGAGGATTTTCTCGAGGGAAGGAACAATGGCGTACGGTAATTGAAATCTGGTTCGTTGGTTTGTTTCAGGCCCTCTTGTCCATGGTGTACCTCTGTTCTTCCGACATCTATGCTCTGATCAATTATGTCGGCTTTGCTGCTTGGGTAAGTACACAATCTCCAATCACCCTGGAGATCGTTTTTCCATTAACGCCACAAATAGTGTCCCTGAGTTACCGCAAGGACACGTTGTGTTATACAATAAATGTAATTACTCTTCCTTTCCACCACGTTTTTATGACATTCCCAACACGTGACTTATAATCGCTTCTCGATACAGTTATGTATCAGAAATTGTCAGAATTGTAAAATAATGGTGTAGAGCTGAAGGTATCTCACTTTTAATTCGTGCAAAACGTAATACAATTTACCGAGTTACTTTTGATATAATGTAATTCGTGAACACGGTATCTCGTATCTCGCATCAGAGCAACTATGCAGACTCGTTTGCATGGTCCAATTGAACCAAAACAAAGTTAGCATGATTGCCCCTCGTTACGTTCTAAGAAATCTACCGAGCATTGGTGTACGCATGCCACGTCGAGTAGCACGAGTATCTGTCCATCACGAATTGTTAACCCAGACCGAACGAGTGATAATTTTCTAATTAGTTCATGCTGCTTGGTGTAATTGACAGTATTGTCCCAGTTCAAATACGAGCAGAAACGCGGCCAACTTTGACGCATAGACTCCGATAGACATTTCGAGTTGTACAGCTTTTTTTTTAATTATATCTTAACCCTTTGCTGTTCTATGTCGAGTGAGACTCGACAAAACTGTACTGAAATCAGAAAATCTGGACTGCAAAGGGTTTTGTAAAATTCACTAGCCGTCATCCAGTTGTCTATACGTTCCAATGGTAATGAGATCTTATTCACATCTACGATGTTTCATGTTTGTTTACAGTTGAGCATAGGCGTCTCTGTGCTCTGTCTACCCTGGCTCAGATGGGCTCAACCGAATCTGCCTAGGCCAATCAAAGTGAACCTCTTCTTCCCAGTAATATACATTATTGCTACCATTTTCGTGACTGTTGTGCCTATGTACGCTAGCCCAGTGGAGACAGGTAATTAATTACACTTGAATTAACTTGAAATTAACCGTTATTATTTTATTCTAATTTCAAATCTATTAATATTTTTGTTTTCAGGATACGGCTGCCTAATGATCTTGTCGTCCGTGCCCGTGTACTTTATCTTTATCGCGTGGAAAAATAAGCCAAAGTTCTTCCAGAAAGGAGTCTGTAAGTTAAAGTTTTTTCTAACATAAAATAAAATTTCTGTAAAACAATTGATGTTTCCATTGTTAGCTTATCAGGATATCGACATTGAGTTTTTATGTCATTCTAGCTATTTGCTTTAATAAGTTATACATTGGACACGATTTTCTTATCTCGTTTAAAGAATTAGTTCAATTTTTTACGCGAACGAAAATTGAAACATGGACCATTTTGTTTTGTTTCTGTTTAACCGTTGTGTTCCTGCAGGCGCCGTTACCAAAACATTGCAGAAGCTGATGGTAGTCGTCGGACCAAAGAATAAGGTTCAGAATACACTCTAACATAATTTTACTCTTGTCATGTCGTGCATGCTTTTAACATTCGTTAATTTCTATAAAAAAAAAAAAAATCGTCATTAAACAGCTTGTCGCTTCTCGATCACCTTGCATGCATTCGTCAAATTATTTTATTATTAAGGGGATCACTTCAAATTTCAATCGATCTGCACGATACATAATCATTGTGAGTATTCGTGAGTCTTATTATATTTTCAAGAAAGATACACGTAACAACACTCTGTTAATCTGTCTTTAATTTAGTTTCGTGACGCTGTCTTTAAATCAATTTTTTACTTTCGCGTATCTCTGAAGCAGCCATTCAATTATTTTTGTCTCAAACGTCCCTTAACGATCGCGTTTAATTTGAGTTTACTGAAACATCGTTAACGTTTATTTTTGCACGCTGCACTCACAGAACAAGCACCACGCACACCAACTTACACAATTCTCTCACACGGTGCACCAGTAAAAAATTGTTACTAATGTACTATGGATGACTGTGGAACTAATCGCGAAATAAAATTTCTATTGTTACTTTTATTGTGTTGAACTATTCGAATATAAAAATCTACTAACCATCTGTTTCTTTAAGACAAGATATTGAACTTCTGATGTTGTTCGTTTGCAGTAAGCGTGACGAAGTTTCTGCAGAAGATAATGCTGGTGGTCGGCAAGCCGAAAGCCGCTCAGGTTTAACCGCAGACAGAATGCGTCGTCAGCCTTCATAGAGGTGACTTCCAGCTTGCAGACAACGAGAAATGGGACAGGCTTTCCAGGACACTCGGAGAACGTTTATCCGCCTAGATTCATGTAAAATATTTATTTCATACGAAAGATATTCCTAACTCAAATTCGATTCTAGGTTGGACCTGCATTGCACTATAAAATTTAAATCAAACTCCTTTTATACATACACACGTTAGAACGATTTGTAATTTTCAGTTCAACGATAAGACTTTATTCCAAAGATTATTTCAATATTCGAGCTACTCGTTTAATCGTTCTCCGAGTGAGGGAGGAGCGTTCTGGCCAGAGACAGCCATATTTAATCAGAATGCTCAGCAACAAAACCTTGAAAGTTGCTCAACAAATCCACGTCTGCTTTTCTCGTCTGGATGTCAACCTCGTTACACTGGCACCAAGACATGGCGGTGATGTATTACCAAAACGATTCCAGCGGAGGTATAATAATAATGATAACGGCGATACGCAGTGACTACGAAGGTACTAACACGAAAGACGCAAATAAAAAAATTAAAGAGGCATCACTGAATGTTCAACGAGAAGACACACAGTATTCTCCTCCGCTGGACGCGCGTTTCCGATGTTATTGCTTCGTTTCATTCCATGCTGTACCATTTCCATGTTTCGCGATGCGATCCTTCGTTTCGAGCCTTATTCATCTTCGAGTAGATTTCGTTAGCCCAGGATATCGTCGATAATTTATTATCTATGTTTATTTAATTCCTCTTCATTTCGCGATGATTGAACAACATCGAGCACAGGTCCCGATTACGGTTCAAAACATTTTCGTTCACACAGGGATCGAGAAACGAAGGTTCGTAACAATTGTTACGCGATGGCATTCGATTGTCAACATCGCATAATAATAGTAATAATAATAATAATACTAATAATAATAATAATAATAATAATACCGATAATAATATTGTATTCGCATTTTACTGCCACTGGTATTGGCACGGGGACTGGAACTGTTCGGATATTTGATGGAAACTTCAAACACCGCGTACATGATTTAAAACCTAACCTAAACACACAACATTTTGAACCTAACCTATTATTTTAATAATGTTTGGTTGAACAGTTGAATTAGACTTGTATTTAATAGTATTTAAGTATTCGAAAAGTAGTACCAGCCTTAAGAGGCACGCATACGTACATGTCTATAGGGTGTCCATCGACATCTGGAATTTCTCGAAAAGAAAAACTTACAAATGAAACAGATCAATTCGCTCAATTGCAATAATTAATATTTTTGAAACTTGTACTACAATCCCATAGTCTGTACACACCGCGTGTGTCTCGTGCTTCCATGGGTTCATTGGACTGCGCTCTATGAGCAACTTTTAACGGGGACTGTTCATTGCTAAACCACTGGCTAGATCTTTTTTGTCTATTAGAGAAAAAGATAGTCCGAAGGCGCAACCACTCGAATGACTCTGGCTATTCAAACGTTTAGGTTTAACGTGTGTGTTAATTGCGATCGCGAGAATTTTCGGTAAATTGACGATTGCAGGCAAGCTTATGAGCGTGAATCGTTCGAGTTTTAGATTTTTTATACTTTTCTAATCGTAAATCTATAGGACAATTTTAGTCGATTCTAAATCTTCATTCTAGTTTGTTCCTTATTTATCATTCCGTTTACTGTACAAAACGTGTATGCATGGTGTACACTGATCTCTATTTAATGAATTTGTTACGGAGGTTTGCAACAACCATAGAAAGCCTCCGTAACGATGCCGAGGCCGCCATCTTTGAGAATGAATCGCGCCGGCCACCTGTATAGGCAACCGAAGTACTCGAATAGTTTATGAAGTTATACAATATTTTTTATGGGAATAATTCTTATGAAAAGAATAGATTTATATGTATTATAAATGTACGACTTAAGTGATTTAATTTACTAATTCGAACTTGTAAACTTAAAACTATGTTTCTTACAAATATAACGTTCTATCGTTTTAATTAAAATTGAAAACAGAATTTGAAGTAAATTCTTCAAAAAAGCTGCACAGACCCTATGAAAAGGTAGTAGCGTTTTAATCTCCACGAAGGTGACTATGTTTAAGAATTGTGTAGCAGCAACGACACCACCGGAATCCATGTTTTACGTACAATACTTTGATTGCGCTATTAAAAGAGGAATAATCCTTAGGCGATACATTCGACACAGCTCGTAAGTTTGTCCTGTTCAATTTATACGAGTCGTTTATTAGTCGAATCACTTAACCGTCTGACACCGTGGCAGTAAGTACTGTGTCCTGTACGAATTAAGACTTAATGTGTTTATCTCGCCCCATTGTCGACACCTTCATGCTTGTACGCACTGTGATTTTTATTTACTCATAAGCGCACGTTGATTTTCGCGAATCGTCGAATTCAGGAAACCCTGGTTTCTTGTCTATATCCAAACTTTATCCGTGTGTTCTTCTGTGTAAAAAAAAAAGTTGCAATTGAATGTAAACTTTCTATTTAAATGACAATGGAACACTAAGACTAAAGAGAGACAAAATTGCAGCATATCGGTAGATGAACTGTTCTAGGACCAAGTATTTTGTACAGGGTGTTCTTGAAAACAGATCTCGCCTGTAGTCGGAGCAGAATCGATTGGCGTGTCAAAGTTATCGTTAAATATAGACAAATTTTTCCGAGAGACACTTTAGAAGTTGTGAATCTACTTAATATAAAAGTTGTAATCGTGATTGGGAGAGTGACTTTAACACTCCACCTCCTTCTGCCTTGGCTATAGCTTAAGAAACGTCCTGTTGCGCCTCCGCATAGGATCCTAAATACTTTGTTATTCTCCTTATTCTGAAAATTAGCCTCGGTGATTCGTCCGAGCTAAAGCACTCCGAATGTATCAATCGCTATCGAATATCAAAATGGAATTGAAAGTCTAAAGTCTGTCAGATCACGATGGATCGCTGACTCCTCAAAATTGCTTTACAATCAGCGATCGTCTAATATTTTCTTTTCATTTTTGCACAATCGTACCAGTGGAAGGATGTATCCCCGATGCTAATCGTCCACGTAGTTTCTGTTGTTCGTTATCATTTTTAAGGGATACATTTCGACGATGAAAAAACTCCCGTGGAACATTCACCAGGGTGTCTATCGAGGTATGGACTGGTCGATCCTTGGTAGCTGTAGTATTTTGTCTAGATTACAGTTTAGAACAAAGCGAAAACGTAGTTGTAAAGCGCACGAGGTAGAAGGTCGTATATTTTTGCATTACTATAAAACGAATGGCTTCGATAGATACTCTGGCACGTGTGACAATAAGTATCTACTAATTAATTAATTAATCAAAAGTAAGTAAGGTGGATAGTTGAGAAAAAGACCGAGAGAAAATGTTACTAGAATTCGACGATGTTTTTGTATCGTTATTTTTTTTTTTATGTTTATGGAACTACGAAATACCAGTTTGTACTTGAAATTCCTTGTGAAAGATAACCATCGAACGATTGCGAGTATAGTGTAGTCACTATACACGCGTGTCTATGAAAAGATGGCACGACACGAACACAGCAGTAGCTTAGGATCTAAATAAAGCAAAAGAACGTAAACTGGAGGTCTAAGGAACAAGCGATCTGTGACAATATATTATATTGCATAAATATTGTGTGTTATTTTCGGGAATCCCTTTTCATTTTGTAAGATACGTTTGTCAAGTGAATCAGCTTATTGTATTCATTGTTTTAAGGTGGTTCCAGGTGGTTCTTTCCCAAATGAACTAGTCCAAACAAAACTCGAATGCAGAAGGTAAGTAATTGATACAATTACAGTTGCAATTAATTTGTTAAGTATTATTTTATTCATCATAGTTGTACTGGTTGCCGTATACAGGGGTCATCCTTGCGCCTAAGGGATAGCAACCACCCGACAAACAGGCTACCGTAGGCTGCATTCTAACAGGGGCACACTCTGCGCCTAGAGGATGGTGGCAACCAAACCGACAAGCTGGCTACCGCGTAGGCTGCATTCTACAGGGGCATACTCCGCGCCTACTTGGTGACACCTTTTACGTTCATTTTTCGTTCACTCTTCGACACCTCCTGATATTTCCTAACACTTTCTAACATCTCCTAATACTAACTAACAATTCCTGGCACCACCCGACGCGACCTAACATCTTCCAACAACTCCTGACACATCCTAACCTTTCCTCAGTATCAATTCAGTATGAAGAATTACTGAAAATGTTCCAAAGTAGAACCATGGGAAGGAGCAATAAATGATAAACACTTGATTATATACGTGTCTATATTGGTATGTATAAATATATAAGTTATAAATATATAACATTCATATATTTATAACTTATACACAATATATATAATATATTTATAATATTTATAACTTTGTCCACAGCAGTTGTACAACATACAGAGATTACAAAAGAAAAGAAGTTTCATTTGGTTTCGTCGGCGCATCAGGAACAAAAATATCTGCATACTCTTTGTCGTTCGAGTCGAAACGAGGAGAAACGCAATACATGTACATAAAGGTCTTACAAAAAAGATAGTAATGTTTTTACTATTTAATTTTGAAGTTATTTTGTGCGCCATTCCACTTTACCCGCTAAATTGCACGCAAACATCCGATTGGAGAGGTTTTTGTAAACTCGATACAAAATTCCGACGAAAAGGAAGTAATCGTAAAGTTTGATATTGTTGTTTGTTCAAACTTCATGTAACTCAATGTTCGCCATATTTAATAAAATAAAATCATCTCTCTTTCACGCTCGTTCGACTCGATACAACGAAGATGGAAAAAAAAAAATACATCTTGAGCGTTGCACTTCGTTGACAACAGAGATGGACAAAATATTATTCGAATAAAAAAAAAAATAATACAGCGATTTACTTGCAACGTTTGTTCGATTGATCATAGATTATTCGTATAAGCATATTTGTTCTATCCGACGATTTGATTTGATTTGTGAAACTTGTTACCCGAATAAAATTCTGCCCATCCCTATGTGAAATGTATCTATACATTAACATGACTTTTACGATAGTCTTTCACATGAAGTAGCGCGTTGGCAGCGGGTTAAAAAGGGACGTGGAAGATATACGATATAAATACATTGATAATCTCACGCTGGTATTCCCCGTCGTCTTCGCGATTAATTATTATGAATGACGAGGGCTTCCTACCACTGTTTTTCCTTCTTTTGCACCTATACAAACACGCAACTACAACTAACTTTTCCTGTTCGCATTACTAGTTACCGTTAACATCGTTACTAACGTACGTATGTATGTACAAAGGAGAACCTCCAAACGTGCTCGCAGAACATTCTCGCACAGGCTTCAACCATCGAGGCATTTCTGAACATTCTCGCAGGAATAACGTTTCAGTGTATTTTCTTCGATAATAAGTTTGCCTTTACGTTCATCATGTGCGATTTAATGGTGAACTCATCGTGGATCGTATCTGAGAAATTCGAAAAGTTCGCAAATAACAATTCATTGGTTATTCCGGTGCAATTTCTTTGCCAAGAAATGCCTCGTAAGGTGTGTCTGTGTAAGCTTTCGACATTGCACTTAAAAGTCGTTGAGAAAAGGTAAAAAACAGTTACTTACACACGGACACTTGCACGAAAAAACTGGAATGATTTCATTTACTGTTACTCGCGTTGTCGCTTCACCTCTGCCTCTCTGATTCACCGATAAAAAACATTCGTTTCCCACATCATGCGACACGACGTAATGTACAAAACACGCGAATCGATTAAAAAAAAAAAAAAAAAAAAAAAAGTGAAGAAAGAACATTAGATCTGTGAGTATGTAATTTACAATGTAGACAGAAAGGAGACTGGCGAATGGATGAAGACCATAGAAATATTGTAAATAGAGAAAGGGAAACCAGACCCAGGGATGGCTCCAACTGTACTCTATTCGTCTTTGTCTATCAGCGCACGAGTTGCATGGATTGCCAACATTATTCGGTTCAAGTCACTTAGCTTTCAATTATTTTCTTGTAATATTTTATCGTTATACTAGCGTTATATAATATGTAAATTGTATAAATACGTGATACAACAGCTGTAAACGTTTTAGAAATTCGTAATATACAAAGCTAACTCAACGAGTCTGACTTGATGCTTTAGTAGACAGAGATAGAGTACCGAGGCTTCCCTTCCCTATCCATGTAATCTTTACGACAAAAACAAATTTCTTATCCCGAGAAACGAAGAAACGAATGCTACGAAACTAACCGACAATCGAGCTAAACGAAATTCCATGGACATCTGTCCGCCAGAATTTAATGTACTTAAATATCAGGGCTGAGACTATTCGAATATTTCGTAGATACTCGAGTTAAATGTCGATACACCTCGCGACTACGTTAGCTAAATGCTTTTCAAATGTTCTCGCCACTTTAGCAGAGTCTTTTCTATAAGTGGCGCCAAGAATGATCGTGCTTGTAGTAAAAATATGTAAATCCGTCAATTTTCGTGACAGTACAAACGTCGCATAAAACGTCGTCAATACCGTAAATGCGATTAAGAGAAATCAGACAAGTAGTCTCAGCCCTGTTCCATACAAGAAATTTGTACGAAAGAGTTTCTTTGTTTCTTTTGAGCAAACGATACGCGCGAGTATCGTTGTCTTTCTTCGTCGAATACGATCACAACCCGGTAGCTCGCGGAAAGGTTAATAAATTAATAAACGGTTTGCAGAACGTCGGAAAACAAAAATCACAGTCGAAAGCACTGACAAGGAGACCGTCGAGACATATCAAACACCATACTCGGTGGATAAGATGTCGTCGAGGTTTCTTCGAGAGAGATTCTTTATAAAAATCGGAAGTGTTTAGACCCACGTTTTCGACGGTGTGACACGAAGAAAGATGATCGTAGCCTCCGTTATACGATATTCTTCCCCCCCCCCCCCCCCCGTTAATAATTAGTCGTTTACGCTAGCTTACGGTGTACGGAGTAATGCAAAATTACGTTTCTAAGTTCGACACCACCTCGACGACTCGAGAACCGACGCAAGGTAAGTAGATACCTTGGAAACTTTGGAACTTCAGCCGTTCTCGAAATCGTTTCGGTGACTGAATAACGAGAATTCTACCGCAATTTGTACGAGTGACACGGTGTATCGTGAGCGATTGAACAATTCGCGACTCGATCGAGAAACGTTTACCGATCGAATCGTGACGAATGACAGATATGACATCGCGTTCTATCGATAAGGAGGTCGCACCGTTATTCATGGATTAATTAATAATACGTTTAAATTACTAGATCGTTACCGCTTACTCAGCCATATACGCCGTTTCACTTTAAATACGCAATAGTGCATAAATATTCCTAACAAACAGACTGCCAAGCGATCTTTCCAGGGATAATAAAAAAGAACATGTCATCGGTTAAAATCGTCGCCTTAAATTCGAATCGAGATTCTTTAAACATCAGTCAACGGTTATTCAGAAATGATTAAACTCACATTTCGTTCGTTCTAATCGTTGTTTCGCTTGACAGTCCATTGGTAATGCACGATCAAATTTGCAATGACCTATAATACAATTTTTCTTTTCTTCAAAAAAAAAAAGAAAGAAACGTACAAAAAAGTGCGATAATCAAAGGCTAATAGTACGAGCCTCGTTAATTAGAATTCTGATACGTTTGTATAAAACCATTTCGGTGGTATGGCGTTCGATTGATACGCGGTCCGTGCGTACCAACCATACCACTGAAAAGGTTAAAGAAGACTGCTACTTCTCGTTTTCCTTTATCGATTCTTCACATATATAAAAAAGAAACGAATTCCCATCGCGCGTCTATAAGGACTCTCGACTCTGTATAAATATATGATTTCGTGTGCGCGTCTATTCGTGTACGCTCCGTTATCTGTGCGATTCGCCGATTCTAGAGAAGAATTGAACTGAATCACTTTGGGAACAGGTAGAGAGAGAACAAAGAATCGTTACTCGTTTTGTGCGTATCTCAGGACGGGTTTCTCGTCGTTTAAAATTAATCCGTACTAAATAGGAAGAATTATGTACACGAGCGTCTGCCGAGCAGACAGCAAATAATCGTCGAAAAGCGGAAGCGTTGTCAAAACGCAGACCTCCTAAGCTAATTGTATCTATTTCGCTAGTCCCGTGTTATTGGCATCCAAAAGAAATGTCAACCAACCGGTTATTGCGTACACCTCGAAACGATTAGGGGATCGCAATTTTTAAATAAATGAAATATTAGGAATGAAATGGAATACCATGATTTTTTCGCGGCTAATAGTATTGAACACCTTCTAGGCCGGTAATGTCGCTCAAGTATGCGATCCTCTAATTATTTTCAGCTGTATCAATTTTCTTTAGATCAACTTGAAGCATCGATCGGGGTTTCGCAAAAAAGAACTATGAATCAATCTTAGACCGTGTTTACGTTGCTCAGGACTCTTGGAATTAATTCCGTTGGAATAGGCGTCTCCTCGATTAGTTTGAGCCAGAATATACGTTCAGCGAGAGACTCTTTGATTAATCTTCCGAATTGAAGAAGAAACAAAGAAGCGTTCGGTTCCAACGGAGCGTCCCTTTTCTTAAATGCAATTTTTTTTTTTATGATATTGCGACTTCTATAATATTATATTTCGCTACCTTTATCGTCATGCATGTGTACGTTCTTGTCGTGTGCACCGATTGCTCTAAGTACGCATGCCTGATACACTCCTGGTAACGAGAGTCAATCGCTGTACTCGAGAAACAAAAAAACCTCGTACTTGCAGGTCCGTTAACAAAATCTCACGTGACCAAACTACTTATGACTTAGCTAGGAACTTTGTTAGGGTCCTGTCTTCTGTACAGGCTGAGGCACTTATGACAGGCCACCTGAATAACTCATTTGCTTTTGGTGATAGACGAAAATGCTTCGAACGAATAAGCTTGCTTTCGAGGACACGATCTGTTGAAGGTAGTTTTTTTCGTAGGTAGGTGTGTAAAAGATACACGGAGGTCAACTTTTTCGTTTTCAATAGATTTACTCGCTAATTCGTGGAGGTGTTGCGATCAATTGGACCTGGTACAGCAACATGTGGAGTTTAGCGATTCTCTCGTTGTCCGCGTGTACCGATGGCAAGACTATTTAGAGGCGTGGCTTTAAGCGTATAGAAACGAGACACACCGTTCGAAAGTGACGAAAGAGACCATACGTACAACAACTACTCTACACCAGAGTACCGAGCTTCGTACGCGAACTATACTTCGATGTGTCGCTATATATGTGATTGCATTTAATTGCTCGGTCGCAACAAGAACGATATGACTGAAAAATCTTTAATGTTTCATCAACCCTTCGTTGCATGAATTTTACCTCGCCGTTACAAAATTGCTCCTCGATTATTAATACATACATCGATAATTAAATTGAATACCGGCCGAACCTGTAAGTCTGTTAGACAAGCTCGCGAGAAAGCATCGTACACAAATTCTTACAAAATGTAAAAAACCAAAACATTTGAAATTGTTCGATCGTATCGTCCTTGCCGACGGCGAACGATATGCGTGACCGACAAACGCGTTTAGGCGTGCATCCCTCGTGAAACCACAAATTGCTCTCTGCTTCGGGAAACCTGAGAAGAACGTGTTTTACGTACTTGTCGACGGATGGCGGTCTGTTCGCACCGCCCCCTGGCGTCGAGCCACCATGCTTGCACCGATGAACGCGTGACACGCGCATCGATTGCGTCGGGGATCGCCACCAATGTCGCGGGGCCGATTTCTCGTTCTGTTTATAACAGCTTTGGGCAGCATCTTAATGCTCGTCGGCGTCGCCCGCAGCGTCGACGTCGTATGGACGACGACGTCGATTGATTCAGACTGCTCGCGTTCATTTTGGATCAGCTGGCTGGCATCTCTGAATTCTGACTCTGGGACAGTTCCAGCAGATGGCACTCTGATAACGGTATCTGTCTTGTCCGGGCGCTTTGCTTCTTCTAAAACAAACGTTATTGGGCGGTAATACACAAAAGGTCGAAAGAAAAGTTCGATTAAAAAAGAAGGGGGATTCACCTGTCTTCGAAACGGGAAACAGCCTCTGTTCTCATTGTTAGGCGGAGGATGATTTACCAGTAAATCAGGCGTCGGTGTGTTGTTAGGACCTAGTACGTTCAGTTCCTTAAAACACTCAGTCTCTATCATCTGGAACAAGCGATATATTCGGTGGTAAGGAAAATAGCAGCTCTTTGATCGGAGACGTTACATCTTTTCGCGATAAACGGGAACTGCCACCGATTCGATGGTTCGCTTTGAAAGCTAAAATGGGTTCGTTTAAACGAAAGCAACGATAGCGAACCACTCGGTCTCTATGACGTACGAGAACACTTTAGGCGAGTCATATTTTTCAATGTAAGTGGACGGGGCCGACGCGCGGCCGTTTCGGTGCACGATGATGCCAACGAATGACGCGCTCCATCTGTAGCCCGATATAGACGGAAATGTTAGGGTGAACCAAAAGTTGATCGGGTCAGAAATACGCAATTGTACGATGCTACTTGACGTTCAATATGGCAGAGCAATTCAAGAGTAACAAAATGGTGTACGTAACATTGAAATAAGACAAAACTTTTGGTTTATCTTGATAGATTAAAGGCGAGTCTTTTCTCACCTCGTACTGCCAAGGAATGGACACGCTGCCGGTATTGAATTTACTGTAGAAGGTGTCGTCCGTGGCGTCCAAATTGACCCCTTTCACCGTCGAGAACTGCTCAATGTCCAATACATCTTTAGCGTAAACGGCGTGTGGCTGGAAGCAAAATTGATCTACGATAAGGAACTCGGTAGGAAGCGTCTATAAAATAAACGTAAGACTCTACTCTTTTAGCGACTAGGTCAAAGGATCGTGTATCAGTCGAGTGTTAACATTATGTATACTATATGAGAACAAGAGAAGAAGTGCTCGAGATACTATTTTGTACAAGAGAATCGATTCGAGCGACACCTACTCACATCCGGCACAAACGGCGGTTCCCACATACCGGCCTCGACCCTCTTCCAGTTCAAGCACTGAAAAAAGCCGTGCAGTTTCACTTCCTTCGCGCCGTGTCTGCCGCACTTGCATCCCAGCCTGTTCTTCGGGCTCTTCTTCAACAACTGTTGGCAGAGGCTCTTCGCTTCCTCGGTGAACTTGGTCGAATACCTCTCCATATCCTCCTTCACTCTCCTATCCACCTCTTCTCGTTTCACTTTCTCCTTCCTGGCGCGAAACGGCGACTGGCCTTCTATCATCTCGTACAAAAGACAACCGAAGCTGAACCAATCTGGCGAAAATGTGTACTTCTCATTGTCGATCACCTCTGGAGCCATGTAGCCTACCGTGCCCACTCTTCCCCTCACCATGTCTCCCTCAGTAATTTCAACGGCCAACCCGAGGTCCGATATCCTCACGTGTCCGTGATCGTCCAGCAGTATATTCTCCGGCTTGCAGTCTCTGTAGACGATCCCTTGCAGATGCAGGTGCTCCAAACCGCAGACAACTTCCGCTGCGTAAAACCTCGCCCTGTTTATATCGAAGCCTGGTTCGCCGCCCATATTGTAGATATGGAACTTGAGGTCGCCACCGTTCATGATCGTCAGCACCAGGCACAGAGCGTCCTTGGTTTCGTAGGCGTATGCCAGCGACACCACGAACTTGGAGTTGATCTTCTGCAGTATGTTCTTCTCGATCAGAACCATCATCTCTCCTTTACGTTTCTTGATACGTTTCTTTTCCAGCTTCTTGCACGCGTACATCTTCCCCGTTGCGCGCACTTGACAAGCGCAGACCTCGCCGAAACCGCCCTTCCCGAGCACCCTGTACATGCGAAAAGTCTTGCACGTCACAGGCTGCGCCTCTAGCCACTTCCACTGAAGGTACCTGCGACAGAGAAGTCGTTCACCTGAAGAAACGTCCGCGACAAGGCTTTGTTATTGTTAGAGATACCGGGAAAGTCATTGAGCATGATTTTTTGGTCGTAAAGATAAGGTTAGAGCGATCGACCGGTTGTAAATGCAAAACTATAAACATGTCGAGTAGACGAAGCGATTATTAACTAGCCTGCTTATTTTATGCATTTATAAAATGAAGTGTCTCTAAGGGCAGGGGAATTTACAGAATCGAAGAGGGTTTACAATCGCGGATATGGGAGCCGTGGTAACCCGACGAGTAAGAGGAAAGGCTGCACGGGGTTCAGGAGTTATACCTATAGAAATAGAAGCTAGTTTGGAAAGCTGAAAAAGGCTCTCCCGCCAGGAAGTTCTTCACGGTCTGCGCGATCTCGACAAAGAGCTCCTTCCCACCGGTACCGAGTCGTTCCTCGCACTGAGCTATCAAGGAGTCGTTCAAGATGTCGACGACCTCCGAGCCCTCTCTCTTCAGGTACTGCTCGAACAGGTCCTTGGCCAGCTCGGTGCGATTCTCGTCCATCTCGATCTCGTACTTCTCGATCGAGTCCAGAAAGAGGTTGTACCGATGGTAGGATGGCTTCTTGTCCTGGCAGTACTGCCTGAACAACAGTCGCCCGATCGGCTGCTGGTCCACCACATACCCGTACCTGATGTCTAAACAAAAACAAACATCGCCAAACGTTAGAGATCGTTGGATTCGTTTAAAAATAGCGTAACATCGACAACGAAAGCTCTTTTAACCCATTTGTGCGTCATATGGAAAATTGAAGAATCCTATTTCGTTTAGGTTATCGTCTAAATTTGTCTTGATTGCGTTCAGATGAAAACAATATGGCATACGCGAAGAATTTAATTCCATGTACAGAGACGATGATAACGATTCAATTATTTTGCGTATGATAAGACTTGAAAGGAGCAATGAATGAAGCTACATGGCAATTATGGTACTGATAAAATGCATCTCCTCTCTTCTTTCGATAAGCAAACTACACAGCGTAAACTACCGCCAACGCATATGCGCATTAATAATGCAAATGGATTAACGAGATTAAAATGGACGACTTCGATGAGTAATTTTTAAGTATAAATTCATTTTAAACCAATTTAGCAATGCGAACATTTGTATCGCTCGGGCAATTAATTTTATTTCAATCGCTCGTGCCAGAAAAGAGGAAAGAATCGCAGCAACGCAGCGAAATTCGTTTCGCAGGCATTCCGGAAATTAATTCCCCGCGCGAATTCGAGTAAACGACGCGAGCAACGAGACTTCAAAGCAGACGGGGAAACCCGATAATCGGGAAATCATATCAAAGTCCCTTTGGCTTCCATTAGACGGTGGCGGAGGCACGCGAGCTTGACGAGAATAATTCCCTCGCGGTTCAATTAATCCTCCATCTACGAATCCCACGGTTCTCGACATAATGTTTCGTAATTGAGAAGCTATGGGAGTTTCGCTCGCGGTCACGACAACGCGACGCGTAATTATGCGAATGAAGTTTCAATGAAGGAAACTCGCCGGTAACACGAACGCGGAATGTGATTCTTGAGTATTAGGCTGCCGTGGTAGTCCAATGTTTGAGTACTCGAGTCTACGAAATGGTATTCGAATGTTCGAGTATTTATATGTATGAATTCCAGCACGTCATGTTCCTATAACTATCAAGGTCCCATCAGAACTGAATTGCCAGGCATGTATAACGTCGCGGTTGATCGGCGACAATAGGGCTAACACAACAGGCTAGAAAATCTACTAAAACTCGCATCATCGGTTCTCTCCCACCGCCCTCAGGATTTAATCGATTCTCGTTCGCTCATCGACCGCAACGTATAGCGCCACGAAGCGAATTCGATTCGAGGAGCCACTCGAGAGGAGATACTCTTGTCGCCCTCGGCGACGAAACAACGATCGAGCATTACGGTTTAATTAACTGAGACAACAAAGCCCAACGGTTTCTTATCCGAGTGGGCGAGCAAGAAAGATGGTGTCCTCCGACCGTTTCGCCCGTCTTCTCTTCTATTTTCTTCCCTTCGTTTTTTATCGTTTTCAATCTTCAACGCTGAGGTTTCTTCGATTGTCCCCTCGAGGATGAAATGAATCTGACGGGGTAACTAACCCTTTCTAGGCTACTATTAAGTAATTCAAACCTAATCCTTATTCCGGAACACTTGGCTACTAAAGAATATACTACTAAATATTTAGACACGGTCTTCAGCTGCTAAATGGTACACCACCATGTATCCAGTGGACCTCGACGAATGAAAGGAGCGTTCGAAACTTGATTCGCAACTGTTGAGGTTTCCCTCGATCATGCGTCCTGTTTTCTTCCCGATGGTTTCAATTGGTTCCGTTACCTGTCGATACTGCAATGGATCACAGTTTAATCAATCGAGTCCACAGAGCCCAATGACCCCGCTTATCCGAGTGGGTGACCAGGACAGACGTTTCGTTATCTCCTTCTCCTCTTTTTTTTTTCTTTCCTTCCTTTTTTTTCTCGCGTCTGCGGAGCAGGCGAGATTCGTTCAATTTGATTCAATAATCCAAAGCGAGGTCAACGGAGGGGTCGTGCGTCGATTAGCCGCGAGATCCACTGGAGAACCGTCGGCTAGGAGTTTTATCCGACGAGGGAGATATCGTGTCCAAGTTTGAAAAACGAGCCATAGCGGAAAAATCGTTACACGCATTCAGAATAGACGTCTTTTTCGGTGGTTTACAATTTTTCTGTTTTCTGTGGATAAAGCCAACATTCAGCGGCGGGGGGGGGGGGGGGAGGAGGAGGAGGAGGAGGAGGAGGAGGAGGAGGAGGCTATAAGCTTACCAAGTTTATCTTTTAGGCCGATGCACTGGGAGATGTGTGGGAACTGAAGTATCTTCCGCCATTTCTTGCTTTTACCCTTGTTGCTGTCACCACCGCCTGAAAGCAAAATTAAAAATCGTTAACAAACAGTGCGATCTGTAGTAAATAAATTCGTTGGAGCGAAACCGTTCGGAATAAAAGATATCAGGAAATTAATGTTCGTAATCTTTGTACAACTATTTACCTATTGATTTTGTTTAGCGTTGATTCTTTTCGGTCTGATCGAATGTACGCGAAACAAAACAATTTTTGATGCGAATGGAAACGAAAGGAAAATGGATTCGGGTGGATAATCGATACGCGACTGTGGTAGGGAGGGTAGTTTAAAATAGTTTCCGAGTTGGACTAACCACAGGTGAAGTGGCACGGTTCCGTTTTCCGAGGCCGTAATTATCAGTTTCCGGAGTTTCGACGAGGTCGAGGCTTAAAGACCGTAAATTACGCAGCTCTCACAGGGTTGAAGACGCTAAGATTGCTGGGGAACAATTGAATTTGAAAAGCTCTAAAACGAAACGACGCCAGTCTTCGAGATACAAGGGTGGAGCGTCAAAGATAATGACCTCGAGACCATTTGTCGGTTAAAAGCTTCGTTAACCCTTTTATTCTGCGCAACTTTCCTATCCTAGTTGGCTAAAACAAATATTATTGCGTTCGATGTAAATTTATATTGTTTATTCATGTACGGTCTTGTAGTATATAATAAGAAAATATTATATAATATAGATATGTGCATTAATAAATAATAGAAATTTACTATTTGGTAAACGGTACGTTAAATTCATATTATTTATTAATACGTACGTTTATAGAAGATGTTTAAAGAGTTTTCGTTTTCTAGGCTCTACGAACGATCGAATGACATTTCCAGCGCAACGATCCAATCATCGTGCAATTTTGTTAAAAAGCAAGGTTCGCGTGATAAATACGAAGAGATCAATGATATACTTTATCGTACCGTTAGGTGTAAACGTGACCTGGTTGCATTTACACGGTTAAAAAGGAGCGACAATCGTTCGAAAGGGTCACGTTTCTCTTGACGCACGCCGCGCTGTACAAGAAATATTAAATTGAAAAAGATATATGTATACCTTGCATTATTCAAGCGTCGTTATGTTTATTATTACGAGGACCCTCGTTCGAAACACCTTTGTTAATTCGAGACATTTTTTAATACAAAAATTGCGACACGCGCGTTAAGAAATGGTCTTTCGAATGACATTAAACATATTACCAACAAATTTTCAGTTTGTCCAAAAAGAATTCTCAAGTAAATTAAAACTGTTCTTTTCGTCGTATCTATCCACAGGTACGATTTCCTTGGTATCCGATGCATCGCGCAGAGGGGTTTACGTAGCGGCGGTTACGACTGTTATCCCGGTTTCAAGTAACGTAACCGAGCCCCCTTCCCTTTCGTCTCCCAGCGAGCTACGGTATTCCCTGCGGAAAAGCGCCAAGGCTGGCGGGAAATTTCCTTGAAAAGCGTCTCGTCATCGATCGTCACCGACGGCCATCCCTCCCCCTCGGCCCAGAAAAAGTCGACGGAGCGAATAGGGTGTCGCCACGGTTTTCGCGGTTCCGTGAGCAACTGATTACATTTCCGCGACGTGTGCAGTCGTTCGTTCGCGATCCCGAAGCATCCGAGGGGTCGATTCCCCCGGTATATCGACTCCGATTCTATCGAGAGGCTAGAAAAGGAGGGTCAGATGTCGGCAAACGGCGACGGAGGAATTCACCGACGCGTGAGAGTCGTTTTCACGCGAGGCAGCATCGCGCGATCTTTATCGCCGCGACGTTTGTCATCGAGAAAGCTGAAAGTCGCGTGGTCGTCCCACCAATCACCGTCGCGTCTACGTCACGAGCTGTGCGGTACGATTCTACTGTTTACGTAAGGATCGGCAAATTTTTCGGCAAATGTTCAACATCTGAATACACGGACTGTTTCGTCAAATATCTCGCGCGCGCGCGCGGAGGGTGGAGAGGAGAAAGGACGAAGCTAGTAAAAAATATTTGTATTATTCGGTCGAGATACCGACCGTAAGGTAAAGGCAACGTTAACCCACTTGCACCTCGCGTCTTCCAAAGGGTGCGACGCGTGACTCGTAGCGCGGAAAAGAGGGTGATTGCGACAAAATAAGTCGAAGACGTGGAATGAAATTTTTAGCACGACTGGCTATCCGACGAACTACCACTGGACGGTTTCCCTGGTGCGAGCTATTTGAATTTAAACTGGAGATCGCTTCCGAAACGAATGTAATTTTTATTATATAACAACATAACTATAAATATAATATAGATATTTTATACAGATTCTCGTGGCTTCGTATAGCATGCGTTGATACAAATAAATAAATTGAACGATCCCCGCGAATATACTAAGTCTATTTTTTGAATGCTATAAGCGCTACAACCTGCAGCTTAATTTTTCTTTCCCGCGTTCTTTATCGTCGAGTCTTTCGTTTCTTCTGACGGCAATTTATGACCGGCGTGTTTACGATTACGATGGAAACGACGCCCTCGCAATTAACCCGGCACGGGTTCGCGGTTTCTTACGTAATTCGCAGCCGGTCGCGTTAACGCTCGTCCCTCTCCCATACGTATACACGTTTATTAAAGTTCACCGAGGCGATGCGATTACAAGCCCATTGACGTCGTCGGCGCATCACGCGAACACCCATTTACCTACTTTTCAGTCGTGCCACCACGCAACAGGCATCGCTTGCAGCTGTTCGTCGAACGGCACGGAACGCCTGCTGGCGGCACTATGCTAATTAAAATTCGCTGTTTCTTTTCTCGCCTCAGCCCCTGTCGATTCG
Organism: Hylaeus anthracinus; assembly: GCF_026225885.1. Classification (NCBI taxonomy): domain Eukaryota; kingdom Metazoa; phylum Arthropoda; class Insecta; order Hymenoptera; family Colletidae; genus Hylaeus; species Hylaeus anthracinus. Next base: position 17,814,314 of record NW_026533254.1, read on the forward strand.
CTAATGGTCCCAACACGCCCATGTTCCGGAACGATATCGATGGATCCACGCGATTCCCAACCGTTTTCGCGTCGAATTCTATCCATAGAGATATCGTAGATCGAATAGGAGAGCTAGACGTTTCGTACGATAGCTAAACACACGCCTTCTGAATATCTCCTTGTCAACGTTAACTTTGTTCTTTAACTCTAACGTCTCTATACATTGAGAATCCCTGTGTATAAAAGACTCCTCTAGCCCTTTTCCCCGCGGCCTAATTGATATATTGGACGACCAGATTGAAATGCCATCATTCTTAGCGGCGCCTCAAAGCTCCACCGTGCAATCGTCCCTGGGACACGCTCGCTTTTCCTCCCTCTGACATTTATCGCTCGACCGTTTCTTCGCAATTAGCTCCCGCTCGTATTGCGAATATATGGACCAGGTTTTACGAGCACCGCTGGGAACACGTGTCCTTGGTCTGAACGAGTCCGATTTTATTACGTTTCTGAAACGAACCGCACCCGTTCGTGGAAAGAGGACTGTTCCGAACGTACAACGTCCTAACGGCTGCCTTCGGGTGACCCGATCGTGTTCGTCGTCGCTTTATGAATTCGCGAGTTATCGTAACGAGTTATCGAACTCTTTTCGCCCACCCAATATCAGGAGACATTTCACGCGCTTGCTGATAAATCTAGTTACTTTCGTAATGGTATTATCGCCTCAGCTAATTTGGCGATAAACTTAGGTCTACGGGCACATCGACGCTCCCCTCCATGGCGGCCAGCAAAGTATTGGAACCGTAATGTTCGCATCGCCATGCCGCGTGTGCGTCCCGACGCCTCAACGCCTAGGATGTAAACAAACAGTAGACGCGATGTATTTTCACGCTGCTGCACACGCCGAATATGTATATGCCGAAAACTGTTGCATTCGGGACCTCTGGACCGACAGCCGAACGCTTTCCCGCTAAACCATCGCCGTACTTATATCAATCCGTGCTCATATTTGACTACTTATTATGCTAGATACGAAGGGCGCGATACTACGCATCGAACTGTTTGTAACGGTCTTCAAAACCGAATATTATTTCAAGAAATTCATTATTTTCGAGAGAAAATTCTGAAGTACACTTGGAGATGCAGCAGGGCTTGAAGAGCTTAGGGTTGGCCCTTTCGCGCGACACAACTCCCGTGGACAGAAGCGTGTGCAACTTCCCTGATCGGATTGTCGTTAGAAGTTAAGTTAATTAGTATTCTGGATGAGGATATATCACGGCTGAGGGACGCTTTAGGGTAAAGGAAAGTTTAGCTACCTTAACGACATCGCCTCAGGCCACGCGTCCAGTCCGCAATTACCAGTTGGCGCGCGCGTCAATCCTACGCTCGGTGCACTTTATGGCGCGCGACACAAAGACCAAGAACGTAATAACGTAAAGTATGCAGTTTCATTAGGGTTTTGTGCTGGTACGCGTTCTCATTAAGCCATTTGCATATAAACCGATGGAGCCCGGTTCGAGCCGGGACCGTCTCTAATGGCAACGTAATTTCGAGTGTAGCGGGTAAATTCGTGAAAATACTGGCTTGCTCGGCTTATCGCCAAGGCGTTAGGATTATAGGAAAGTCTTGGCGAGGTTACACTGGCTTTTTAACGAGCTTTCGCGCGCCGAATGGGATTCCAATTATCGAGGATAACGATGTAATAATCCCTCGATAATACGACATTAGTCGGAGTACGATTCTATTTATTATATTGTTCAACGATGGAAATGAAAATGCTCGTGTTCGAGCTCGTTTCATTTTGATATAAAAATGTTATTAATTTTCTATCGAAAGAGTCTGGGGGAAAACGAAGTTTGAGAAACGCTGAGTCGTCCTTCCGAGTCGGAGGATTTACCGAAGGTACTCCATTTGATTCGCGAATCGAAAAGTGGAGCTTCGACTGAGAGCGATTTATAAGACCGTAGCGAGTTCGACCGAGTATGAAATTATTCGAGAATTGCTTCTTTTACGAAGACAATTCGGAGCAAGCTTAATGGGTAAATTATGAGCCGCCTGCGCGTGAAATTCAGAGACGAACGGGACACGGTGTTTCGGATCTGGAAATAGGAAACGTTTCATGGAGTTTACTTCGACCGAATGCGCGCCCCCGGAATGAAATATCATTTACGTAATTACTGCGTACAATCTCCACGAAATTTCTGCAATTTACGCGCGAGCGTAATTCTGTATCACGTCGGAGAACTTGTTGAACAAAAGAAGCCTCGCAATCTTCGCCACTTTAATGAAATCGTTTCGGTATTCTATTAACGATACATTCGTTCGCGTTTAAATGCGGAATTTCTATTAAAAATATATATATATATATATATATAAAAAATTGAATTTATAAAAAGGTGGATATAAGAAGATGTAATACATCCTCTATCTCCGCGTCATATTTTTCGTTGAGACTTGGAGAAATAATTACTCGAGAACCACTGTCCCGACGATAAAAAGACGTACGCGACCAGGATTGATTTCCAGGTGACATAAAACGTATCTACATACTGATTCGTATGCCTATCGTTGCAAAAGTTCCTTATCGCGCAGGAAACGAAGGGGCACAGAGAGCAAACAGTTCCGGTAGCGACAGAACGAACGAACGAACGACGCAGGTGCCATCCACTCGTGGTGAAGGTAGGTTAGTGCCCGATAGAAAGGAAACAGAGAAGAAAGGAAACGAGAATATTGTACTATTTATATTCAAAGAACCAGTCAGTCGATGGATGTTGGATAGACCCTTCTCGAATAGGATCGTGTTTACAACGAGGACGTGCCTGGTCTGTCCACTTTTCAAACGTAACGCCCACGGTCAGTATCGGATTTAGCTTTTATTTTCTCTAGTTCGAATTATTATCATTTCAACAGTAGAGGAGACTAGAGTCGAGATTCTTTTAAAAAACTTGAAACTATTTTAACAGTATTCACGAAGTGAAATCGATAAATGGTCTCTTAGAAGCAGATAATCCGGCTAGAATCGAAGTCCATTACCCAAACATACATAGGACCAAAATGAAGTCAGAGCGTTGTATCGGAAACGTTCCAATTTACTTGAGCCTCTCCAGCGGTTTCAAAGCGTTTGAAAAAAAGGATTCACTCACCTTCTCTCGCTTTCAGGTACACAGTGTTCGCCACGATATTCTCCAACTCCATCAATTCCAGCTTGATCGGGTTTACGCGGCCGAATCGGGAGGGAGAAACTGGCCGGCCGACGGTCGGGATGGGGAGGAGCAGGGAGCGTCTGGAACGGAAGTCCGTACGTCTGATGTCGTTTTCCGGGGTTGAGCACCCTGTCGGGCTCCGGCAGACCAGCTCCCATCTGCGGCCCCAGGACACCACCACGAGGACCGATCAGTCCCCCTTCACCGAGGACCAAGGACAACAGGAAGGACGTCAACAGGACGGTTAGCTCGTGTCCACTCGCGTTCGCGTTTCGAAGGACGTCCAGCTCGTGGATCCCAACGTGTTTCGCCTCGAGGACCGCGGGAATCACCTATCGAGTCGTCTCGAGTTCGTTGGCCCCCTCTGTCGGTTAAAACTCGACGCTTCCCCGCGGCGTGCACTCGTTTACGTTAAACGTTTACACGGAACCGTTGCGGGGGAGTTTCGCTTTACAACGACGCTTTCTCGAGGAACTCTTCCTTTGGAATTAGTCTTCTGTATCGATCGTCGATCCTCGCACTTATGGACGACCGAAATTTTGGATAGAAAAAGCTTACTAACTTCGTTCGATGCGACACATCGTTCGATTGTAATTTGAGTGAAATGTATAACGCAACTATCTCGTATACGTTACTTTCCACCTTTCGTCTGGACGAGACTTCCGTTCAACCTCTGGTTCTGTGTATCGTGGCGTGTTTATCCCGCGAAGAAAGAGCAGCGCGAACGTGGCTTCACGGGGGTGCGGCAGTCGGTAAGTCGCACGGTACCAGGCATTCGGAACGAACGACTCGTGTTTTCTTCCACGATGTGCCCTTCTTCTGATTCTCTGATTGGGCTACGGTCAATCACAGCTCGACGCCGTTTCACATCGAGCAATTACCGCTTCGTAACGGTCGTTTGGAATATTTCGTTTTTTACCACGATGCCAGCTTCGTAGCTGAGCCCTTAAATGCCAAGCGGGAATCGTGCACGAAGGCTAACAATCGTTAAGGCTGATCCCCAGATACGGCATCGTAAAAATGTCACGCGTGAGCCGCGGATTCGCGTACAGAAGAGACTCGACGACACACTTGCACGTGCGCCTTTCACTTCTCGACACTTCGCAACGACGCGAGAGATGCCTGCGCATCCGGTAGATCCTTCTTCGTGGATTGTGTCTCGGATCGTCACGATTCGTGAGACCGAACACGCTCGTTTTCTTTCGCCTTTTTTCTTCGCTGAATGTCACTCGCCTATGGAAATACGATCGACTTTACGAAATCCACCGTTTCGTCTCGACGCGCGTGTATTAGGCCTCGATCCAAGTTGAGTACGGTTTACGGAACGACGGTTCGAGGATTTTTGAGCTTTCCGTGTATCGATGGTCTCGGTGGAACGTGGAACACCGGTTGCAAGTTTCCCAGACGTTTAACGCGTTCCTCTTTGCACCGATTCCTGAGACGTGCGTTCTGGAACGAGATTTCAGAGTAGTCGTGTTATTAACGTGGAAAGAACGGCAGTACCGCGGTCGACGATTACGTTGATGACGTCAGACATGGACGAAATTTTACCGGAACAGCGAATGGCCGATAAATCAACGCGAGGCAATTTATTCTCGGTGTCGATGCTCGAATGAAAAAAACGTTTGTTGCGATTGACGTTTACCGACGTTTATTAACACTTTACCGACCAATAATTTCATAATCGGCTTTCATTCCATGGCAATTAATACTCTGTTATTGAGATTATACGCTCCCATCGTTGTATGAATTATGAAACATCGCGTAAATGTTAATCTGAAAATGATTTTAATCAAATTTTAATTCGTAATTTGCAAAATCGTACGAGAATATTGTCGGTCTCCGCGCGTAACAATAGTTGCGATAATAACCGCCGCGGTACGCCACTGTTCTCAGGGGACAGGGATGAGGATATCGCGATCGTTTTAAGCCAGTCTCGTCGTTTCGTTTCTCTATCGTTGCGCGAGCGTAGTTAAAAAATCACTATGCTTCTCGCGCCTTTCCTGCTTATCTGTCGCGCGAGGGACACGCACTTATCGTCGCGTATTCTGCACGCGAAATTGCAGATGCACATGTGCGTGAACAATCCTCGCAGCAGGTGCACCACGAGGATAAAGATAACGACGCGACTAACCGCACCGTCGGCGTAATACTCGGCGACGGTAATCTAATAACTTTTTCCAGGGTTCCGTTCCCATCGTTCAACCGTTTCCCTCTATTCTCTGCGTTCTCTATTCTTTATACAAGGTGTGCTGGAAACATCGCGATCACGTACGAGATACGATTTGGTCAGTGGGCCGAAGCTTAACACTTTATGTACCGGGAGCTTATTTTCAGGATTTTCTAATTCTAATTCTAGTATTTAACTTTTCGAATTTATTTACTGTGTTGATGGTTGTCTAATTACAATGTTCAGTTTTTGGGAACAGACTTGGCTCTCAATGTACCTAGTAATAGTATGAAGGAATTATTCAGTCAGTCTAGATTGGCATACGCTACTGTAGAAAATTCTTTTTTCAATTAAAGACTGCTTCTAAATAGCCCGGTAGATAAAGTGTTAAGAAACTCTAGTATTGGGGGGGGAGGGGCATTCTGGCCTCCTCCTACTAAAACATTATAATCACACTGCGGATTTTTATGAGTAATTTATAGGAAATTGAAACTGTGGAAATGTTCGAAATACATACAGTATTATAATATTTGTAGAGAAAAATACGTCTCTATTTTATTTTGCAACGTAGTTATAACAGCTTACCAATGAAATAACGTCGCACCCAAATAAATAAACCAACTAATCTCTTCCCACCTCAACAATTCTTCTCCACACCCTGTACATCCTACCCCGATCTTCCAATCCGTGCCACTCACTAAACTTAAGCCTCGAAACGAACTCCCATGGCAAAGCAGATGGATCCTCATCAAAGTGGATCTTACGGGTTGCTGCATGACGTCGGCAAATCCTATTAAACTGCGACGGCTATCGAATAGGTAACTCGATACGAGCTCTGAATTAAGTAATGGATGGAAAAAAGAGGAGGGGGATGTTAGAGGAAGCGCGGGGTGTCGAGTAGAGAACGAGGATCGTTAAAGGCTTTTTTTTTTTTTCTCTCAATGACGCGATTCCTGTTTTGCGAAACCGGATTAGGAAGCGATAACAGTGGGAAAAAAAGATCGCCACCGCGAAGGAAATAACGATGGTCGCTGTTTCCTGTTTGCCTATCTTTCTACCGATAAAAATCGTTGCAGCTTTCGATGGCTAGAACGGAGGTGGGCAATCTTCGAGGGCACTGGTGTTTATCTATTCGAACAAACACGAACGAACCATTGATTGCAATAATACAATGAAATGAATCTGTCAGGCGGTATCTAGAGATAAAGCGGAAATATTATTTTTATACGCTACGAGGAAGAGAATGAGATGATAAAAACAAATCAATGATTTGTCCTAAGGAAATTGGCGGACTCGATAGGAAGACTAAATCGGCAGCCATTGCTTCGAGCCGTGCCAAGGCACATGTGCTCGACCATGGTGCACGTTCGGACACATGTGCCTTCGGCTTGCCTAGGTTCCATAAGTTCCGTACGCGTCTATAAACGCAATGTAACAATTGTTATAATTTAATACTAATTAAATAAGACTAATTAAGAGTGAAATCAATTTCGTTTATCTTTTATAAAACATGAAACTTTTAGGGGTCTGACAAGAAAGTTTTCTTAGTTTTGTACGATTTTTCCCGACCTACCAAGAAAAATGGATTCGGTGCAAAGTAATGCTAGTTTTCCGCGTAAACGACGCGACGAGATTGGATTTTCAAAAAGGAAAAAATAGAAAATTTACAAAAGAAAAAAAGACGCCTCGGTCGCATCAATCACCTGGACAAACTAGATGCCGGCTTGCTTGTTTGTTTGAACGTGGATGAATAAATTGCTGGTATTTCCGCGAGGAACGAGTTGCACGTTATATAAATAATAAGCCCGATCTTAAACTTCGCGTCCTCTTGGAACGACGCTTTTACGCAACGTCACGTTTAACAACACCCCCTCCTGCCCCCTCCTTTCGCCTTGGCACAACGGTTGAAACGATCGTCGAGTCGAGGAAAATGAAAATGGTCACACCCACGAAACAGAAAATCACTACCAATTCCACGGAAAAATCATAGATAATTTCCATATTTGCATACAAAATAACTTTATAATAGACGGAGGTAAAAAATGTAGCGAAGAAACGTATAAGTAAATTCAATGAAATTTTATATCTTGCCAATATTGACATAATTCAATCTGTATTGTATTCATTAGAATCGCTTTTCGATTAATATTTATAAATATAGAAAATAATAATTACAAATAAAACACTCCCCAAAACCACAAGCGTATGAAAAAGAACTCCAACAAACTGATAGCTATCGTAACTTTAACCGTACAGGCAAAAAACTAATTTAAAAAAAAAAAAAAAAAATGTTCACGGTACGAAATGGTTAGATATGCATGGAACGGATAGTCATGGGATATTTGTTTTCCGTCGGCTGGCTCGCGGGCAGATTATGCGCGGAAATAGAACCTGCCAATAATCGATCAATCGCGGTGTCCCGTTGCTCGTATGCACGAACATTGATATCCGTTAAAAGCATCCGCGACGTGTCAGTTGGTAATGCGTTTTGTACGTAACGATTGGTAATGCCAACATTAGGCGAAGCGAGACAGAAAAATGAAGCAGATAGAACTACAGATAAATCGAAAAGTATGATGAAAATCAGAAAAATGGAAACAAACGTGAAGAAAGAAAATAGAGGTCGGTAATAATATTAGAAAATAGATGATACATCGATGTAAAACATTTTTGTCCCTTGACTTTTCTTCGTGTCGTCGACGATAACGAAGAGACACCCTGTATGTAATTTTGTTGATCGACTAGGGACAAAATGAAATGTTTAAATCGACCGAAGTATCTACAATTCTGTCTAACGCAGGCGGTAACCAACATCGCAGAAAAAGTAATTGTTCCGTATCAGCGTGTTTAGTCGTCGGTCAGACAGGAAGAAACGATCGACGCAATGATAATAGAATAGTTTCGACGCCACACGCGCAATTACAATACGTCGCATGGTTTCCAGCGACACGGAAACGTAAATTATTTCAATCGTGAATCGGATGCATCCTCGATCGAGCAACGTTATACGTTCGATAGCTGAACATCGAAAACGATCGATCGATCGCACGGTTACCCGTCGAGAAACAATTCTCTACTCTACTTTACATCGATAGGGAAATTTATGTTACGTTGAATATGGAACTAACACGCTGCTTACAAGTGTACACAAACCGAGATAAGCAAATTGGTAGCTTAGAGTCAACGAACACGTCGATTACAGAGTTGTCAGCTCGTAAACGATGTTTTTCTTTATATTCACCGCTTTCAAAACATTGTGAATATTAATATCGATAGAGAGCGGCCGTTATCGGTCGCGACGGGAAGCGTTATTTATTATAAACTTACGGGAACCTTTATTTACTGCAATTAAATTTAATTAATGCACGATATCCTATATTGGTTTTATTCAAATTCTATCGCAGCTGAAATCGATCATAAATGGTCGAAACGGTTGTGGTATTTATTACCTGACTATCGTGGAATCTTGTCGGGCCCTTTTTCTTTCGGAACAAACACGAATTTCTTTAGTTAACCGTATTCGAGGAAAGGTAGCTAAGAAAAGATATGTTAATCGAATTTTAAACTACTTTTTCGTTTGAAATAAAGATAATATTTGACTCGTTACTTGTATGTAAATGAGAATTTTGCCCATCTCCGTCCCAGCCTGAAATGTAAAGAGGATGCGGAAAGCTCGCGAACGAAAGGGGCGATTGAATGAGAGACAATGAACGCCGATGGGTAGTACGGGCGAGTTCATTGAAAGGGTACGAAGCAAACGAGCCAAGTTTCGCCCGCGTATCGGGAGACACTGCGGCTGCCATCGAGGATGGTGCGTGTCTCGCGCACAAACCGTCTCTTGTGCGTGTGCATCAAACTGAAAAATCAAACGCGAGACGAGAGGGGGCGTCCCCATTGTCCGTCGCAGACTGGTAACACTTACGTCTCTGAATTTTCGTCCCGACAACTTCGATACCGGTCACCCACGCGTTTCTGTTTCTCCTGCAACGGTCGCGAGCCAATCGCGAAGGCAAACGAGCGCTAACGCGGCGACACCGACAATGTAAATACACGGGAGACTGAAAGCGCAACGACGAGGTCGTAACACCTGCTCGACCATGAACTTGGAAACGCGTAGACGCGGAAGCCCGCCGAAATATCTCCTCTACGATGAAAACTAGAGACTCTTTAGCGAGAGTTGCGAAATAACGTCAAGGTTAAGGGTACGCCATTTTTCAACTAACTCCGCGAAACTCAATTCGAAAAGCACAGGTTGCAATGTTTGTTTCTTGAAACCTACGTCATTTTTCTAGCGAATGAATATCGTCCGTTTTCGCTTTCGAAATATTTTTCACTGCGTCCGTCTGTATTTGAAATTTTTTAAAAGTTTGCGACAAATAAACAATTCGTGTAATTCTTGAAAAGAACCAGCACCAGAATGGAGCAACGTAATTTCGCGACTCTCGTTAGATCTCTAATGAAAACGTGACTGGTGCCACGAGACGCACCGCTTGAAAACTGTCACGAGAGACAGCACGCGAGCGAGTAGCTTCCGACGGATGCATCCCCCGGCCAGTGCCGGCTTAAGGCATGCGCCGCAAGCTTCGATTTCACGCCAACTGAATATCACGACTTCTGATGTCGCCAAGTTACGACTTTGTTTTCCCGTGATTACTGTGCGTTACGACGAGAACGTGACACGAAAGCTTTACGTTGACGAATGTCGTGACTTCGTGTCACGTGGAAATGGACCTTTAGGAACTACAGCCCCAGGGGCCCCCAGAGATTGGGTACAAAGTTATTTCATTATCGAGCGTTGAACCAAAGTACGGCCACTTGAATTATGTACTTGAAAGTGGTATAATTATGTATTAACAGTTTACCGATCGGGAATGTGACAAAGTTCAACGATATTTCTTATTATGGTAATATTAGCGTTAAACGATATTAAAGAAATCGAGTTTGATTCTTTTATTTCCAGAAGGGGATTCTTCGTAAAAAGAAAAATTGAAACCCACTTCCGGAAACGTGTCAGGTATGGGCGCATATGACTAATGCTAAAACGCACCTAACGGTTTTCGGTATAGATTGCGTTTAGCCACTTTGTCAACGAAACAAGTTGTATCGAGTACATTAAAATCCAAACGAGTATAGACCTACTACCAATCGAAACATTAATTACGAATACTTATTCGCAACTGCGTTGACCAAGCATCGAGTTACGATATTTGAAATTACGCACACGTTCGTGCCACTATCTTCGAAGAGGTTAGGATGCCTTTATGGCAAAAAAAATGGGAAAATAAAGCGCATATGTACCTGACGGATTCTTCGAGTAACTTTTCTCTCTAAGATACTACAAAACGAATTTGATTCCACGCTTTCCATTCTCGCACAAAGAATCAACCTTTTACCGTGACACCCTATGCATACCACGAGTACCTGTGATACAAGGGCCCACACAATCTTAATCCGTTGCTGCCCACGTCGTAGGGTACCGTGCCCGATCATACGGCGGGCGAGCGCGGCTAGACGCGCACGAGTTTCGCGAAGATAGTGGGGAAAAAAAAAAGGAACGCGATGAAAGCAAAACGAAAAGACGGGAGGAAGAAAGAGACGCCGTTACCGACAGAGCGACACACGGTCTACACCGCACGTCACAGGGGGGCACGAGTCGTAGCGACGTCGTTTTTCGTAAAACACGAGACGGGCGTAAACGATCGCACAGACGCTTTCTACAGAGATAGGGCGACACGGGTGCGGCGGGAAGCACTGTACACGGTGTCGGTACACCCGGTATAATGTAACACACCGATAGCAGAGCACCGCGCGGTCGTAACGGCGACACGAAGAAAGCGCAATGGCCGACCGCTGCACCTCCGCTGGTAGCTTCGATCCTTCCGTGACCACGAGGATAGTCTCACACACTGGTGCATCCGATCTGGGCTCGACACACGCGCGCGACACGGCTGGTCCGTGGCGACGGAAACGCGGATAACCAGCGGACGTGTTTTACGCGTTTACACGGGACGATTCGCACTGTCCCGATCGTATTAACCCGCTGTCCACTCGCGCCAGACCGCCGCGCACCGTCCCGTCCGCTGGATAAAAACCGACTGACTGGCATGCTCCGTTTAGAGCCGCGCCGCGATGCACCGCCGCCGGATCATCAGGTTAGGTGGGGCGGGCTGGAGGGGGAGCCGCGAGACAACCGAGGATGAACGAAGCCATCCCGATTGGCGGGAGCGAGACGGTGATAGACGCGCGGACGACTTCGATTGGGCGTGGTAGAGTCCCTAGGCTCGTCTTCGGATACCGACCGCGGCCGCGATTCTTCGCGGCCGCCATATTTCCTTGGCGACTGACGCGCCAAATTCGAACGCGCTTCTCGTGGCTTCCAGCAACAGGACGTTATTAAGTTATAGAAACACCGATAGTTGAACGTAATGCGGACGCTTTACAACGATGGAAATCGAAGGGGATTGAATGAAATTTCACATAGATAGGATAAAGATAGGAGGAGTTTTGGGAATATCACAAACACACAGATGTTGATCGTGGATAGGTGCCTGTAGTACCGGTATACAGATAATGGCGTCATCTAGCGTTGAGAATGAGGACTATTTCTCTGGAAACTTGGGAATCTTCCCACCGAGGGTGCTAATCTCCGATTCCAAAGTAATATTTAAATTAGAGATTGTATATATTTGTGACACAAACGAATGTGGCAAATATATGCTATCAGCGTATAGATTTGAGATGGGACTTAAAAAAAAAAAAAAAAAAACACCTAACGTATCCTCAAATTAGGTGGTCTATACTTTCCGTCGGGACACGAACAACTCCTATACAAATTTCCAATCGGATCGAACCAAAACGTTAGAAGTTATAAGGAAATCACAAACGCAACGTCGCCGCGAATTTCTTCGCTCCCTCCCAAATCATCTCACGCTGAAAAAACGAGCAATCTCAGAAGCGACGTGTGTAACAATGCATCTGGAGCATCGATCACGCGTGTCATTAATGGTTGCGGTTTGCGGTTAGAAGGGATCGAGAGCTATAATTCACCTGGCCCGGGTAACACACGATGTTGCGCATTATGCGCTCGAGACGATTTACGATGTGCATCGTCTCCGACAAAACAAAAAGCCGGATTCATTTTTGCCCCTAGAAATCTTCTCGGTCGTCCTGCGCTCGCGTAAGAAGTCTCGACAGCGTGAAACTTTATTCCTTTCAAGATTGGAGTGAACGAAACGTTTGTACAGGGTGTTTCAGAGCGCGTGGTACTCGACGAGGGATCTAGAATTGGATTTAATACTGTTGTATCTTTGGGAGTAGTAAAAGTGAATGAATAACGTTTCCAAATAAATGAAGCCACCAAGGGTCGTTTACATCGACGTTTTTTGATTTGTTATCGAGAAATAAAGAATTCTGAGAATTTTGAGAATTCGATACTCGTGGAGGGGGTGTCCTGTATGGACATGCCCTTGGAATAGTAAAAACAGAGGGGGTCGGACTGGATAGAAATGTAAACACAGTTTTTTTAACTCTTCTGGACGAGCGATGCTACGCAAACAAATATCTAGACTAATCGATACTTGTTACCGAAGGCTGTTACATTACCATCGAGGCATCTTATCTGTTCCATTTCAAAGTTTCCCTTCTATTAGAAATATTCCACGTAATTTTGACTTGGCGAATCGAGCCTTTCTTAAAGTAACCAACTATACGTAGCAATTTAAGTGCTACGCGGGCAAACTTTTGTCAACTTTACCGGAAGTTCGAAACGTCATAAAACGAAATACAGTTTGGATCGAGGGGAACGCTCCCTCGTACCCCCCAAAAACTCTCGACGACGCGCCTCGTATCGAAAGTATGTCAAGAATTTCGCCGTGGGCCATTTTCGCTAATAGCTCACGATAATTGGTTCACCGTGTTCGTCGCGGTTGCGCCACGAAACGAACCGTGTCAAAAGCGGCCTGTTACTCGAATTATGAGCATTTTTTGCCGCGTCCTCCTCTGGTTGATGGCGGTGAGGTCACGATCGAGCGAGAAACGGCGAAAAAGTCGCGTTCAGCAGACGTACATCGAGGAAATTCTTCTTTATCGAAGGGAAAAAATAGATGGAATTTTCTGCCCGTCTACCTTGCGCACGATAAAAAAATATGTTTTCCCCAATTTTCACTTGCCACGAATGCACAGACACCCGTCAAACGTTTTCGAATATTCGTCTGGAGCTCGAGTGTCGTCAGTGAGCAGGACGAACGAAAGGCAATTCGATCTGGAGAAAAAGATTCGCAGCTTAGAAAGCCTCTGCGGCCTGCGGAACGTGGTTCTCGTTACTCGATACACCGGCTCGTATCGTTCGTGGTTGCACAATCGTCGAACCGATCGTTTATACCGAGACCGAAAAATATTTTTTACCGACTGCCCTTATCATGCGAGTGTAGGGGTCTCGATGAATTGTCCGTTGCTGAACGCGACGGAAATACCACGGTGGTTTGTCTATTTGGAAACCTGGATTAACGGGGATAAAAGTATAATCGATGCTGACCGATTGGGTGGGCTATGGATTCGAATTAAACTAGAAATCGATTTGGGTATTACTGGGAGTATAAAGTCTCGTTAATTGGGATTAATCGAGGGGAGAATCCGAATTCGTATGAGAAATGACGTGAATAACTTTTCGATGCGAACGAAGTGTTTTCCATAATAGTCAGACGATGACTGAAGAGGATAATATCAACTTCACATTTTCATAACATTTTCTAATCTTGGAGTGGATTTTCTTGTACAAATACGAAGTCGATCCGAGCAAAAGGTTTCGAGAATCTCATGGTAAGAAGCTGTTAAAAAAAAAAAAAAGAAAATAGAAAGATGAGAAACAGATTCCTAACAGCGTCTGGCGCATCGTATGCAATCATCGAATCATCCGCATCTTCGGGGCCACGTAACGCAAAGAAGATGGAAGGGAGGCTAGAAAAAGCGATTCGCCATGTGTTCTGGCGACCAGAGCAAATGTATCGCGTGATCGACGCAGTACACGCATCAGTAGCCCGTGGAGCATTAAACGAAATACACGTGCCGTGATTTAAATACCGTCATCGATAGTCATCGATCTCGTCATCGATCTCGTCCCTGCGATTATCGAAAAAAGAGAAAGGACGATGGCGTAGTTCCATCACGTCCAAGCTAAGAACATGGTATAACCGTCTATTTGAAAAGAAAAATGAGTCTGGGGATGAAGTGGAAGCTGGTTCTGTTCAGTTTAATCGTAACGTCGATGTTATTGGACGTTTGCAACGGCACCAACACCACCTGGGACAAAATACGGGAGAAGAAGGCGAGGATCGTGAAGAAGCTGAAGAAGGACTTCCGCAAGCTGAAGAAACAAGATGGCGCGATTAAGCTGGTGGGTAGCGAGCATAGCTACGAAGGTAAGACAAAACGGAAGTGTTATTACACGAGGGGCGTTCTTTTGTTCGACGGGTGAATATATAAAATAATCATTCTTTTATATGTATTTATAATAATAATGTATAAAGTAAAAGCCAGACGAGGTTCAAAATGTCACACTTTTGGTGTTAGCGGTGGACGTCGAAAAAATATCTCTCTGGCGCGATTTATGGAAGAAATACGAGTTTTTTTTTTTCAATTTGAAATCAAACGTGACACGAGGTTCGAAATTCGAAACTCCCGCTTTGACGTGGAGTCCTCTCCGTGACGCCTTGCGCGCGAATCGCGACAGGTGACCAAATAAAAGCATCGTGTGGCAAACGTGAACCGTACGGGGTGTCCCAGTAATCGTGCGATTAACGACAACTATTTCGATTAAGAGGAAAACCAAATTAGGGGGCCAAGCATTAAGTGTTTCTTGGGATATTTGATTTTACACAGAAAGATTAAAGAAAGGGTTTTTTAATTGTTAGAATGTTATGTTCGACAAAAAGTAAGGAAATCCTTTTCTGTAAAAGGAATCACGAAAAACATTGAATACTTCTTTGACTTGTTTCATCCCCCTTCTAAACAGTGTTAATTACTTTTCGAATTCGTTAAATTCTCCCAAGCTCTATTTAAAGGGCGACCCAGCAGCTTTACGCCACATGTTCAATCTTTTATCTGGCCGTTTGCGGTTGTAGCACAGTTATCGGGACACCGTCTATAAATCTCCGTGCGTGGAAACGCGAGTTACGTGAAACGTTGCGGTTTTATCCGTCGTTCCTCGGTTGTTCGTTGTGCAATGACGATTAAAAAGGGGTCAACTCAGAGGATGATTTATGTCAACGACCATGTGTCAGCGTAGTAAACGTCACGTAGGCACAGCACCGCGAGTCATGAGATGGGACGGTCATCGTCAAATTGGACCATAAAACAGGATAGAATCCGTCCCAGACGTTCGCGTGTCAATTTTTATTGCTCTCCATCGGGCGTATTACATTCCATTCGCTCTTCAACCTTATGCTGTTTCTGCAGTTTTGCCTCCCGCCCGCCAACATTTTCCAGGCTGCTAAATGTTCGCGCTTAATCTTACGCAGCACTTTATTTCCGCGTGGTTTACTATAAAACAGTAACTCTATTACCAGCCGGCAATCGTTTCGACTTGTTGAAGTTGTTTGCCCAAATTAAATGATAGATTTGATGCTTTCAAATAAATGATCCATCGGGCGTATTACATACATGCATGAACTGACTTTACACATGTATATGTTTATAATAACAATTTATTTTTAAACATGAAACCTGACATTTAATTTAGACAAATTTTAGAAAACTATTATCTAAAAGCGTCTACATCAGCCTGGAAACTGTTATCCTATAATCTACGACATCCACATCCCTAATGTTTAATTTAACGTGCCAATTTGCATACTAATTAAGCAAGAAATTCAATTTCCCCATATTACGCCATAACCTCAAACAGCCCGAGAGCCTCCGTCTGAATTGTGCCACGACCTTGCGAAGGTCGAGAACCCTTCGCCCGGTTCGATTCGCTTCGAATGTCGCGCAAGCGCCACGGAATTGCACCGTGCAATTTCCGTAAACCTTTGCCACCGGTTAGGGGTAACCGGAAAACTGTAAGGGGATGATTCGATTGGTGCGCAGGAAACGTGGAAATACTTCACGACGGGAAATGGGGCGGCGTGTGCGACGACGAATGGGATTACTTGGAGGCCAATGTGGTTTGCAGGCAATTAGGCTTCGACGGTGCAATTAAACCGACGGCGAACGGTCGCTTCGGCCAGGCCAGAAGTGAGATAATATTGTCTCTTCGTTCCGGTCAATACTTGCCCCCTGTTGGCTCTACCAACCTAACGAATAGGAGGAACACTCTGTCGATTAAGTATAAACGTTGAGAACCACTAGCGAGGGAGGCTGCGAAGAATGCTCTTGAATCATTCCTTGTTGAACACGATGTAGGGCGGTTGAATTAGGGAGTGTTTGAGTCATCGCTTTGTTGTTTGTGGGTTCTTTGGGATTTTAGAGGGGAACACCAAAGCTATGTAGTGGGGATATCCAAGCACTCCAGTATGGAGATCCAAGTATTCTAGCTGGGAATCTCAGTGCTATGGCGTAGAAAAGATACAAGCAATCTAGCTGAGAATATCAGTGCTATGGTGTGGAAGAGGTCCAAGCATCCTATTGTAGAGATCCATGGCCCCTAAGAATCCGAGTAATCTTGGCTTAAATCCTCCCAACTTCGACTCCTCCAAGGGGTAATCTTCCCAGCCCTCCAGCCTCGTTTTCGAAAGACCCCGGGACCTGTTCGTGCCCCGTCACTGGCTGTATAGGCGACGGGGGGTCCTGATTCGTTGAAAAAAATTATTCCAGGAAGATACTGGATGGACAACGTATACTGCGACGGCAGCGAGGAGGAGCTGTCCAAGTGCAGGTTCGACGGATGGGGCGCCACCGACTGCGAGAGCAGCGAGGCGGCTGGTGTAATTTGCGCCCACGGTGAACAGGACGAGGAGGGGGAGACGGCGACACGAACGAAGCCCAGGAGGAAGCCGCAGAAGTCGAGGATCAACGATATCCATCAACAGGGAGTGGCGATAAGGCTGGTCGGGGGTCGCGTCCACTCCGAAGGCAGGGTCGAGGTCAAATTAGGGAACTCTGGTACTTATCTTGAATTTCCAAGTAAAACATCTTGTTTTACACGTGTTTTATCTAGCGAGTAATTTCAGATTGGGGTGTCGTATGCGGTGACGGATGGACTCTGTTCGAGGCGGGGGTGGTCTGTCGTCAGTTGAGCCTTGGTTACGCTTCTGATGCAGTCCAGACGAACTTTTTCGGGGGCTTGAAGATACCAATGGCTGTCAGCGGGGTCCAGTGTCGCGGTGACGAAGACAGCCTGAGCCAGTGTCTGCACGACAGGACTATGGACTGTCCAGGTGAAAGAGATGTTACGAACTGCGAAGTTTCGCAATCCCTTGAATTTCAGTTACGACAATTGCTGCCAACAGGACTCGTCGAGAACGTGGCCAGCGTGGTCTGCCACCGGGAGATGCCAGACCTGGTGTTCGACCACCTGGAGTTGATGCGCACCGCTCACCTGGAGGACAGGCAACTCTATTGGCTGCAGTGCGCCATGGAAGAGAATTGCGTCGCCTCCCAGGCGTACAAAGTGCAAAAGGAGTCGGAGAACTGGCACCTGGAGACGCGACGACTGCTTCGTTTTACCGCGAGGATCCTGAACGCGGGAACCGCCGACTTTCGACCCTCTGTTCCTAAACACCTCTGGGAATGGCACATGTGTCACATGTGAGTGATAGCCGGTTTAGAAACCAGTAACAATATTGTCTTGCAAGTAGTTCGAACAAAAAGATTCGTCCCATAGAGGATTATCCAAACGCAAGAATTGTTAATATCGTGTTATTAAGTTGTGTTGCGTTAATATTGTCTTAACGACTCGAAGTCTTCGTAAGTTAACATAGATGAACAAATTTTGTTTTATTTTTATCTGTCCACTGCTACGATCTCCCTGATGCACCGTGCAGAGGGTGGGTTACGTAACCGTGGCTAGGTCGAAGCTCCAGTTTCCGATTATATAATTCTACCTATTATTTTCAAGCACCCCTACAGGAACGTAAAGTGTAAGTGGTATCCAATCCCGTACCAATCGATAGCATGGTTTACGATTTCAATCGATATCTGCTCCTCGAGGTTGTGATTTCGTAGCCAGCGGCTAGGTTATCGTCGTAATCGTACCACGTGAAAACGTGTAACGAAGGAAAGTTGATGAGAACGTTCTCCTGTTTCGTTCACCGAGTTGCGACAGCTTGGCTGCTCGTGTTTCGGCTAATTCTTTCGAGGAATCCCGTGAAACTTTATATTTCGCGCAGTTCTCGCTATCTCTCGTTGCGTTTTATATAAAACTCTCTCACGGGGAAGAAAGGAAGGGAAGTAATATCGGTCCAGTCGAGTTTCCAAGCTGTTTGGCGCAGCCTGGCCCCGATTTTATCAACGGCAGCTTTGCAGAACAGCCGTGTTCTTGGAAATGATATCTGGTTAATGCTTCTCCCAAACCCTCCTGGCTTTGATGCTCGAATCCCCAAGATAGGATTAACCAAGAAACTTCCAGAAATGAAAGTTTTATGAAAATCCATTCTATGCGTGCTGTTAACCACAGGCATTACCACTCGATGGAGGTGTTTGCAACGTTCGACGTCCTCGATGCGAACGGAACCAGACTCGCGGAGGGCCACAAGGCGTCTTTCTGCCTGGAGGATAATCAATGCTTGCCCGGGGTCGAACAGAGGTAAACCTAATTAATGCAATCGTAATTTATATGCTTTAACGAAAAACTCTTTCTTCCTGGACCAGCTTCAAATTCATTTTCTTCGACACTAAACTTTCAGAATTCATCATTAAATAAAATGTACGTATTCGCACATTTTTCTTGAAAAAGTAGACGAGATCACACTTTCCGATATTTCCCAGTACAAATTTTACGTAATAAACTTCAAAGTGCATTGTAATAAACCTCGATACATTCACGGATCGGAATTGGAACCGAACGCGATCAGCCTCGTTACCAAATATCGTTTGGCTTGTCGACGCGAGACGAAGGGTTCCCAATGACATTTTTTTTTTTTTATCCCCTCCTGCGAGTCTCCCGCGACGCGTGTAATTGGCGTGCCAATTAAACCGCGCACGGTACACGATTTCAGGTACAAATGCGCCAATTACGGTGACCAAGGAATTTCTGTGAACTGCAGCGACGTGTACAAGTACAATATCGATTGCCAGTGGGTGGACATATCCGAGCTTCAGCCTGGACAGTACACCTTCAAGGTACCACCGGTGTTTATACTACCCTTTATTAAACCTCTGACCGTGGCGCGTTCTCGTGCAACGACTGCACGCGCCAGTGTTCCGCGAGATGAAAGCTTCCGTTGAAATTCTATGGATGTTTCGTGGACGTCGAGACGCATTATTTCCGTTTACTTTTATTACTGGACAGGCGTGAAAGATATAGAAATTCATTTCTATACCTAAACATATTAAAATCCATGAAATTCCACACGTACAAGAAACACTTAAAAAATTCTTTCCAATAGAAAATCACAATTAAAAACATCGATGTTCCATTGGAAATGATGAGACACTCGTACCTGCCATTATGGAAAAATGATAACTGTTGTTTACAAATACGGACCATGTATTCGAAGATTTTGATTGCACCAATGGGCGGAAAGGATCGCGATTGGAACGGCCCCGGTCCATAAACCCGATTGGGAAGCCTTGGCGATCGCGATACCATAGGAGGGAAACGATAATCGAACGATATTTACGTTTTCAGGTCGCGGTGAATCCGGAGTTCAAAGTGGGCGAGATGTCGTTCGACAATAACGCGGCGATTTGTCGTTTGCTCTACACGGAAACTTTCGCCACTGTGCACAGTTGCGTCATGGGGCGTCCTTGACACGAGCATTCACGATAATTCGTCGAAGGAAAAATCGAAGACTCGAACAGATGCACCGTCCTTATCGACTCGTGCATTGAGAAATCACCGCGACGCTTGTAAACAATAAAACTGATTACGTCTGGTCTCCAGAATACGATTCGCCAAGATTTCTAAAATGACATTTCAAAACAATTGGAAACTACGTAATTCGTTTGTCAACGTTATTTCATGAATCCTATCCAATCATCCCTTGGAACGCGAAAGATAATTCGAGTGTCGGCTACTTGTTATCGAAAGAAAAATCTTACAGCCGTAACCTTTCGAGACACCTTTTCATACTAATTCCTAGCGTATACCTAGCGACCTTCGTCCTTCGGCTGGTTTTACGCGCGACATGGGTGAACCGAGAAAAAAGCGTTTCGTTTTTCTGGTGGAATGGCGCGGGAGATGACCGCGGATGACTGTAATCGGTGGATTATTTACGCAACGAGAACTTAAGACGGTATGGATCGGCGCCTTGGTCGCGCAACCAGTCGGACGGATCGAAGCCGTCCCAGGACAACCTCCTCGTAGCTGATGCTCGCCGCGCACGGAATCTCAAGTTTGGAAGTCTAGGACCGAATTTATAGACGTCGTCCCCCGCGCCCGCTGTCCTCATAGTTTGTTCTAGATTTTAAACCGTAACTACGCTAATAAATGAACAATTCAGGAGAGAGGTTCCTCGTGTACCGGGCTCTCTATAGCTTCGTGCACGCGCCTAGTCGATACTCGGTGTCCTGGAATACCGCGACTGGTTCGCGAGCCAGCCTCCGACTAGCGTCTCGTACGAATGAAAATTATCATCTGACGCGTTCGCTGCCACTGGGTACTTTTCAAGATTCTCACGCGAAAAACCAACTTAATTTAATCGTATTATCTTGTTATAGTCGAACAGCGTGTAGAATGTGTATTTAAAAAAAAAAAAAAGATCTTACGAAAAGTATTTGTTCGAGTTTGAACGATTTTTTGATTTTTACCACTAAAATAAACCTGCCGCTAAATAAAACAGACTCGCGAATAGCTCGCGAAGGGGAAGTTTGAGTCTCCAAAGTAGGTCGTTCTTTTTTTAGATTAGGAACCTTGTACCCTGTCACCTTCGATTATGGTTGCTCATAATCTGATAATTAAGAGCGGGCAAGACATTGTCGCTTCACCTACTTTTCCCTCGTCGCGAATAGGGGCCTTGGTCGTCGACTAAGCTGCGAGATAATCTACCAGTTTCCGATAATATCCGACTCTGCAAATGCTTCCTATCAACCACCATTTTCACTTGTCTTCTTATAACAATAATAATAATAATAATAATAATAATAATAATAATCCAACCAGAGGTCCTCCAGAAAAACCCTCCCCCACCTCTAACCCCGTCCCCCAACCTTACATCGATCACCATCGAACAGCCCTGTCTCCTAAATTTCAAGATCCCTGAAAAGAAATCACATCCTCAGCGTCCTCCCAAACAGTTCAATCTCGCGGAAAGCGCCTGCAATTCGAACGACTGCCAAAAACAACCCCCGTAACCTCTCCTCGTGCCTCTTGAAAAAAAGAAAAAAGAAAATTGAGAAAGCAAGTGGAAAACGTGGAGGTTTCGTAATAGCGTGATTCACCCAAGTCATCGATTTAGATGAAATGGAACATCGAACTGGGTTAACTCTTTCGAGGAATCTCGCTGTCGCCTTCGATCATCGAACGATGGTGGGGTTCCCCGGCCGTGGCGATCCTAGCCGCCAGTCAAGTAAAAGACCCCGGCTGTCAATTAGATCTCGCATGTGCGCGGCTTAAATGGCTGCGGAACACACAACGTGACTGAACGCGTAATAAGTTTAAAAAAGGGGGGATGCCAAGAAGTATGGCTTCCGCGGTGGTCACTGCCGTGTGCAGTGCGCCAGCTGCTCCCTTCGACGCGGTCATCAAAGTTACGCCTCGTTGCGTCGCCGAAAACGCAACGTCGTTCAGTCGACCCCTAGAACCAGGCATAGCAGCTTTGGACGAACAAACAACGGCTAGGAATTCAGTTGGGGAGGCAAGAAGCAGAGTCTCGGAGTCTCGGAGAGTTGGGATAAGGAAGGCCTGGGCGAGGCAGTGCCGTTGCTAGACACCTGTCTTGTAAACAAAGTGGATGTTTGATGAGTCATCGAGAGGAGGCTAGAGAATCGAGAGAAAGGAACTGGTGGAGACCTGGCGAAGACTTGGATGGTTACTTGTAATCAGAGTCGAGACTTTAGCGGTGGATGGAGAACACGTGGACCAGAGTTTCGGATGAGAGGAGGTCAGAAAAAGGATTCGAGACATAAGGAGACCTGGATTCTCGGGTAGATCTTTACTAAATGCAAGGAGAGTCGACGCTTATCGATTGGGAGAACCGATGGGCTAGAGTTTGAAATGGGACGAGTCTAGAGGCCCATCCAACAGAAGTCGAGCGACCCACGAGTGTCGGAGGCTTCAGCGTCGACTAAGCGAATCGATAATGGTGATTCGGGGAGTAAAGTGCGTGTGGAAGCGGCAAACGGGACACCTCCGGAACCCCGCGTCCAATCCAATAGGTTAGGAGTGTAGGTCTAGCGGGAAACGTTTAAGTGGATCGTCAGAGATTGGGCCCGGGTTTGCTGGAGTAGAGGTTGGCATTAATGTGAAATGCTGGCGTCGATGGTCGTAAACACACGGGAGGAGAACGTGTTCCAGGTGGACTGTTGGACCAACAGTGGGTCTCGTCACGCGATTTGATGGATCCCGTCGTGGTTAATGCGCTACTGGGAGGATTACGCTTCCACGAAGGATACCCATCGCGATAAGCAGCTCGTCCTGCGTGTTCCAGCGTCGTTCTCGAGCGTCGATCTCCTGCCGAACGATCCCGAGGATCTCTGGGGAATTGGTGGAACGATGGGTCCTCTTCTCGAGGAGAACATCTCGGACTGACGCCCAGGAAGTCGTTTGACTGAGTGACTCGACCGGCAGGGGCTTCCCCTTCGATGGGATATCGATTAAACAGTAGACAATGACGGGAACCTACTCGAGACTTTGCTCAGCCAGTGACACGGGCACGGTCGTGTTCTTTTGAAGGTCCACCTGTGTCGATGACGAGGATGTTGGCCAAGGTCACGATCCTGCTGACTCTTCTTCGGCTGGGGCTGTCGCTGGAGGATCGAGCCGTGTGCTCCAGGAATCGCAGCATGATCGAGACCCCTGGCGATGCTGTGCTGTCCCGTAAGGGCAGGATATTCTTAAGGCGGTGTGTCGCGCAATTTAGGGTGGGCTGGGTGTTTTTTTTTTTTGTGAAAGGTAGAACAAGATGGTACCGGGATGAATTAGGGACGAATGAATTTTTCTATAGCCTCGATAGGCTATTTGTAAAGGGGACCTTATTTCATCGGGGTATTGCGTGATGCGCGCTGTACAGAGTGATCTAAGAAATATTAGAACGAAAATTAAGACAGCGTCCTCCTTGTACTCTGCTTTCTTAGTCTACTGTGTACAGTGCTTCGCTCGATTTGAAATCGGTAGACTGCGAATTTTATGTACGTTGGAAAATAAAGCCCAATACGAAAAAATTTTCCGTAGAATCATCCGCTACTCGCTGGTACCATCAGTTACGGAACACCCTGTATTATCTTGCATCGCAAATGCATAAAATCCGCAGTCTAGTAACCAGTGGGGACCAGCTCCTAAATACATGATTTCGGTTTGTAATATTAATTCCAGTGTTCCTGGACATCAACCATGGACCCTACTGCAACGTCACGTCTGCCAAGGGTCTCCAAGAAATCACCACGGCCTTTTACGTGGCGCACGCTCTGAATAAGTACGAGTTCATCCCTGGTCTTTCGCTAGGTGAGCTGAGATTGCAGGGGCCAATAGACAACTCTAGCAATGTTAACAGTTTCCTGGCACTTTCCTTCATCGCGAAATCCTCTGTCCAGGCTTGAAGGTCTTCGACACCTGCCACGACGAGATGACGGTGTTCAAGCAATCCTTGCAAGCAGCAGTGGACTCCGACTGCACAGATCACTACGAGATGGGGATCCTGTTGCCATCCGAGTACAACGCGATCCTGAAACCCATACGCAACTATAGCGTCTTGCCCATCAGCACATACGAGGATCAGAACCTGACCAAGCCTTTATTAAACCTGATGGTGCACTACCTCAGCACCAGGTTCGAAATCGTCGACCTGTTGCTGGTCGACTCCGAATTCGCGTTGAACTTCTTCATGGACGCCACCAAGGAGGCCGGCATCTGCGTGAAAAACTACGCGAAGAATGTGGAGCTGGACGAAGGCGACACGGAGGCCGTGATAGCTGTTATCGGCGGTAGGAACGACGCTCGACAGTGGATCGAGAAGGGTGAGAAGCTCCAAGGACCCAGGAAGACGTGGATCGTCCTGCCGTTGGATGGGTCCAACGTGGACGGTGAGAATGTGACCGTTAGCAAGTTACTTGTTGCTTCGTTGCAATACGTCTCCGCGCAACGAATCGAGAAAATTCATTTTGTAAACGGATTACGTTAACTGGATTTTCTCGAGCTCGACTAGAAATCGGTTTAACTCCGATAGATTTAGACCGGTCTCATCCTTTTAGAAAAGAAAGGCCTAAGTAGGATTCGGATGATCAAAGTGCCATCGAGTTGTGCAAATAGCGCGTGACGCAACGAAACGTGGGTAAATTGTTTTCAAACGATTGAAACAGCATGAGTCGTGATGGGGAAAATCTTCAAAATACAGGGCTTTACAGAAGGTCTCCATGTTCCAGATCTCATACCTCTAGGATCCTACGTGGTGAGAACGCCACCCTTCAATCTGGACCTACTTCAGGACGTGTCCTCGACAGACGATTTCCTCGCAGCGGCAGGGAACACGGTGATCCACTCGTCGCACCTTCTAGGCGTCGGCAAAGCTGTGTTCGAGTTGGCGCAGGTCCTCCAGGACCTCCAGAGGCGGAACTGTCCTCGCAGAACGGAGACCACCTGCCTCCTGCCGCGGTTCAACCCTCACACAGCCCCAGAGACTCGCAACTCCGACGTGTACAACGCTCTTCGTATACTGCCGAGGCTCCACTCCATCAAGTACATCGTGGCGATGAGGACTCAGCAGGAATTGATCGACATGGCCACCTACAGGGTGGAGCCGGCGAATCTCAAGTTTAGGGTCACGCCAGAGTCCAGGGTGCCCAAAATGCCCAAGCTCTGCTTGAAGAAGTACGCCAGGAACTGCGAGGACTGCCTGAACTTCAAGAAGAGGTTCGGTGCGCGTGGTGTGATCACAGGTTTGCAACAAAAGGACTGTCTTACTTGGGCTGGGGGAACATTTTAGATTCAGGGGGATGGTTGGAGTCGGAGGTACGTGTTGGAAACGTTTGGTAGGAACGAAAGTTCTCTTTGTCCTTTTGACTTCTATGTAGGTTTGTCTCTTTGTCCTCTTGACCTCTTTCATGACTTTTCGTTAAAGAACTAGAAAAATTAATTCTAATTTAATGGAGTTGTAGGACAACAAATTTTAGGACCTCGTCGAGATCTACGAGCGAGATAGAGTCCACTTTGGCATCCCGTCTTCCAGGGACACAAAAGAAAGTCCTCGTTAAGGAATAATCGGATAATTAGAGAACCTCGATCCGTAGATCGATACCCCAACCCTACAAGAACGGTTTCTCGATAAAACGATTCCCAGACGCTGGGTAACAACGGACCAACTAATGTCCCCGCTCGTTACAGATACACTCGACAGGGGTTTATTAAAGTCGGGCAACTGGATACCAATTTTCCTGACGGTGGTGGTGTGCGGCACATTCGCCTGCGGCGTGATTGCCGTCTTCATTATCTACCGCTTCATCGCGGAGGACGTCCTCGATGGGAATCCAGCGCTAACGATCGTCCTGATACTGGCGAACATTTTCACGCTGCTGACGGTCCTTCCGTTCTGCATCAACGACTACTACGTGGGAGCAGAGGCACTCAACTCCAGAAAGATCCTGGTGACGACCCTAGCCTTCGGAATCGACTTCTCCGTGATGCTATCCAGGGCCTTCTTCTTGGTGTTCTCCAAGGGTGGAGTGTTCACTGCTCACATCAACGGATACCTGCAAGGCTTGATGGTGTTTTTCATGTTTGGCGTGCAGTTCGCCATATCGATCATGTTCTTTGTCCTCAGCGACGAAGACTCCGCCGTCGTCGTGAGGAGCCTTCTCTTCATTGCTCTGCTGGGTAAATTGTAGCCTTCCTTTGGTTTCGATTCAGTCCTAGTTAGCTCGAACCTTGCCTCCTTTCCACGTCCGCGCGAGACCTGACCACCTTTCTTCTTCCGTTCCACCTCCTCGTGGATAAATAACCTGAATCCAACCCTCGTTTGTCCACGTCCCAGCAGAAAACACTTAACGAAACCGTCCTGCGTTTACGCTTCCAGAACGAAGCCTTGGTAGAATTTATCGAGGACCACCGTTTAATAAATCCCCATGGTGTTTTCCAGGTTACGACATATTTCTACTGGTGACGCTGTTCGTGGTGTGCTTTTTTATCGCCCGATTGCCGCGCAATTATCGCGAAGGGAAGTGTTTCTTCGGGACCTCCATCGGTCTGCTGATCACCTGGGCCATCTGGCTGACCTGTTTCATCTTGGTGGAACCAGAGTGCCGGGACATGGTGGTCTCCTTCGGCATCGTCGCCACGGCGTACTTGATCATCATCGGGGTCCTCGTACCGAGGACTTATTACATGGTCACCCACCTGGCCAGGGGGAAGGAGTATGGCCAAAGATTTGGATCGACCGATTTGGGCCACGATCCAAGGATCAACTCGATCATGAGACAGGTCAGGTTCTCTTTTAAGATATTCATTAATTTCTATCTTTACATTGTTTTAAATGAGGCTACTCAAGAACAGTGACAATCCCCCACTATCCTTCCACTCGAATCTGCATGCTCGCGCCATCTGTCGCGCGAACACTCAAGTTTACAGAGATGGCGTTAAAGCACTGCCACGAAATAAAGACCGTCCCTCGAAATAGAAATTCATCGTAATTTATTTTACCAAGCGTTGTCATCCGGAAACGTTGCGCGCGAAAAAATGCTTTATGTTGCGCAGACACGTCCGTTTTACGATTACGTGCACCCAGCTGGAGGAAGCGTGACGAACCTGCAGGTCGCGCCCGCGTACCCGAATTACTATGGCAGCTCCAGCCCGAACCAGAAGTACCTGACCCACTCGAGGAGCCCCGACTCGAGGAGGATCCCCGGGTACAACAACTACGGATTCCACACGGAGATGCGAGAAGTGAATAACGCTTACAAAATACCGCAAGTCTGCATCGAGGATGCGGACGTGAGACTTTTTCAAACTTTTTTCGAAGCACGTTTTTGTCAATTGTTTCTCGTAGCCTTGGCAGCGACCTCCGAATGGTTACACGCAAAACTTCTTTCGTGGTACGCGTATCCATTCGCGAAGCTCTGGTAAATTACCAATGGAAATGCGATAGAGGTTAGGTGGCATTAGAGGCGCCACTGGGGAGCGTGGTGGCGCCAGTGGGAGGGAAGAAATGAATTGGCCGCTCAAGGCCACCGAGGCCCCCCACCAATTTGTCTGCTTGAGGTAGAAAATCGATTCTAATGTACGTCGGCCGAGTACATTTTACTTAATGTAATACCTACTGTCCGATGGTGCAGACGCTAGAGCAGAACTATGTTTTACGTCAAACAGATACTTTGGTTATTTAATTCTACGCAAGGATTTTTGCTATAAATAGGGTTTAGACAACATTTCTGATGAAACTTTTTTGTAAAGCAGTCTTGTCGAAAGTAATGTAACCCCAGCTTCCTTTTTCCGTATACTCTCCTATCGATACAAATATATGCGTGTTCCGTATTTCGTAAGTAAGACGGTCGTTGTTTGTTATTTTGACAGCGAAAGCTCCTGCACAGAAAAGTTTCATGAAAATTGTCGAGATATGTAGCGTTCTAGGGAGATGGTGACGTTGGACGTTACGTTAAGAACTGAAGAAGTAACGTTTCCAGTCAAGAACGAGCCCTGGGGAAAGGAGCAGCGTGAATTCCGCGTACGCCCGCCCCAAGTGCCACAGGAAGAAGAAAACGAAGAACGAGAAAGACTTCGTCGAGACAGACGTCTACGTCGAGAGTAACCACGGGACCGCGAGGAGATCCCACGATGAGATGTATCCCGTGAGATCCGTCAGCCCAAGATTGACGCAAATGGAGGCGACCATCCGCGAGGAGGACGAAGAGGACAACGTAACGAGGATAACGCGATTCTGAGACTCTAATCCGCCAGTGTTCATGTTGTAGTTACGCGTCGAATAGAGAACTGTGAACCCTCTTCAAATAAATCCTTTCGGTTCGAGCGATCGATTGTTTTTTTTTATCACTTAGTCCCTGTGAACTCCGTACCTTTGAAACACGCAACTTAAAAATAATTGAATCCCGAGGATTCGAATGCCGTTTCCGATATCCTGTTTTCGTTAATAAAAATCTTGTTCGGTGTCTAGGATATCGAGGATATTTTTCTGAAAATGGACCGCAAGGTTATGGAAAGAAACTCGATTTCAGCAACGAATCTAACCGTGAAACGGAAACTCCCGTTCAATTTCCCGCGCGCGAAATGCCCGATGCACTTGGTCCGTCATTGTCGACTTAATTAAAGTACAAAACGAAGCAACGCCGTGGGAGAGCTTTGTGCGAGGAAAGGACTCGCGAACGGAGAACCAATTCCGCATGTTCCCTTCCGAAATTGAATTACGGTCGATCGTAATTTCGCAATCAGGGCACAGGTGTATGTTCCGACGGAATATCGATGACAGTACCGTAACCGGAAACCGGCAGGACTTCCTGGTCGTCGCGGAAAATTCCGCGAGGAATTAAAATCCGTTTGAAGATTAATAATTCACTGAAATTTCGACGTGAAATATCGTCAAAGCGGCACCGTCCCGTCGGTATTCAATATCCTGCAAAAAAATTCTTTGCGTCACATTCCACGAAATATTGTTTTATTTAAGTATTCGTAAGTCTGATTTGTTTTGAATATGTACTAATAGAAGAAAACGGCGAATGCTGCGCGAACCTATCGCGAAAACTACGCATGGTTCGGGCCAATGTTGTGATATTTTTCGAAAAATAATCGTTAATGAGAAAGATAGAAATAAGTAGTTTTAGCGACACTTAACGTTATAGGAAGGTTTCGATACTTCCAATTGTTTCTACAAAAAAAAATTCTAGAAAATCGGCTATTTTTCAATCGTTCGAGCCAGAACGCTCCCTTAAGGATCCATTGTTCGCAATGGACGACGAAACTTTTTTTCCGCGCCATGAGTTCACCGTGAAAAATAACGAACATCCAAGAGCGGCTGGCGGTCGGCGATAAGCCGCCATAACTGGCTATAAATCGAAAAGCGCATCGGATCGTGAAAGGGCCCCTGGTGCCCGTGAGCTCCGGGATTCTGAAAAAGCTTCTGCGCAAGAACGCGTTTCGACCGCTATAAAAGCTCGATCAGGACTGGCTCGCTTTCCAGTCACGTATATACATCCCTGTTTCTTGTATCGAGTGTGGAATTCGAACGGGGGTCCCCGCGAAACAACCGCGACGGAGGTGGATACGGTCCAGTTTAACTTTCATTCGATTAGGAAAATATTTTCGAGCTGAAATTACGTGAAAAAATCTCAGCTCGTTAAAAATATTTTCCCAACGTGGGTGTTTTAGTCCGAAGCGACCGACATCGTTCGCTGATGGGAAAAGTAAACGGAGAACTCGAACGGAAGCATGCAATTAGACCTTGGTAATCGCTTATTGGCTGCTTCTCCGTCGAGAGCTGGTAAGGAAGTTTGGAGCGAGGATGTTCGACAATGTGAAAAATTCACGAGCGATCCTCGTCGCTGTGGTCTACCTGAGCCTCTTCCTGGATAATGTCTTACTCACGGTTGTTGGTAAATATTAGTAACGCTTCCATAGCCGATGACGCCATTGCGGCGACAAGCATGGTGGAGATCGGAAATTGAATAAGTGGAGAACATCGCTAGACAAAGGGCCAATGGTGAAAGTTACTCGTGCCACTAATTGGTCTGCGCGATGTTTAGGGGATTAAGTTTTTTCTCGACCCAGAGTTGGAAAAGATTTAATATAAAGGCGTCATCCCCGCCTCAAGAGAATCTCCCCAGCCACTTTTCATTAATTCTTACAATCGGTGGGATTCCCTCGCGTTTCAGTGCCAATTATTCCCGATTACCTCTGCACCATCGACGAAAACTCGACGACGAACGACGCAAACGATGAAAACGGCCGCGTGGGATTATTGCTGAGCTCGAAGGCCCTGGTACAATTAATACTAAATCCAGCCGTGGGCACTCTAACCGGCACCCTGGGATACACCAAGCCATTGCTCCTCGGGAATTTAAGTCTCCTGCTGGCGGCGATGCGTAAGCTGCACTTTTCTTCTCCCGTCTTTTCGTATCCTTCGCGCCCTCGATCGTAACGCGAACTTTTACGAAGGAAGAGAGACGTCTGAGTCACTTCCACATTTCTCGTGAAAATAATACCTTGGATTGAATAATTCAGAGCTTCGACACCTCGAGTGCCAGGCATACCGATGAAAATACTCGGAAAGCTAAGATTTTGTTCTCGTACTATTGGATAGCGTACCGATCCAACATCTGCGATGATATTTATTTTCGCGAAGAACTGACGTAAAGTTTTTTTAACTTTGACATTATTTTAGGTACGTCTTAAATTTTTCTCTGGAAAAAATAATCACAAAGACCGTTTAATATTTGGCCTCCTAATAAGATTTTCACTCCTTCCTATGTTCTCCGATCGGATGTTTATTGGAATAGCTTGAAATTCCAACTTGGAGAGCAATAATCGTTCGCAGTGTTCGCGTTTGGACAAACGTACGAGATCCTCTTCCTGGCGCGAAGCGTCCAAGGCATATCCTCCGCGTGCATAGGAGTTTCCGGGATGTCGCTGGTAGCCTCCCAATACCCGGAAGAGGACAAGAGGTCGAAGATCATGGGCTTCGTGTTGGGAAGCATCGCGTTGGGCGTTCTCGTGGGATACCCGATTGGTTCTGTGCTCTACGATCTCGAGGGAAAGATGGCACCTTTCCTGCTGGTGTCTTGCTTCATCGTCGTTGCCATATGTACGGAACTCTTTGTTCGAAAACCCACCTTAATCCACTCTTAAGCTCCAGAATACTGATACTCGAATCAACGTTTCAGGTCTACAAGTCTTGTCACTGGACATCGAGACCAAGGTTGAGGTGAGCGTTCTTCGATGGCTTGCGTTGTCTTTTTAAATCATCCACCTTGTACATTATTCGTGATTAATACGAAAACGATGCGAACGTCTTCCAGGCTAGAAAAGAAGAAACGTCCTGGACGCACCTGCTCTCCGATCCTCACATACTCATCATCTTCGGGGCCATATGGTGTTCGACGTCTCCGATGGCAATCTTGGAGTCCTGCTTGCCAATATGGCTGCAGAAACGCATCAAGCCCAAGGTTTGTGCTCCTTTTTAAACAATAAACATGTGCGTTCTGTACATACACTGTAAGTCTATTCGAAATAAGTGACACATCCTCTAAACTTTTCAATTGATCGCACGATTATGTCCTTTGCAGAAATGGCAGCTGGGAACAGTGTTCCTTCCAGACAGCGTTGGGTACCTGGTTGGGACCAATTTCTTCAGCATGATCGCTTATCGCTACGGGCGAAGCAAGGTCGCGGTTCTGGCCATGCTGGTCGTTGGCACCAGCGCCATTTTCATTCCCTTGGCTAGCACCATGTCGCAGCTGATAATCCCTCATTTGGGAATGGGTTTGGGCATCGGCGTAGCCGACGCCGCTCTGGTACCGCTGTTGGCCAGCCTGGTGGACCAAAATGGCGACTATGGGCCCGTTTATTCCATTCAGCAGGTGGCTGTCAGTCTGGCTTACTCGCTTGGTAATTGAACTTCAATGGAATAGTACAAACGTTTATGCGTTTACAAGTTTAGAATCATCCCTTTCACCTAGAACTATTCTAACCAAGTGCATTTATAAACATATGAACTTACAATACCATGGATATAGAAGTTTAAAGACTATTTTTTCCAGGGCCAATCGTGGGAGGCGAGTTGGTGAAGGCGATCGGGTTTCAATGGGTCATGGGTATTGTGGGGCTTGTAAACATTGGCTATTGTCCACTGTTAATATACCTAGCCCTGGAAAGGAGAAAGCTACTAACCCAGGATGACAAAAAGAGGGACTACGAGACCTTTCAAAAATCGGTGGCAAAGTACGAACGATTTCAGGATTCCGACGACGATCTTTGATCGCTCGCCACACCTCGACCTCGCTATAATCAAGAATACTGTTTTGTAGTTGTTTCGACGCCATATTTGTGTAAATTAATCGATAATTTTTAACATATACAATTTCGAGAGAAAACATCGTCTTTTAAATTAAACTGGATTTCCCAAGAGACTGCTTAGGAAAATAAATATAAGAAAGTAAATAAAATATCTTACAAACATTTAAAATTCAATAAGCAATCGATTAATCAGATGGGTACTACTACTACTACTACTACTACAAATTCCAAAACGTTTAATTTCAATTTCAATCAAAGAAATATTACTTATATATATTCTTTCCTTCACTCTGCACATTTATTATCCCTGTTTACTTTTAGCCTCATTATCGCATAATTAGGTAATAAGCCCGCCATATTAAATTACGGCGGTGCTCGCGTAAAACAAGCCAAGTTCAGAAGAAGTCGTGCTTTTTAAACGTAACCCCAACTAACCTAATTAACCGTTAGTCGTTCGTATCAATTTCCGTAGCTACTCCGCGTCGAATTCATGCCCCGGAGAACGTTCAGAAACAACATTACCAACATCATTGTACTTCCACTTAACTGTACCATGGGGAGTAACTCCGTCGTAACTTATAACGAAGTAAATTACCATCTCCTAAATTACTATGCAATGTCCCGAGGCTGTTAGGCGAGCCACGACAGCGTCCAAGGAAGTTTCCTCAACCGAAGGAAACCGAGACATTAAGGCAGTTTCCAAATACCACGACTGCAGGATGCGCGAGCCTCGAGGGTCCCTCGTACAATTTAAATAAAAAACTGTACTCGTCGCTTTGGTACACAAAAATACCAACCTTCCAAGTCTCGACCTGATAGCTTTTACAATAAAGTTTCTGCCTATTATCGTACCTTTACGATCGTTATAATTATCAGGTACATTTGTAATCCGTTAGACGCGTAACAAAATAAATAAATAAATAAATAGAGTGTCCACGTGAAATTACGCGAAAACATATAAATAACGGAACAGTCCCTGCGATTCGCTTGGTATAAAATGTGGCGTCGGGGGTTGTTCGTCGAGGTTTTATTTCAATCCAGGGGAAAGCTTACGAAACGACGTTTCCACGTTACCGGAAACCTCGTCGCGTGTACGGGCGAAAATTGCACACGGTTAACGCGGTTCAACCGCGACTTTCCCACTGTGAACGAAAAGCGTGCTCGAGGCTCGCGAGTGGTAGCCGCAGTCAAACGACTAATTATCCGTTGAATTGCTCGCAACTAAATTACCGGTGTAATTGCACCGGCGTGACGGTAATGCAAAAGCGTTTTGGGTTATTTTAATAACGATATCTCCGCGCGACGGACGCGAATCCAATGCGCAAAGCGACCGACAAATAAAATATTTACATGGACGCGAATTTCTCGTAAATTTTCCGGGACGATGGAGAAATAAAATCGTCCGCTTTATCGTTTGTTGAAAAAGTGATTTCAGAGAGGCAAAGTAACGTTCATTCGTAAATGTATATTAAATATTTGTTACGCGAGCGAATGAAGTTGACGAAATAAAAATCGAAAGAAATTTATTTCTACGTTATTAAATAAAAATGTGTATTAAATGTTCCTGGTGGAAGTAAATGAAGGTATTAAAATGAAAACGAGACTAGGCTTCTGATCGAGGCAGTGAAAAAGAAATTTTGTTCCTCTCGGAGGGCAAAGATATCTTCGTATTAACGAAACGTGGGACGAGCGACGAAGTTGTCGCGTAAGGCAATTACAGAGGCCACGATACGCGCGATCGTTGTTAGATGTCGCGATAGGTTAAATGTCAAAGCGCGCCTAAAAGTAAACCGACATGATTTAAAAAATGAGGGGAACAGCTATTAGCGATACACTTAGGAAGGAAAATGGAGTCTGATTAGATTGTCCAGGCTGTTGATATCGTACGGTAATTTCACTATTCTCGTGACGCCAAACGTTAAACGTTCCACTTTGTTTTATTAGTACGATAATTTAGCACGTTTATGCGCGCGATTAAAGGCGAATCCGTAATGGAAAAGCGGAGAAGAAGGACGCGAACGAGACTGAAAACGAAGCGTAATTGCGACACGGAAACGACAATGCTCGACATTAATTTCATTTTTGCGTGCTTGGGAATATTAAAAGGTAGCAGGATACATAGAATGAAAAATTCAAAAATGAGAGCAAGAAGCAATTACCAGCAAGCTATTCGATACACTGTATGTGGGGAGACACATTTACGTTTAACTAAAGTCGAACAAAGTATATTTAGATTGCGGTGTTGCGTCATGAGGACGTCGACGATTAGCAATAATATTATTCCAAAGGTTGAGAACTAAAAGTGCGACGCGATAAAAATTTAAAGTTTCTCAAAGTCGATAAGCGAGTACTTTCGTCGCTCGCATATCCAAAGTTAGATATAAAGTTGCACGTGGATGTATATAGACATTATAGACGCAACGTGTTTGATCAAAATAAAATAGGATTGCGCTGGAGCTAAATATTGCTCCTACGTTAAGTACACATTCTGCGTTTATTAAAATAGAATTGCGTTGGGGTTAAAAACTGAACGTGAATTACGCAAATAAAATGATAAAATTAAATTGCAATACGGTTAAAAAATTTACACGATTCTTTCCAAATATTCAATACAATTTATAACTCACCTTGGCTGTTCGTCGCAACAATTCAAGGCGTAACGACTTTTCAACGAATGTCTTCTCGTTAGTCCATGTTTCTAGATGGTTCTCCAATATCGATGTCACGTTTCCTCCAGTGCAAATGTCATCACCGCGATCGACATCGCTACTGGCTTTCCTGGCACCCTGTATTTCGACGAGTGTAAATGTTGGAGAAAATAAATTTGTACCTTGCTTAATTTTTGCTATATTTACGACCACCCCAAATATTTTATAAATATCACCTTCAGAATTAATTTACGGCACTGAACGTGTTAAACAGAATATATGAATTTCTTTAGATTTTTAAACAGTCTTTTACAGAATAAAAAAAAAAAATGTCGAGAATGAATAACTCTGCTTAACGATTCGTGTTAAAATTCAATGTCTCAAACTTTGCGCGTTCCTGATTGCAAAAGCAGGTAAAGGAACAAATCAGCTCGCGACGGTAAACAAAACCTGTTACCTCAACGACGCCTCCCCCCTACCCCACCGCGTAAAGAACATCACGCTAATTGTCCTACTATCGAAACAAACTATTACGTACCCCCTATCCCGTAGGAGCGCGCAAGAAACAGCCTTCTAGACTCTACTCGCAACGACAGCGTTGAAACTCAATAGACGCAAGAAAGCAGAATGAGGAGGTCCCTGTGGAACGATAAACACTGTTCGTTTCACGGGATTTTTATTGGAAACAGAAGGACTAACAATCAGTCCCACGGCTGCTGTTGCGTAATGTACGCGGGCTACTGCAAGGAGCTTACGATATAAGCTTGCGTGCGATATAAAAATGGACCCATTTCTGGTACAGTGAAGGGAGGAAGTGAGCTTTTACTTACAAGGGTGCAAAGTCTTACGAGTCGAAACATGTAACGCGTTACTCTTACAACACAACCAAACGTAGCTACAGCCCTCGAGGGCAAATCTAACGAAAAACGACCACGATCGTACCTACTTAATTTTTTCGCAACAAGCTACGAAACGCAACGAAGAGTTGGGTTAGGTCTGCGTTAGGCGTTGGTTAAAATACGAAGTCTTCCACTCGATAAAGTGATTAAATAAAAATAAGTTAATTAATTAAACGCGCGCCAGCGACGAGGACAGCGAGCACCGTAACCGTAAGAACATTGAACCGCTCTGGTAGGACGACGATAACGTCACCGTAATCCCATAATAACGCTGGTTAAATTGAGCTCCATAAATAGAAAATCGATGTTCGCGCGCGTCTGATCCTGGTCGAAACGAAACACGAGCCGAACCTGCCCCAGGCACCTGTGACGCTTCCACGGTTTACGTTACGTTTATTTATTAGCCTAACAAAGATGAATTTCCTTTGAAGTCGCGACACCTCGGATTTTTCTCCGAGGACAAGTTATAATCCCCGTTTCCACGCTCGTCGGGAATAGATGAAAAGCAAAGGCACGCTCCGCGGGGCATGGAGGATGCAGAGAGCGTCGCTGGCGAACGTGCCTCGAAGTCGCTTACCGATTCTTGCGAATCATAACGACAGTGGATTTATTCATTTTCGTTGGTGTACGTGAAGAGACTCCGGAAGGAGCGAACGGGAACGATGCCAGCAGCGAGCAGCCGACGGAGGAAACGCCAGATAAAATCAGCAGGCATTCAGGACTCCGATTAGAATTTGAGGAGGACGGTTCCACTTATCTCTTTCCTGTATTCCCCTCTCGACCTCTTCTCCTCCTATTCGACTTTCCGTTCCCTTCACGACGGCTAACGAGACGCCTTGCTCCCCCGGTGGCTCGGTTCCATCTTTTTCCTCTTACTTGCCTCGCGAAGCTTGTCGTTAGAACTTCCTAGGTTCTCGAGGTAGGGTATCCTCGCGAGACCAGGCGTCTTTTATACGTAAACGAGACGCCGATAAAAGATGAAACCACCGCCCTTGGGTATACCATTCGAACGAGTTTCATCGTCCATAACGCCCTCTGCGATCGCAAACTCGAGGATCTGTTAGAATTTTGATTATTTCGACGAGCAGACTCGTTGATTAATAAAAGTTATAGAGGCTAGAGGGCACTAGGCTCAGAATACGGGGGGGGGGGGGGGCAGAAGGTCCTAGGCAGAGCTATACGGGGCTAGAGGGTGCTGAGTTCCACTACGGGAGGGGCTACGATTTCGTTTCTATAACCGAGATTCTACTGTATTCGTAACGCTGAAAAGTCAAACAGATGACGCGGTTCTTTAAACGGTATTAATCTCCGTTGCATCAGAAAACACTTGCGAGTCTGATCGAAGCACCCTCGACGATATCGAGTGTTTGGTAGCGAAAAGTGGATCCCCTCGATCCGTTCGTCTGTTCGCGAATTTAATCGATCAACTCGCCACCTGGCCATCCAATCGCCACTTATCCAGCGGCAACGGAAGACCTCCGGGCCACGGATGTCGCCCCCTCACCCCTTCCCTTAGCGTAGCCCGCATTTACGACGGATAACGGAGGCTTTACGAGCTTCTTCGCAGCTAAAACGTATAATCCGAGCGTGCAAACAGCTTCGTCGTATCGTTCGTCAAATATTTGCACTTGTCGCGATCGAGAAATTTTTATTCCATCGAGATTGCACGAATTCTCCCGATTTGGCAGGGGTCCAAGGAACGCTCGCGTACCCTCTGGCATTCCGTAACCGAACCTAGTACCGTCTACTCGACTATATTTCTGTTATAAAAATAAACCATATCTTCGAGACTTTTCATCCCCTTCCGTGCAGAGCGCGTACAAACAAAACGATTCATCTCACCGGTGACGGAGGGTCACTCAACGTCGAACTGGCCGCACGTACGGCCACTCCAACGACTTTCGGTGCCCGAAACGAGGGACAAAAGCCCCGTCAATGTCTACGGTATTCACGTCCACCCTCTGAAACCTAGGGCGATATGGTACGTCGTGGTTGGGGTTCTCGGATGTAATTCCCGCGACTTTCCATTTCTCGGTAGGTTACGCGACGCGTTATTGCCACGGTATCACCTGACACCGCTTGGATCAGGATTTACGATGTGTAAACGACCCCTACACTCCAACCTCCGTGGTAATCCTCGACAGCCTAACGGCGATATCGATTTTTAATTCACAATGGGCTCTGCTTTCTCCACGGCCGCGGTTTCGCAAGTAAACTCCCGCCGGGGAAAGATAAACGACCGTGAGACGGCGAGAAAGAACGATGGCAGGGACGTTCGAATATTACATGTTGGCTATCATCGGGGGATAGGTCGAGAAGGATCGATTCTTTGCACTCTGAGATCTCCAGATCTCGCTCAGACGTTAATTGTCCGATCTGTCGGTGACTCTAGCACCCCGTAGCTCAGCCTAGTACCTTCCAACCTCCTGTAGCTGAGTTCACTACGCCTAGTGCTCTCCAACGACCGAGGCAAAATTTTCTACCAATGTCCCGCGTATCGATAAGTGAGTGCCTCAAGAATAGAGGCTGCACTTAATTTCAAGACAATTGCTAGCCTTAATTAGGTTATTCCAATACATAAATAACCCAACTGTTAGGTTCTAGAACGAAACACACCGAATATATTGCTTATTACTCCCAAATGGAGATTTACGATGTGCAAACGATCTCCCCGATCCACCCAGGCAATAATCCCCGCCAATCTAACCGGGATATCGATTTTTAATTCACGGAGAGGTCCGTCCTCTCTCCTCACGGCCACGGTTTCGTAAGTAAACTCTCAACGGAGAAAGATAAATGACCGTGAGACGGCGAGAAAGAATGATGGCGGACACAGTCGAACCAGCGACTCGAGTCGATACCTCATTTACGTCCAAGGAGTATAATTTGTACCCAGTAGTGCTCGAGACTATATAAATCTTGGTAAAAAGTTGCAACTCGAAAGGGAGACTCGAGGATGCCTGACTCAAACATAACAAAATCCAGAACGATAACTAATAAATGATTCGCTTACCTATGATTAATGTAATAAATGTTCTTCCCAGTTCGTCACGTATCTATTACTCTCCCTTGTTAATCGAGATTGGAGGATGGTCTTTTCTTTTTAAACACACTGTACATAATGATAGCATGAGAGGCTCGAGTATCGACGTGAAGGACCGCAAAAAGGGTTAACGGATTAGAGCCGCATCACTGTCAGCGACGTACGCGCGCCAAGGGTAGCAAACCCTCGCGAACAAAGCCTGATATTGAGCGTGGGATCGAGTTTAATGCAATACAAATCTAAATCACTCTCGACACCCAACTTCCATCAGCTAGTATTCGAGCAGGACACAGCTTTCCTACCTTCGATACATTCTATCCCCTCCTGTCTGCCTAGACACATCTGTGTCTAGACATTCTACTCACTCGTGGCTGTCCAAGCGTGGGTTCATTCTACTTGAACACCTTTTATTCAAATGAAGTAACTAAATTACGGACTTGACGCATTTACGGCGTACAATACAGGAAACATACATAAATTATTATGTTAGTTTACATCATAAATGCACATAAGTCGCAGCGTAGAAATAACGGGAAAATTTTTTCGGAAAAATTCTACTTGGAGCGATATTCGAAGAAAAATTCTTCCGAGGTTTGTCTCTCGTTCTACCATCGATACGTTCCGTGTCTGTTCAAACAGACTGTAGTTACTCTCGGCTGGCCAGATACCAGTGTATTCTACTTACTTCTGACTGGCCAGCACGAGTGCACTCTACTTGCTTTTAGCTGGCAGTACACGTGTATTCCGCGCAGAAAGAAAAATCAATCTTGAGATGAGACGAATCGTTGTTTGCTTTACAATTTCCCAACTTTCTACCTCCTCTCGAAGGGGACATCCAACTGCAAAGAGTTACAGACGTACGCTACTATTTGCTTAACGAGTACGCTACAACTGAAATATAGACACCTCGGAGTCGCATTTACCCAAACATACTCCCCGGAATTTCCTCGCTCAGAGAATTAGCATATCCTCCAAGGCCTGATCCTCCCTTACCCCTCGAAGTCTACACCGAGACAGTCAATCCAGGCCGGAGTGGCAGGGCTCTCCGAAATTTTCGGTGGAAAATCGCGAGAGCAGACACACGGGGGGATGCTGCGTCCGGGACCCGTGCTCCACTATCGATCTCCAGGCCATCCCCAACGCGGGCACACAGACGCCCATCCCCTGTCCGTGAGCTCCCGTCCCGCGAGCGCACGCACGGCCCGTGGTAAGTTCGCGCCTAACCTGGGGGCAGGCTTGCCATAAGTTGAACGAAACCTGCCACGTTGAGCCTCGCATGACGTATAAAAGAATAGCAGAGAGGGGACACCATACATACAGCGATTCGTGACGTAACGTTGGGCTCAACGCGGTTGAGCCTTCGCTAATAAACGTGGCACAAGAAACAGAGTTATAGGTTTCTTTTTTGTCATATGTGACGTCACTCCTTCAATTATATCTCGGTAACGGCACGGGCAATAATTGCCATTTTTTTTTTTTTTAATCGTTCATAATATCGATTTTCATAGCATATCAAATTTTCAGCAAGTTCCTAAAGTGCGTTTGGATTTAGCCTCCGCACACCGTCACTAGGGATTCCCCGTCGCCAGGGATTCCCCAGCGAAGGCTCAACGCGTTGAGCCAAGAGTGACGTCGCACGTAACAAAGGAGAAAGCTGATACCGATGTATCTTTGTTTCCTGTACCCATTACTCTATTACTAGGTACTCTATTTCCCCTTCCACTATTCCTTGATACGTCACGCAAGGCTCAACGCGATTTCACTGAACTTATGGCAACCCTGGCGGAGGCGTCCTCGGCGAGGATGTGTCGGGGAACCCCACACGACGGAGTGCGCGCGCTGGAAAGCGCGGAGGAGTACGTGTATCGTGGGTGACACATGTGGCAGCGGGGCTCGTGTCTGTGTCGCATGGACTTTGGAGCGGTGAGCTTGCACGAGAACAGGGAGGGGGATAAAAGCTGACTTGCACGGAACGGCGGCGGAGGAAAAATTGGGAGCCCAGAGGGTTCGCGTTCCATTGGATTTGAAAGCGGGAGGGGATTGCATAGGTCGTTAGATGCGGGTTTAGTACGACGACGACACGGGGATGAAACGCGAGCTCTACGTGGATGCATAGCCGCAGGGGGATGATTTTATTTACGTCATTTTAAGGTGAAGATAATCCTTTTTTTTTTTGATAAAAGTATAATAGAGGACGATCGCGTAAACCGTCGTCTGGCGAGCTAATCGTTTGAACAACGACGCGTGGGAGTATTTTGAATAAGAAAAGCGAAATCGCGTCGTCTTGAAATAACTGATTTTTGGTACAGCGATTGGTCAACGAATATCAAAAAAATATCGTCAGACGTTTTATCTAACTTCTTATGTTTTAAGATCAACGAATATTGGGACCAATTAGGCATGCTACCCTTGCGTTCAATTCTTAAGTATTGCAGACACCGTATAGGTCTCCTCGTGGAACTGGTACGCGTTGTTGACACGAGTTTTAAATGCTCCATTTACAATGGAGTTCCATCTAAAACGTCTAGGATCAATATCTTCGTTGAGTAACCAGTTACACCGCTTCCAACGTCCTATTCTCGTTCCTCGCATAATTCTAAAAGAGATGCCTATGCTTAAAAATACCAAAAATTCTACGCGACGACCCCTACGCCTGGCTGACCTACAAATATTCATTTCGAATATTTGTACGAACCTGAGCGTACCCTTCGCAGAGCCATGCATTCGAGAACACCGAACACCTTTATAACCTCCATCCACGTCCGATACAAAAGTGTGAATTCAGCTACACCCAAAATGTCCGACGTCTACGTTTTCTCAGAAACTGGTAAACATCTAACCCACGTGTTCAATTCTTATTGAAATATGGCCACGCATCTGTCACGTGCAGACGTGCACTTGGAAATATTGGAAATGGCACAGTCGGCTCGCGTGACTGATAACAGAATATTGATACAAGATTTACGTGTTCTATTCGCGACGGAGTTACGCGCGGGGATAGATTAAGGGCCACGATTTCGCGGAAAAATTCAGTAACGCACGAGCTGCTCTTTCCTTATTGAAATACGAGTTCTGACATTGCTCGAGATTGGTCCGGTATTTGGAAATATCGAAGACTGTATGCTCGTTACAAGCCTGACTAATACCCTCAATTTTGCGGATAAATTGAATACACCGCCGCGGTGTTCTGGCCTTTAATGAAATATGGAAACGGATGCGTCAGTGTCGGAGGTTATCGTATATCGAAAATTGCCTGGTTCCCTTGCGTGACTGATACAAAGTGCTCTACCACTTATTATAGAGCTGCCGCTGGAAAGAATTATGCTCGCAAATTTAAGGGACGAGCGGGTGCGTGGTCCTTGTAACTCGTCGTGAATGTTACACTGGGCCCGAAGAGCAGGGGTCTCCGAACGCCACAGTTTATGTCGATTAGATTGTACAATTCGCAATATAAGCAAATTGTAAACTTTACGTAAAATAAATCATACGAGAATAATAATCCGATGTTCGTGTCTGACATCCGATTAAGAAGATTTTTGTTCAAATTGCCACAAACTTTCCAGACAAGCCAATACATACACGATGAAACTGAACGTTTCAACTGTAATTCAAAGGTACGGTACGTTGGTACGACGAGCTAGTTTGTCCCTTGGGCCTGTAGCCCTTGGGCTGAAAGGTTTGGATACCCCTGCCACAGAGGATTCAAATTTCCGTCAATTAACAACAAGAAAATTTGCTACCTTCTGGACTAGTATCGGGAGAATCTTCTGCGACAACGTCGCCAGCCGTCCTCCGGGGACCACTGCTCGCGTGCCGTGCACCCCTTGCACCCACGGCACAGCTCGCGCCTGGCTCCAGCCCTACGCGTCGTCACGTACAGACCTACACCAGCTCGCGTCCAAGCTCGCGCACCAGTTTTCGCGATCCACTCTCTCAACCCCGTCCCTACGTACAGGCTTACACATGCACAACCAGACCCACACATACCGGGGGAGACACACGCCTACACGCAGAGGCGGTCGCGAAGACGGGGAAAGCTTGCGCGTATCCGTCCAAGCTCCGTGTTTCACGAACACCCATCGTCGGGTGGCCTGGCTTCAGTAAGCTTGGAGCTTTCGACCGGTTCAGTCGACTCTCTCGCGACTCTCGCGCGCAATCGCGTCCGACGCATCCTACGCAGTGCCCAGGACATGTGCGTGACGGTGATCTAATTCCAAACGGGATACTGCGAACCAGAACAACCCCTGAACCTTGGAATCCCGATCGTTGCCAAGGAAAATCCTTTGATTCGGACCGTAACACGGCGAAGAGAAGGAAAGAGAAGTCACAGCCGAGTTTTTCTTAACTTGGACAGAAGCTGGCTGGCCAAGGATGACAGGCGACGGGGTTGAGATAAAAGGAGACGATCCTAGCCAGCGCTAAGGACATGTGCGCGACGGTGGACTAATTCCACAGATGTCACCGAGAGTAGGCTCCGCGAGGAATCCTGATCGTCGAAGAAAATCCATAGTACGACGAGACGCGGGAGAAGGTGGGAAGCTAGTGAGGATTGCCTCGATCCCTGATCCGAAAGGAAATTGGCTGGCCACCGATATGGACAGGGATGACAGACGACGGAGGCTGAGATAGGCTATAGGCCCACGGACATGTGCGTGACTGTCGACTAGTATCGAGGAAGCGACAGAATCCTGAACGGTACAAGTGTGAAAAAACGGAGTCTCAAATGGGAGAACTCTCGATGAGAGAATCCAAAAAGGGGAATCCTCAGACGCGTAAGCCTCAAACGGGGAAACTCCATTCAATAGAATTCCAGAGAAAAGTATCCTCGGACGTTTAAACTCCAAAAGGGGAATCCCCAGTCGTTAAAGAAAGTCCAATCACCGAAGAAAATCCATAATCCATCGAGACTCGTTGGAACGTAGTCTGAGAGGCAACTGGCCAACGAATAACGAAAAGACGAGGGATGAGAGTCGACGGACGTCGAGATAAGAGGAGATAAACGTCGATCAAGGAGACGCTCGACGAACGGGGATGCGGCGACGCTGACGGTCGACAGAGGACCCGTCTGCGGATTCGGGTGCACGGAGTGAACGTCGCCAGCCCGCGAATCCTGGCGACACTCCGCCGAGAGGACTCGACCGGCGAAGTCACGATGAGCATGACGAACGCGGTTCGTTCGGCAGAGCTTCGTTCGAGATCGATGCGACGACCGTGGAATCAGCTTGATTACTGTAACGGAAGACGGATAGGGGCCAGGAAGCCCAGCATGGGTCCAACATCAGCCTGATTTCCCGTAGCTTTGATTTGGTTACGAGGAGATGAGACGATAGGGTTAGGGGTTAGGTCGACCTTTGACTAGAGGACGCTTAAACAGACGCTATCGAAGAATTCGAACCGTTTGATGCGTTTCGAATGGAGCACTGACGAGGACTCGATCTCGGTGTGTTACCCAAGTGGATCCTGAAAAAATGTTCAAACGTCAGTGCGACCAGGGAAGAGGACAGTTATAGTACTCCGAGGATACTTGGCGACGATTGGACTAATCCTAGGGGTTACGTTGATCTCTTGTTAGGGGAGGGTTAAACGATCACGGTTGAAGGGTTGAGACCGTTTTATGCGTTTCGGGTGAACCATGGATGAACGAAGACTCGACGTTAACTCGCGGGGTGTCA
Organism: Hylaeus anthracinus; assembly: GCF_026225885.1. Classification (NCBI taxonomy): domain Eukaryota; kingdom Metazoa; phylum Arthropoda; class Insecta; order Hymenoptera; family Colletidae; genus Hylaeus; species Hylaeus anthracinus. Next base: position 17,859,186 of record NW_026533254.1, read on the forward strand.
TTGTTTTGGGGATTACGAAACCAATCTGAATCCTGAAGTCTCCCCTTGGCAGACAGTAATTGTAATTTTCGAGGACTCCGATGAGGGGGGATGAATCTCGAGAGAACGCAAAGTTATCGTAAAGCTTTTGGGTTAAATCCAAGGATCGAAAGCAACGCGTTACCTTGTGCTTCTGGCTTGCGCTTCTAAGAGGGTAGTTTCTTTAGAATAACGGTGAAAATAATTTTCGAAGAACCTGCTGAGATGAATCTTGAAAGATCGCGGTGATTCTTTCTAAAGTTAATAGAAGTTATTATAAGGACGAGGATGCTTCGATGCCCTCGTACAAAGGATTTGCTCTCGCTCGAATGCGGCTTCAGGGATGCAGTAAAAACGCCGTGCACGGTTAATAAGAGTGGTTAAAAGGTCAGTCAGAGGTCTCGTGGCTGAAATATTCGCGCAACGGATCGACTCGCCGTGGGAACGATCGATGGTAATTAGTTAATCGATACTACTGGTAATAAAAAAAAATGATAGTTGATATTGGCGTGAACGACCTCTCGCAATCAAGCGTTCTTCCGGAAGTTATACCGAGTAAATGGTGTAACAGATTCGTTCGAGAATCATTCTCACTCGTTTCGAACAAAAGTCGACCAAGTAGAGGATCGTGTCGTTGGAAGAAGGACGATCTTTGGATCAAATTAAGCTGGCTCTAAAAATTGGTAGAATAATTGGAAAATATTTACTGCTGGAAAAATGGCGAGGTTTCGAAGGAAAATTTTACTAGAGGAATATTATTAAATTGATAATCAAAGACAACTCTGCTTGAAAAAGTTCCAATTTAAATTCGACAGATTAAATTCCATTTTAGTAAATAATATTATTACGCTACAGATATCCTGTCTCCCTTTAATACTGTACATTTCTTCATTCTGAAATGTATCGCGATCGCAAGTGACGATAACATTGCTATAAAATCAAACGTATATGTGATAGTATCCCTCAAGGGGTTAAATGATCCCAGAAGCTTGACAAGAGTCACGTTTAAAAAAAAAAAGTCATCGACAGGTACGGAATTGAACGTGGAAAGGTTAGATTACGTTCGTTTTCACGGTCGTCCTGGTGATAAATAAAAAGGTGGCGTGGCGTCGTGATAAACGAGTCCACCGGTGGACGTTAATTTCACGGATGACTGGGTTGTTTCGCGTTTGCAACGGTTATTTTAGGTAGAAAACCCGGGGACAAAGAACGGCCCGCTGAATATCAAATCGCGCAACTTCATAATTCAACGATTAGACGCGAATTTCCCATGCGAGTTGAACCCACTCCCGTGAAAGAGGGCGAAGAGAGCGAAAGAGGGACGCGCGTTACGCCAAGCGGGGTTTACGACGGGCAAACTTAGTACAATCTTATTCTCGGCGCGAATAGAGTACAACGCGAACCTACTCAGGGAATGGAGGCCTGCCAGAGTACACTTTTTAACGGGCTAAGGCTCGCCCGTCGCTGGAAATATCGTTTTAACACGTTGACTGCCAGAGAAATAATTGTGAAAATTCCTACCAAGTTAAAATTTTGTAGAAATGATAAAGGGTAATATTTGGGATAGAACTTATTTTTGGAACCTCTTTAAATCATACCAATACCAGATTTATTTTCTTTGACACCTCACCTTCGGAATTAATGCATCGAATTCTTTAGCGAAAATCCTTGTCCCAAGGTATGGGTGACGTGGCGGTCAACGTGTTAAAGGGATGCGCTCTTCTCTGCAACCCTGAAATAAGCTGATTTAAATGTTTTAATCGAGCACCATTAACTGCAGCTCTCTTGAAGCTCGTTTGAAACTGCAAATACGCGAGGGTGGCCATAAATACAAAAATATATAAAATACATGTTACATTCTTTAGATGATAGGACCTACTTACATCTAAATCTCGATTCCCTGAACCTGTAAAATTTCCATAAATATCTATCAATGATAAACGAAAAACAGCATACGCACAACAAATTCTTAAACACTTTCCTAATTATATACACAGTGCTCCTCTTCGTTTACCACCGACAACAAAAATTATTTCAAGAACACGTAAGGATTCCTCGAGAATTTTCGATAGCGCTAAATTAAACAAAAGTGTCGCAAGCAAGGTACATAATTTCTTGAAGCGTAAGCTTTGTCAAACGTCGTCAAGAATAATAAGTCTACGAATTCTCGTACCCTTCTCATCCCTCGCGTTCTCATTTTTTTTCTCCCTTCGACTCGTCGAGTTGGCAAAGTGAAAATTCTATTCTCAGACCTTAACAAGTCCACAGAAACGAATACTTATTCCAGGTCCAGGCTCCGAAGACTCGAGCACAGAGAGCACGTAAACTTTGACAAAGCGCCACTGGTACAATGTCGAGCGTCCTCGCCGCATTCTCACCCTCCTCGAGTTAGAGCCGAGACGTCCTCGCCATTGCGCTCCAATGGTAATTAATTCAGACCTAAGATGATATGGAGTCCGAAGACGAAGTGGACGAAGAGCTACCGGAGGAGGAAGACACAGAGGTGCGATTCATCAAACGAAAGAGCGTTATCAAAGCATATAATTGTCACATACTCTTTCCTTTCCCTCTAAAGTAAAAGAAATCAGATATTTGGGAATCTTTAACGTGACTACATTTGCACTTTGATATGTACAATAAAATTCATCGTGCAATTTAATTTCACTTGAAAATTGATTATTAAATAGAATTAAAGGTTCGTCTCGGTTGAAATTTGTCTTGAACAGTTAAAATTGAAGTTGATTTTAAGTAATGTCTCGATTAACTAATCGGACGATTGAAAATGTGATTACCTAACGTTGATACGTGATTACGGATAATGGAATAAAATGAAGTAATCGAATACAGGCGAACGACAACTTGGAGAGCTTCGAGAAGATGAAGATTTCGACGAAGCCAACCCCCTCGAAGGCGGCGGAGAGAAGCGAGTGCCAGCTGGTGCGGTCTCCCAACCCTGAGGAACTCGACGCGGCTGACCCCTGCAAGGAACCCGACAAGACGAGGACGTGTGCCTCAGAGAAATCAAAATTACCTTTAAGCACGAGCACCAAGACTGAACCGAAGGACACAGACATCGTCAGGTTGTGCAGGAGCAAACGGATCACCTGCCAGGAGACCATACACGAGTACGACGAGGAGGATGGCCTCACCATGGAGAAAGTTGGAAGGTAGGAGAGATCAGCTGTAAAAAATGAAAGTTGAAACCTTTGGATCTTCGAGGCGGGTGTCTACTCGAACGCTATTCGTTTCTCGTTGTTGGTCAAAGAGGACCCTCTACCTCGGAACTTTCGACTTATTCCATTTATCCTTGCCTGAAAGTTTAAGAAAAATTCTTTTCTACGGAATTCTAGATCCTGGTATCCTCTCAGTTTCTAAACGATTCCTCGCGAATCCCGTTAAGCGTTCCAAGATCTTCAGTGGTGTTGGGATTATGTACTTAGAAACCTTACCGAACGCGTTGACAAGTAGATCAATATTGCCAATGGGCGCTCTCTAAACAGTTGATATCGGATAGCTTTCCAAATGAAAAGATCACTCGAGATATCCAGTACACGTCCCCCGTAAATTCATTCTACATCACCGCTGACATCTATTACGTTCGATCGAGTCAAATTCCCGAAGAATCCTCTTTATTCTATCCATCATCCCAGTGTCCAGCGGTCGCGACCCGCTCGACGGCCAAAATAGACGGAACATCCAGGCCAGCGTGATATTCTCGATCGATACGTCGGTGTCTTTACCGAGTGTATTTTTGGAAAAGGTATCTGGAGGCGTATCCGGACGCTGCCGAGGCCTGGCTTCGCGAGAACGCGAGCTACGAGCTTCGGCAGCGGCTGCAAGGTGTGGGACTGCCTCCTGCCAAGTCGCCGGCTAGGAGCTTGCATCGAGAGGAGAGTCTCTTGGCGCGTAGCAAGCGCAACAGCGTCACCTCCGACCTCTTTCAAACGTGGCTGGCCTCCAGCTCACCAGCCAAGCGCAGCAGAAGTCCAAGCAGGTGAATTCACGAGCGATGTTCGCGCTGTTCACTCGCGAAAGGAGAAACGCAGGGATCACGATCGTTTTGGATTTGATACAGGAGCCACTCGCTGATTGAACGAAGGGAGGAGCTCAACAGGTTGGACGACAGCGACCTGTTCATGGAACTCATCAGAGACGTGGCGAACGAGCTGGACATCAACGTCCTCTGTCACAAAATCCTAGTGAACGTCGGTTTGCTCACTCACGCGGATCGCGGTAGCTTGTTCCTGGCCAAGGGACCTCTGGAGGACAGGTACCGTGTTTCGCAGCGATTACTTTCGGAATTTCAAGAGTCGCTTGATTATCGTACCTGATTGTAATCGTGGTTACTAGTAGCTATAATCGCAGGTACCTCGTCGCCAAGCTGTTCGACGTGACTCAGGATACAGAGCTCGAGAAGGCCATGCAACGCGCGAACAACGAGGAGATCAAGATACCTTTTGGAGTAGGGATCGCTGGCTACGTGGCTCAGACCAAGGAGATCATCAACATCAAAGATGCTTACAAGGTTCGCGAAGTAACCTACAGCAGTTACCCGATATAAAATACAGGCTGTTATAAAAAAAAAAAGAAAACATTGAATAATTCTATGGTATATGGTTAGTATATAGCAGAAAGTTTAAAATGATTCTCAGGATCCAAGGTTCAACAGCTCCATCGACATGAGAACTGGGTACAAGACGACGCTGATCCTGTCGATGCCGATCTGCAGTTACGAGGGCGACGTGATCGGGGTCGCGCAGATCATAAACAAAACCAACGGCAGCAACGAGTTCACCGACAGGGACGTCGAGGTGTTTCAGAGGTTGGTCGACGGTTGTCCGATCGCTATAGACGTCGTTCTCGTCATTTAACGGGTGAAACTGGTCCCAGGTATCTGTACTTTTGCGGTATCGGTATACAAAACGCGCAACTCTTCGAACTCTCGGTGCAAGAGTACCGCAGGAACCAGATCCTCCTGAATCTCGCGAGGAGCATATTCGAGGAGCAGAACAACCTCGAGTGCCTCGTCACCAAGATCATGACGGAGGCGAAAGAGCTGCTCAAGTGCGAACGATGCGCCGTGTACCTTCTGGACCTGGACTGCGGCGAGGCAGTAAGTTCATTGGAATAGCGTACAGTTACTGGATTACGTTTCGCAATAGCGATACGAGTTCAAAGAACTTGTACAGGGTCTCCTCCCGTAACTGGTAATACAAGCGAGTAGCCGATGATTCTACGTCAAAAATTGAATCAAAATTGTAGAATAAAATCTTGTCATATGACGCTTTATTTTCGAAGAAAATAAGTTTGAAACTTTGTAATTTGTCCGATCTTTGGTCTACCAATTCTCCAGCTAAAATCGTCGTGAAATTGCAAACATTGCAAAGACAAGGTTGAGCTTCTCGAAAATGTCGCCGAGGAACGTAATGAGAGATCGCAAGTTTCATTTCAGGGACACCTCGAGAAGATCGTCGAGCGACCCGGCAAATCGACGCAAGAGAGTAGAAAACCGTTGTCGAGGCGAGAGGTGAGTGACACCGTCACGTGTTGCTCGAATTCGTAAATCTGATCGACTTTTTCTCTTTCCTGGCGGCTCAGAGCAACAACATCGAGATGGAGGACATTTTCCAACAGCACGTGAGTAGCTAGAGGGAACTATGCGTTAACATTCTCGCGTGATTTAAGGAACAGGTTTCCTGACAAATTCATCTCGCATACGTTTCGCCCAAACATTTCTCGTCGACGTTTCCAGGCCACGAACGAGACCAACAAGTTCACAACCATCTTCGAGATGGACAATAAGAGCCAGGAGGCCAAGGTGTACAGGCCGAGCGGAAACGATCTGTCGAGCCCGCTGGGACAGATCGCGAGGTACGTCGCTGTCACGGGGCAAATCCTCAACATCGGTGACGTGGCCACGTGGCTCAAGAAAGTTGTGATCCAGTCGGGAAACGAACCGATCAAGAGCATTCTCTGTATGCCCATAGTCAACGGTCAGAGGACCGTGATTGGGGTTGCTCAGTTGATTAACAAGGTTATTCTTCCAGTATCTTATAAATGGAATAAAAATTATTCGTGTCACAAACGATGTTCAACCAAGTATAATCCCACAGGACAACGGGACGTCTTTTACCGACTCTGACGTGTCGATCTTCGAGGCGTTTGCCATATTCTGCGGCCTCGGGATACACAACACCCAGATGTACGAGTCAGCCTGCAAGCTGATGGCCAAACAGAAGGTCGCTCTCGAGTGTCTGAGTTACCACGCAACGGCCAGCAACGACGACACGATCAAGCTGATCTCGGAGACGATACCCTCCGCGGATTCGTATAATCTGTACAGTTTCACCTTCATCGACTTCGACCTCACCGACGAAGACACCTGCAGGGCCACCATCAGAATGTTCAAGCAGTGCAACTTGATCCAGAAGTTTCACATACCGTACGAAGTCCTCTGCCGGTGGATCCTCAGCGTGAAGAAAAATTACAGGTATTTCTTCGGTATTCGTGTAATTTATCCCTGCCAAGTCTTCGTCTATGATCCATCTATTCGAGGCATTTCCACTTTGAATGTTAATTCGTTGCTTCCATTTCTCTGGATAATTAAACTCGCAGGCCAGTAAAGTACCACAACTGGCGACACGCGCTGAACGTAGCCCAGACGATGTTCGCGATGCTGAAGACTGGGAAGATGGAGCAGTTCATGACCGACCAGGAGATCCTCGGGCTCCTGGTCGCCTGTCTGTGCCACGACTTGGATCACAGAGGAACGAACAACGCCTTCCAGATGAAAACCGAGTCCCCGTTGGCCATTCTGTACTCGACCAGCACCATGGAGCACCACCACTTCGACCAGTGCGTTATGATTCTCAATTCCGACAGCAACAACATCTTCCAAAGTCTCTCCATGGAGGATTACAGAAGGGTGATGAAGGTGGTCGAGAGCGCGATCCTCTCCACCGACCTGGCGGTGTACTTCAAAAAGAAGAATCGGTTCATGGAATTGATAGACGAGGGGGAGTTCGACTGGCAGAGCGAAGAGAAGAAAGAACGTAAGCTTTAGCATCGTCTCTTTTAACACACGCAGAGAGCACTAAAATTATATTGGAAAGCCTTTGGATTAGACTCAACGAGGAAACAGCTACAAGTTCAGGAACTGGGTGGTAGATCTTCGATGAGTTTGATCTGAAGGCTTCTCCTGTAGAAGGCTGTCTCTGTCTAGACAGCACGTTTAAACCTTTGCACTCGGATATCTCCTCCGAGGGGACATCGTAAGTCTAGGCAAACTTTATTAGCGATTACACAGGATAAACTTACAGGAGCGTAAAATTTGTCCGCGAAGCGATTAACATTCCCTGATCTATGCTTTGCATCGTCCTCAGTGCTGTGCGGCATGATGATGACCGCCTGCGACGTCAGTGCAATAGCGAAGCCTTGGGACGTTCAGCACCGCGTGGCCAAGCTGGTAGCCGACGAGTTCTTCGACCAAGGGGACCTGGAACGTCTGCAGCTGAACCAGCAACCCGTGGCAATGATGGACCGCGAAAGAAAGGACGAGCTACCGCAGATGCAGGTTGGGTTCATCGACGTCATCTGCCAGCCCCTTTACAAGGTCATGTCGGAAACGTTCCCCTGGATAATGCCCCTGTACGAGGGCACCATGGAGAACAGAAGGCACTGGCAGGACCTCGCGGAGAAGGTCGAGATGGGTCTGACCTGGATCGATCGCGACACCATCGACGAACCCGTCGAGGAGTTCGTTTCCTACGAGCCCAAGGACATCGAGTTCACGGTGACCACCCTGAACTGCGCTCACGCGGAGAGGAAAGAGGTTCCTGAGAAGTCTACGTTAGGGCGGTTCGCCTCGTTGAGAAAGGGCAGTCGCACGTTGAGCAAAGGGGTCAGGCATCGCATCAGCAGGTCGCTGTACACGAGAAGCGCGCCAGAGGACCTCGCCAAGTCAAAGGCCCTCATTCCCGACAGAAAGAGCCGCAACAAGCTCTGTCTGCTCATTTGACGTCTCACGTCGACCACTCTTGAAGCCTGTGAATAAAATCGAGGGAGCTCTCCCGATTGTTTACGCGAACAGGGAGACGATTTAGTACGCTTCCACTTCGCGGCTACCGTGAATCACTGTCGAAGGGGACAATTGGCGAAACGCCAATCAGTTACCAAGGAACAGAGTAACTATACAATTCACCGCTACATTGAGAATTCTGTTGGCAAACGGTGTTACCGAAAATATAAAACACAGTGTCTCGACGACGAAAACCACCCACCATCGTCTCGAAACAATGACGTAGAGAGTGCTAAAACTCTGTAGAGTTTAGTCTAGGTTAGGCTAGGTGATTAGAGGGGTGCGGTCGTTGCAGACCAGCTTGCAATCGCAACGTCGCGTTGTCGAACTGTGAATATGACTTTGATTTTGACAATCTTTTTGTATTATAGTCTCGATATCTTGGGATAGTCACGGAGAACGTTGATCCCCGAGACGTTCGAAAATTTGTGAAACATAGCAAATCGACGTTTTTATATATATTACAGCGAACGAAGCGAGGACTCCCGGCTCGATTCCGCGTCACAGCGTACGACTCCAAAGACGGACGCCTTTGAAACTAGTTAGGCATGTCGATGTTGATCGAATCAATGATTCCGTTACGTCACGCGGCTGTGACGCAGAAAACGAAAACGTGATTTCGCATTCCGCTTTTGTACGAGGCGCATCCGCGTATTCAAGGATACGACTCGTGGTTCTCGCGTTGACCCGTCGTTTACTGTGCGGTAGAACCTCGTTTATCCGCGCTTCGTTTAGACGAACGAAATCATGCTCGCGAGGAACATCGTCCAACTGTTGCGCGACGATTTTAACGAAACTTGGTACACAGCTGGAGCATTGAAAAAACGTTGGGCACGTATTTTTTTTTTGTATGTCGGCTGATTCATGCACGATTCATGAGAACTACCCTCGAACGTCACGTTATGCGTCACCAATCAACCGACGTAAGGAAATACGCGTCCGATGCATTTCAATGTTTCATCCGTGTACCCAAGTTTCGTTAAAATCGGCGCGTTACTGTACGTGCTCTGTACCGTATTCCATTGTTCCTCAGGAGGAAACGAATCGAGGCGAACGATCGTTGACGAGTGGTCACGCGAATTAGCAAATCTCGACGAGGTCCTCACCGACGGCGGTGACATTTGCATACCGATTGCGGCAGAGAATCGACTTACGATATTATCGATGTACGAAGAGAGCCGCGGTGTTTTTAAGCGAACGTGAGAAATTCAGCGACACGAGTTAGACTGGTTTCTAGTCTTTTGATATAGCTACGAGCGAGCATGCCTGTCGGAGACTATCGCGAACGACAAAATAAAATCTGAATGTGCTCAAACTCGCTGGTGTCTTCCCAATCTCTTCACCTTTCACCCACTGTTTCCTTCGAGGTATACGACGCGTGTGTATTTTTCTGTTTACGGGATCATAGGCGCTGATTACAACCACTTCCCTCGCGTTTACTACGTGTAACCTTCTCTGTCTCTCCCCCCCCCCTCTCTCTCTCTCTCTCTCCCTCTCTCTCTGTTTATGACTTTTACGTAGCTTTTATTATTAAAACTTTTAGAAATTACACTCGAACGATGGTGTTCTTTACAGTAACGAATCATCAAACGTTTTGGTCCTACAATTAAATTAAGTATAACAAACGGTACTTCTCTCGTGATACTCAGTGTTGTTGACGATTAATTCGCTATTTACACCATTGTACGCAACGTCGCGTTGCGTACGCGCGGAGCCTGCCGCGCGTAAACTTGCGACGCGAGTAAACCAGAACCGTGAACGGCGTTCTCGAGGGCGAGCGACACGTTTGTTTTCTTTGTTTTTTCTTTCTTTCATTCCCGATTACAATCGCTCAAGATCGTCCGTAAGGCTGTTGAGATTCGTTTCTTTCGTTCGTTTCGTTCGCTGGTAACGGAAAATAAATTTTCGGAGGCAGTGGCGCGGCTATTTGGCAAGATTCGTCGACCCCTACCGTGGTTAAATATTTGCGGCTTCCTGGTGTCCAGCCGTGACATTTTGGAAACGTGTTTGGACGCGTTGCTCGCTCCTAACTTCGATCGAATTTCTCGACGACCCACTGAAACCATAGTATGATATCACGTGATACTTTACGCTGTTAAGCGACGCTGTATGATACCTCACGCGGTGGCCGTTGGATAATGATAATGCACGTTATTATTACCTATAGAAATAATTCTCTGCCTTAATATTTAATCATTTATAACTTTAACTTAAGTAGAAATATTTTGTTATTATATATTAAATTGTCAACCTTCTACATTCTCGACCTGGTCCAAACCTGATGGCCATTAGAACGTGTGTACACGTATATAGGAGGATTTGTAGCCATAAATGCGTGCTTGATAATTACAGTAACCGTAGAAGAATAACGATAAGCGAAATCTGATGGCTACTAATGTTCGTACGGATGCATCGGAATGACCGTCAGGTTAAGACTCAGGTGTAGATACATTGTGACAGAGATCAGGCCGAGAACTTGGAATCTATATAAATATATCCGTTTAAACTAGAGTTATGAATAATTCAATACCGAGGCACAGAATTAATTTCTAAGCCTAAAATACACGATACCGTCTGATGAATGCTCATCTATAATACTCGATGACACTGTACGATGCATGTGCACTGATATTAAATGCGACTATGCGATATTACAATATTATACAGCTAGGTAGGCTTAATAGACGATAGATTAATTTTCCTCCAGCCGCGTTAAAACAACCAAACGACGCTGTTCGGTACCATACTCCATGCACAGGTATAAACGTCGAAACACACTTCCAAGCTGGCACACTTTACATCCCAAAAGTCACTCGCACGGTGTCAACCGTAAGTAATCCAGGTCCTGAAAGCCTCGAAGATTTTATCCATCGGGTCGATCGCATGATTACGTCGAGCAGGCTCCGCATTCATTGTGACCAAGGACGAGACCGAATACCCCACCGCGGTATAAAATTAATCGTGCTCCTCTTTGTGACGCAGTATGTGGTAGAGGTAAGTATACCCAACGCTCGAGGCAGACTTAACGATTGTATATATGTATAGTCGTTGCTGTAAATCAGACGGCCGCGCGAAAGTCACGAAGAAAAATATATAGAATCAGATGTCACGCTTGAGATCAAATCGTTTCCTTAAAACGAATCAAATCGTAAACGATTTAAAAAAAAAAAAAAAAAAAAAAAACACAAACGTGCACCCCGCTTAACCACCGGATGCGTAGAGAGATTTCCGAAGGTTGAGTCGCTCATGCGGTATCGTACAAAAATATAAAATAAAAAAATCATCACGCACACAACATACGTACACCTGGGCACCGGAACGTCGGTGCGCGAACGTGTAATCGTAATTTATCCTTGATCACAATGTTCACACGATTTAATCAGTTTAATACATTGTATTCTACTAATATAATCACCTCGTTTTCTCTCCTATTTTTTTTTTTTTTTTTCATTCCACTTCTTTCTTTCTCTATCTTTGTTTGTTTGTACAATTTTTCTTAGCCAATCCCTGGATTTCTCAGCGCAAATACTTTGTGCCAGCAATTTCGATCGAATTCTTCGGTTGGTTTGCTTCTTTGAAGAGGTGTCATCCACGACAAGTGAACACCTGGCTCGTACGTGTGTTCGAAACGAAAACGGAAAATTGACCGTAAGCATCATCGTGGAAGATATATCGCGGAAGAGGAAAATATAATTCAAGTGTCTGCTTAGTGTTTACGAAGCGTTTAAACTTATAACGTGAAAAAACGTTTTCAGTACTTGACGAAGATGTTAGAATCAAACTTGGCGCCGAGTCCGTTTGTTTTATTTTCTATTTCGAACAGCATGGAACTCAAGTCTGATTCACGTGTCGCCTGTTAAATGCAGATGACGATAAAGTCTTTAAACGAACAGTAAAAAAGAACTGTTCGAACCTCGCCCAACGCGCGAAGAAACGACGCACATGGGATCTGCGTATTAGTTCCTCGTAAGAAACAGTTTGTTCTGAATAAACATATACCTCGTTCCTTTGCTGTAGTTGTTTTGTTTGCACCGGTGTATTACCGTACGCGCATAAAATTTAACTTGTACAATACCGCGGTACGTGTCCATGTTTCGAATGAACTCCGTACACGAGATACAATAATTTTCAAGCAAACGAAACATACATGCAAGCGAACCCTGTTAATCTTTTCAGACGAAACTTTTATGAATCTTTTTGAGATCGCAGACTCAAAATCATAAGTCTAGTCGACCAACGTGAAATCGTTAAATTTCAACGATACATCAGCGAAATATAAAGTCTGTCATAGAACAAGAGAATCGATTCTCATCCTGTGCAACTTCGAAGTGGACAAGCTTCGTTCCTTGAATTCGTGACGATATTGCATGTATGTTTACAGAACGATTCGCTGAAAATATAAATTTTCGTTATTCGTGGCTCGTAACAAAATTCACATCGCGCAACTAAATCAAAGGAGGTCGGAGTTGAACGTAATTATGTCCAGAAACACTCATCGGCTCACGTGGGTCTGCAATCCTGGCAAAGTGGCAGAAGCGCGCGGATCACATAAAGAACTCCCTGGATCGGCTAATGTGCAGTCACGATGCAGGTCTGTCCAATACTGAAATTTCTATTAACCTAAGTCCACGAATCGTCGGGTCTGTCAATAACAGCCCGCGCGGCTTGTAGACTCTGTCATTTTGTTCACTAACAAACTTTGCCACTTTTCGCAAACACTTCTCGTAATGAGTCTCTGTGCATATGTAAATTAGGTAACCGGTGAGACAAGCCAGGCAGCCTTCGCAGTACGTGGAACAACTGGCCCGTTCCGCTTCGGCAAAGTAGTTGTTCAACTGAGTGATCGTATACTCGAACGACTGTCTGTCCAGCTAAATCAAGGAGCAAGACAGCAAAAAATGTTCAATAAATTACAAATTTAACAAATACTTCGATTCGAACGGTACAATGGAAAAAAGTAAGAATTATTTGCTTCTCTGCATCCTAGCTTACAAGAAAAAGGAAGACAGCAAAACATTTCTTCAAATTACAAAACATCCTATAGGGAACTTGAGCGCATACACAAATCCAGGCAAACAAACATATAGACAATAAAAATATGAAACATATGCGATATTATAGAGAAATATGTAACTGTTGTATCGATTCAAATAACAGTAACAAAACTGAGTACATTTTAATAATATGAATTTTATAAGTAATCAAAGTAAGATTTTATTACGTACTCTACTCTCCAATTCCGTGGGAAACTCTGTCTGAAACTTAACCATGGTGCCTTCGCTGTAGTCGCGTTGTATAAAAACTTTTTGACAATTTGGAGGAGGCCCCCCACCTCCTTGCCCTCGACCAGCCGACATGTCCTCCAAGGGTGTAAGGGCAGCATGATTGCCCTAGAAAAGAAAGGTATCTTATGAGTACAAAATTGTCTGCAATTTCTTATATTCGTTCTTTTACTAGTTTACCCTGTTATCCATATACAATAATGTTTCTCTATCTAAAAAATCTCTAAGAAGCATGTACATTCAATCAAACCAGTCTTGAAACAATATAGCAAGAAATATGCAAATTTTACTTTTTGGCTTAAACAATTCATTTGTAACCCAGAGTTGTGGGAGTGACTCAAGTCCCAGAAGAACAAAATTTGTTTGAAATAAACACTGCTGTAGGATGTCTAACCACAAAACCGCACCCAAATTACTGTGACAAAAACTGTCCACTCATAATCGAAAACGTATGAAAGGATAGAATGACATATCAAACCTAAAGTCACGAAACTCTAACATGATGTAAGCCATTCGAAACAAGCGAGGAACGAAAATGTTTCAAAGAGCGATTGACAGTGAGAGAGTTAGAGGTGAAGTACGAAAAATGAACTTACCAATGACATTTTGAGCTTCGTCTTGATGATTTGGTAGAACAGGTCGGTTGAAAATAATCTCGACTCGCTGGTCGGACGCGATGTGAGACGACAAAACCGACGGATCGAACGACGAGAAACGTATCTTGGAAAATACGGAAGATAGTGCTCTGACCGACCGACTATGGCACCAAGTCGCCATTAAGGATGCGCGCGCAACTCCTTGTAATTGAAATAGACGATTCACGGTGCCTTCGCAAAACTCAGTTACACTAATCAAATATGATCTTATTGTTAGTCGTATACAAGTAGAAGTAACATTACAGCTTAGATAATGTTTCACAATCGAACGTAACGCCTTTATATGTATTTCGTTACTGTTCGAGTTATTTTATTATCAGCTGTAATCGTTCCATGCGATTCTACTCTTGCCTCTACGATCTACCCATATACATACAATGTACATACAAAATAATTTTCCCGATCTCATTATGATGTTTTTAAGAAAATGTAACGCATGTACATGTAACACGACTTGTACTCGTCTTTCTTATTATAATAATATCCTATTTGTACTTTCTCTAAACTTATGCACTCTGAATTAAACTCTTAGAGCGCACTATTTTAGTCCGTGTACCAAAAATGACCACGCGGAAAGTTAAGTCACTCTTATAATAGAAGTTCGCACGATTCCCTTCTTATCACAGAACGATCGAAAACGTGCGTGAATATTTTGAATGTTTCGAAAACTGATAGAATCGCGTATTTTTATCGCAAACGAAAAGAAAGTGATATATAAAGCCGTCGAATTATACGAAAGGTATTGTACTCCGAGCAAAATCCGCCAATGTATCGTTTGAAAAATGTATTTAAAATTAGAAGTAATTTTCAATTAATACGTAGCTTCGTATTGTAGCAAATAAAATATGGAAGTGACAGAAGCATGGAATACGCTAAAAGAAAGGATAATTGCGAATAATAACGAAGATGTAGTTAATGAATTCGAAATGCTAGGCACCGACGAGGAACGCATTATATTTACACTTAATATTATGTTAAAATATGATATACTTCCTATTGTAAGTTGTGATGCAAAGAATGCAAAGGAATCCGAGAGATTAAGAGAACGCGGTAACAAGGTATTTGTTTCCTCGCCATTGACGAGTACTTCTTGTGTAGAAGCATTGAAACTGTATACGAAAAGTATCGTTTACGCTCCTTATCCATCCGAACAGCTTGCACTTGGATACGCTAATAGATCTGCAGTTTTGATAAAATTGCATAAATACGAAGAATGCGTTCGCGATATAAATAGAGCATTGGCATTACAGTATCCAGATAATTTGAAAGCTAAGATTTATGCAAGAAAAATCGATTGTTTCGAAGTTCTGAAGCATCCTACCATGGAAGATGCTATCAAAGAAGCACAAGAATGGTTAAATAAAATATCTTTCAGTAATGTTCATTGTAAGAACTTGAACGAAAAACTTATTTCCAAAGAAGAAATGGGAAAATCGTACAACTCGAAGGAACAAAACGATGCGAAATGCAAAAATAAATCTCCTTTTCCTGTACTAAAGACGCGCAATATTAAAATTCCTTGCATTTCGGATGCATTAACTCTAATGTACAACAAACAATACGGTAGACACATTGTCGCTACTCGTAAAATAAATCCTGGTGAAATAATCGCTATAGAAAAGCCATACTCGTTACTCTTGAGTCCTGCAAATATGTACACACATTGCTCAAACTGCTTAGAACTATCATGGGCTAACATTCCTTGTGACTATTGTATTTACGCCATGTATTGCTCGGAAGAATGTAAGATTTTGGGTTGGAAAAAATATCACGACATGGAATGCTCTGTATACCCTTGTATGATGAAGATGAACTTTAGCACATCACAATTATTTAGCTTACGACTCGCTATACAGGCTATGAAGGAAGCTTCAAGTATACAAGAGTTAAGGGAAGAATTGAAAGAAGTAGACGATTGCAATGGTAATTAACTGTCTACATTACATATGAAAAAGCACTAATTTTAGTTGTGTACTCCTTTAGATTCATGCACAAAAGGTTTTTCTAAGAATGGTATCTTTGAAGGCGATAAATACAGAAGTTTATGGGGACTGGATACCCATAAAGAAGATGCAAAAGACCGTCTGTTTATCAGATCTCTGAATGCTAGCTTTATATTGTACATCTTGGCAACGTATACCAACATGTTTGGAAACCCACTCAAAAAAGATATATCTATGTTAGCAGAAACCCCTGATGTTACATTCATTGGCAGCCTTATATTAAGGCACCAGCAGTTGATTCCCTGTAATAGGCACGGTGTATGTAATAATAGAAAGATTATAGGAAGATTTTGACAGGTAAATTTGGTTTGTCAAGGTTTTACTGTATTTGTAGATATCAGAAATGCCGATCCCTGAAATGCATCCTCTTTCGCGTGGTTCTGCAATTATGCCATCTATGTGTTTTATTAATCACAGCTGTGATCCAAATATAGCTAGAATAACAAGGTCTGGGTATATGATTATGTCTGCTTTATATCCAATTGAAAAAGGTGAACAGGTATACAAACAAATATTTAAATTATTTGTAAAAGTTATATTTGAGAAATGGTACCAACAAATGTTATTTTCTTTAAGATATTCGACAGTTATAGTCAACTTTATGTGTATGTACCAAAAGCTGTGAGACAGAAATATCTTCTGGAAAAGTATTATTTCCAGTGCAATTGCTTACCATGCCAGGAAAACTGGCCGCTATTCAACGATCTAAAATCATGTGTAGTAAGTTAACAATGAAACATAAATCGAATAATTACAATTAAATACTTATTTTTGCTATATCCGACTGTAGAATTTGGACTTGAAGAAGGAAATACTATATGAGGCTAATCAAGTACTAAAGAAATTCAGGACATACAGAGACGATGCTAGCAAAGGAAATATTCTGGATGGGTCTAGCATCGCAAATGACATAATAAAAATGATTAACATTTTATATTACCAAACGCCAAAACCCTGCCTAGAAGTTTCGAAAATGATAGAAGCTTTGAAATGCGTCTTCTATTTGACAGGGAACCGATATGAAATTCCTAAACTGTGAACGTGTAACTAAATAAACGGCCATTTTGTGAAAAATAAATGTACGCTTTCAGGATACTTTGTTTATTTATAATACATTTCAATTTATCGTAACGTATGCTTCGTGTTCTATGTCTACACATTTCGATACACAATCAGCACGTTACTAACCTTCAATTACGCTTCATTGGATTATCTATCGTAAATGTAGGGGATTTCAGAAGCTATCTAATCACGTTACTCGTACGGTAGATAGGAAAGATTTATTCTCACAACACAGACTACGCTACAACGATTACAACTTGATAACAAAACAATTTATTCAAAACTACGAGCTACTCTTTGAACGATACAAAAATCATCGAAAATGCTATGCGGGTTTCGCGCCAAAAATGGAATGCACGTCTATGTCAGCAAAGCTAGAAGAGAAGCTCGGTCAAGTTAAACACACGCGTGTTTATATATGGAAGCACAACTCATCTAAATCTTAAATAACACTATCTAACGTAATATTTTGCGATAACAAGAATATCAAATAAAATGTGCATATAGACAAGCACCGCTCACTAAGCACTCCGTGAGCGGGTGAGCAAATATGGCGGTTACTACTGGTAGCAAGCACTGAACTTTATTATTGGTTTTAGTACCAGTGGTCGATACTTAGGCCCAGATACATATATAAAAGCTGATAAATGTTTACATAATATATTAAAATAATATACTGTAGTATTTTAAGGCAAAGAATCGTATTAATTATGTATTTATGAAAAATAAAGAATAATTGATTCAAAAGTATCGATAGCATCATCTAGCGTTCAAAATAGAAAACTATTCCACTACTAAAAACCTTTTTACTATTTATATTATTTATTTAATATCTCTATGAATTTTCATCACAAAACTGTTATTATTATACCATTGTATGTAAACAGTACTTTTATCTTCAAACGTATCAAAATGTAATATGTATTCAACGAATAATAACCTATAACAAGTACAATAACCTATATATTATAAAGCATTATCTCTCATTTCCAAAGTTACATAAAACTTCACACGCAAAAATATGTTAATACCTATGTTTCGTGTGATGTAATAGATGCAATTCTTGCATAAATATTTAATATTTAATCATTGTTACGTTTAATCACAGTTGTTATAACTGTGCAAACACGAGGATTATCGATAATCAAAAAACATGTAAGAAATAAGATCATTATAGTCGAAAATATCATTTTTATTCGCCTAATATGTGCATACATAGATTTATTTTACTTTTCTCTTAAATCGATGTTACATACTCGGTGTGGGTAAAGATTCTACGAGCTTCGTAATTTTACATGAAAGATCAAAAATGTCTTTCATTGTATCATTTACATTCACAGATTCAAGTTTCATGCTTTGAGTTTTGGATCTCTTTGGTGTTTCGACTATTTGTGATCTCATTGGAGTAGATGCTGCATTATTACCTAAAGGAACATTATTTTACTGTTATATGTTCATTTGCTTATCCAATCATTTTTTTATTACAAACCCTTAAAATTATTTTGCTTTGAACTGCTTGGACTAAACAATCGTGTATATATTGGAGACATCTCTCTTTTATTAGGAGTTTTCTGGTTACATGTTAATAATTGTCTCTTAGGAGAGTTCCAAGTCTGCATAACATTTTCCAGACTGTTATTAAATTGATCGTTTACTGGTGATTGGTTAGGTGAAACTGTTTTATACTGTCTATTAAGTGGATGCCTTTTAAACAAATGATTGTATTTACCTACAGATTATTTATGAAATTAAGAATATTAATCTTTTGTTATCCTTAGGGAAAGTAATTATTACCTTTCAATGGTGAAAAGCATAATCTTTTGTATAATTTTTCATCTCCTTTGCATACATTAATAGAAAAGTTCAGTTCTGGTGAAGTGTACAATATTTTTTCACTCATCAAATTAAAGAAATCTGTTTCCATAGTATAGTTTAAAGATTTCTCTTGTAAAGTATGACATTGTACATCATGTAACTTATTGGAAACTTTGAATTCCAGTTTTTGAAATGATTCTTCCATGGATTTTAGCTTTTGACAGTGCTCGAAAATTGTTGATTCGTAGTTTGATAAGTCTATTGGAATATTTACTGTTAGGCAATATTCCATATGCTTTAATGTTTTATTGAATATTAACAATAGAGTGTGAAGTATTAAGCAGCCATTCTTATATAATCCTTTGTTAATGTGCTTTAAACAAAACACATTGTGAGTTGTTGATTAAATTATTAACAGCACCCATAATTTCATATTAGTTTATATACCTGTATGTTGTTACCAAAACACAGAGGTACTATTCCAGTATTCATATTTGTAAAATCTTTACCATGAAAAATTTTACAATCAACAAATAAATTCGTACTTAAATTGTCTAATGTATTACTAAGAATTTTCAGTTTGTTTAAATTTGATTTGATGTTTTGAAGATACTTAATATTATCTTTAATATTTGTTTTCCACACTAAAAATTTTAATTGAGATAATTTAATATTTAAATTAAATTATTGTCAATTTTAAATAATCGTATACGATATACACACTGTTTATAATGTCTGAGTTTTCAATATTTCTTAATTCTGCTAGAATTAATGGGCTAACTGGAGCCATAGGTATCCATTTTTCTATTGTTTCCATTGTATTAAAGATATCAGTTTGTACAGTTTTTAAATGATCACTTGTGTTTCTACAAATAAAGAAGAAAATATATTTTTACAGAGAATACAAAACAGTAGAATGTACGAAGTAAAAAAGAAACTATACTGCATATAGTGTTCAAAATCTTTTGAAATAAGTTGTATCTTTTTGTGAAACTTAAAAATATTAATGTTATGTCTTCGATTTATATTGATTAAGAAAGTTTTAGTTATATTGTAGTTGATCCCTGCTTTTGGAGGCTGTAATAATGTTGTATCATCTAAAAAAAATATTGTTAACAAGTCTATAAAGAAATTGAATACTTAATTTTACTTTTAAGGATTTACTTTGTCTACTAAGGTAAGCTCTAAGGCTAATTACTGATATTTTCCACATAATATTCAAGAATTTCGTTCCTGTTGCGTGAAATAATCGAGATATGAGTATTTGTGGAAATTCTATATCAGGATTTTCGTTAGCTAAAATCTCTAAATAATTTTTTATTTCTGCACGATATCGTTTTTCATCCACTTTGTTCATTATCGGCCAGTTAACCATTTTTTTAAATTCCTTCGAATTATGCACGGACAACAAGTAATGCGAGACATGAATGAAACCAGAAGAATTAGGCTTATCAAACATTCCCTATAAATCGTTATATATTAAGATCATAAATAGTAATTAACTTAAACAGCATTTCGTTTCAATTATATTATACCTTTCTCAAGTGTTTGGTACATTCGAACGATGCTGGCACAACTTGCATAAGTAGAAACACATTATTATAAAACGAAGTATCGATCGACATATTTTATTCTTTTATACGTTATATATGTTTTATATAAAAATTTCCGTATGACTCGAATTAACGTATACACGAGCGATCCACACTTCTACCTGTTGGAAGACTGCCTTACGACAGTCTTTGCGTCCTTCAAATGACTATGTTTTTTATGCTACACAGTAGTCATTTACAATGTGTATATTTTATAAATGATAAACCATCTACCCTTAAAACTATATACTATTAGCTATAGCTTTTTATTATCTACTGTACAAAAATTTATTAGCAAGTCAGGGTCATGCTTGGAGACCTCTCCTTGGAGTCGGTTTATTATTGTCCGTTCTTCTCTATCGAATTGGATTGCCGATAGGCGTTAAATTTTTGTTTAATTGGTGCAATTTGAGGTTATATACATTCTTCTAATTTCGATTCCACCGTTCGTTTGTTTTTTCTATTAAGTATTTCTTTTAAATCTTTGTTTTCCACATGCTTGTGCAGATCCGATTGCCAGGAATTGATTCATACGGTCCGAGCATTTAAAAAATGCACGTTTCTGGGTGGAAGGCGGCGCCACTGGGTTGCGCCTTGTGCCATAGCAACTCATCTCGGTGTCGTCGTGAAAGCTTTCAACACACTATGAGCCAGTGAAGTGTATCTATCGGACAGTGGCGTGAAAATGGCGGAGTAAAATGGCAGGACGTAGATCGACGTTGACAAATGCCGATTCCCTGTCGGGATCGGGAAACACGGATCCGCTGAGGGAGCTGTTCGAGGCGTGCAAAACTGGAGATCTAGCGAGGGTAAAGGCGTTGGTTACACCGAAGACGGTCAATGCTCGAGACACTGCCGGACGCAAGTCCACCCCCCTGCATTTTGCAGCTGGTGAGCTCGATTCTTACATGAACTGTTTCGATTTTATTTCGTTAATGATATTCAGCGCACGGACCGCGATTCGCCTCGATACATAATTATCAAGCCTGGAACGACGACGTTCCAGTGTCACGTCACGGACGTGGATAATATGAAGTTTCGAATGTTGTCATTCGACGATTTAAATGGGGGAGAGTTGGAAAAATAGCGCTCGAGATACTTTATTTTCTATTGTCAGTTTGCATATTAATTTTTGTGGGTATTGATATCGAAAATTCTTGGTTGAACACTTCGCGGTCGACGGAGACATAACCGAAACCTGACGGCAATTTTTCCTACATTTCGTGATTTTATTTACTGGTAATAAGATTACGACACTTTCTTTGTCGTAATATTTACGTCTTTTTTTTAAATCATAAATGTCAGGAAGACACATTGTCGATTACTCTGAAAACTGATTATGACAAGATGTTTTCAAAGTAAAAAAAAATTGATTAACTGTGGCATAACAATTAAAGGACTTAAAAACTTTGTTACTTTGTACATATCAAATTTAAAACACACTAACTGAATATTTATGTCTACATTAAACAATTGTGTTCACGCAATGTTTTTAATTAACCTTGTATTCTTAATGTGCAGGTTATGGTAGAAGGGATGTAGTAGAATTTCTGCTTTCTGCTGGAGCATCTATACAAGCACGGGACGATGGAGGATTACATCCTCTGCATAATGCTTGCTCATTTGGACATTCTGATGTTGTGAGACTACTATTGGAAGCAGGGGCTAATCCAAATACCAGAGACAACTGGAATTACACTCCTTTGCATGAAGCTGCGATTAAGGTACTTAATTCAATCTACTAATTTTTAGTGTATCTTGTCCATTTGATTAAATATCACATTCTTCCAATAGGGTAAGATAGATGTGTGCATCGCTTTGCTACAACATGGAGCGGATGCAAACATCAGAAATACAGAGGAAAAGACAGCACTAGAATTAGCAGACTCTGCAACTAAACCAGTATTAACTGGAGAGTATAAGAAGGATGAGTTGCTAGAAGCGGCGAGATCTGGAAACGAGGAGCGGCTTTTGCAACTTCTAAATCCTTTAAATGTAAATTGCCACGCGAGCGACGGCAGGAGGTCCACGCCATTGCACTTAGCTGCTGGATATAACAGATCTAGAGTAGTACAAATTTTACTACAAAATGGTGCAGACGTGCACGCAAAAGATAAAGGGTAAATATCTAATTTAATGATTAAGTTTTCTTGTGCTTCATGTTTTTGATTGAAGAAAGTAAATATCATTAATATTCTTCGATCGATATATGATTTCTAATGGAAAGTAGCACAATGTAATTCGTTTGCAATGATAATATTACAGAGGTTTAGTTCCACTCCATAACGCTTGTTCGTACGGCCATTTCGAGGTAACGGAAGCACTTCTGAAACATGGTGCAGCAGTTAATGCCAGCGATTTGTGGGCATTCACTCCGCTGCACGAAGCTGCTAGTAAATCCAGAGCCGAGGTGTGCTCGTTACTTTTAAGCGAGGGTGCAGATCCGACTCAATTAAACTGCCACAGTAAGAGCGCCATTGACGTGGCCCCAACATTGGAATTGCAAGAAAGATTAGCATGTATGTTCACTATTTTCGTATTTTGTTTAATGAAAGTACGCGCAGAACGTGACTTTGTTAGATACAATTTAATTGTAGACGAGTACAAGGGCCACTGCCTCTTGGATGCCTGCAGGCAGGCAGATCTTACTAAGTTAAAAAAGTACCTGTCCCAAGAAGTCGTAAATTTTAAACACCCATATACTGGGGACACACCACTCCACTGCGCCGTTGCATCTCCTTATCCCAAGAGAAAACAAGTAATAGAATCATTGATTAGGAAAAATGCTGCCTTAAACGAGAAAAATAAAGACTTTCTTACACCACTTCACGTGGCCACTGATCATTCTCATTACGATGCAATGGATGTGCTGCTTAGACATAATGCGAAAATCAATGCTTTAGATGGATTAGGGCAAACTGCACTACACAGGTACCGTGAATCGTATAAAACGTTTGAAATGTTTCGTTATTATTTTCTGAGAAAATCTTTGATTTCCTTTTATCATTAAAAATTATTATTATATAAACAGGTGCGTTAGAGAAGACAATGTGCAAGCTTGCAGAATATTGTTATCGTACAATGTTGATCCATCTATAGTATCACTTCAGGGCTATACCGCGGCACAAGTAGCTGCAGAAAATGTCCTTAAAATACTACAAGGTTCGGAGTCTAACTTAATCTGAGACGCAATGTAATCGTTTAATCGAGTAATGTTTCCCTTCACGTTTTTGTTTTCCAGATCCGCCAAGCGGGACAGACGACGCGGAAGCGCAGCTGTTAGAGGCAAGTAAATCTGGCGATCTAGCAGCGGTGGAAAGAATTTTACAAACGAATCCACACGCTGTCAATTGTCGCGACTTGGATGGTCGGCATTCCACACCGCTGCACTTCGCAGCGGGATTTAATAGAGTGCCTGTAGTTGAATATTTATTGGCACATGGAGCAGACGTACACGCCAAAGATAAAGGGTAAATTTCACCATGGAAATGTTTAAATAAGTAAAAGAATAAGCGAATTCTTTTTTCTTTATTTGCTCTTCGATATACATGTGTTTTTTGGTCGTAAGAGCAATGTTAATTTGACTGTAACATTTTAAAAAATGTTCGACTAACCCACAAAGCGTTTACTTGAAAAAAAAAATTAATTTTCTACTTTCAGTGGACTGGTTCCCTTACACAATGCCTGCTCTTACGGTCATTACGAGGTAACGGAATTATTAGTGAAACATGGTGCATCGGTAAATGTTGCGGATTTGTGGAAATTCACTCCCCTTCACGAGGCCGCTGCTAAAGGAAAATACGAAATAGTGCGCTTGTTGCTAAGACACGGTGCAGATGCTACTAAAAAAAATAGAGATGGAGCAACACCGTTAGATCTAGTGAGAGACGGTGATCAAGATGTAGCGGACTTGTTGCGAGGGAACAGTGCTCTTTTGGATGCAGCGAAGAAGGGTAATTTAGCCAGGGTACAGCGACTCGTTACTCAAGACAATATCAATTGCAGAGATGCGCAAGGTCGTAACAGTACTCCGTTACACTTGGCTGGTAAGTTGGATTGCTTTTTTTTTATATTCCCATCGTTACGTATTATTATCGTACATTCTAATCTAATCGTATTTTAACACAGCGGGGTACAATAATTTGGAGGTAGCGGAATTTTTGCTTGAACGTGGAGCAGATGTTAATGCTCAGGATAAAGGAGGATTGATACCCCTTCACAATGCTTCGAGTTATGGTCATTTAGACATCGCTGCGTTACTCATTAAATATAATACTGTAGTAAACGCGACTGACAAATGGGGCTTTACACCACTTCACGAGGCTGCACAGAAAGGAAGAACGCAGCTGTGCGCCCTTTTGTTGGCGCACGGCGCGGATCCTTTCTTGAAAAATCAGGAAGGGCAAACTCCGGTGGATTTAGCTAGCGCTGACGACGTGAGATGCTTATTGCAAGATGCTATGGCTTCGCAGCAAGTAGTACCATCGGTACCATCTGGTAACAGTGGCGTAGGAGTTGCCATTAATTTGAGTGGTAACGGTAATAATACTATTAACAGTAGACCACCCAGTATCGTGGCAGGTATATAAATTTCAATTCTGATATACACCAATATCACTGGTTGTAAATTCAAGTTCAACAATCATATATATTTTATTTACTATTCAAATTTGTTCAGTTCCAGTGACACCTCCGCCGCCTCTCACTCAAGAAACCGTCATTATGCCCTCTGGAACAGC
Organism: Hylaeus anthracinus; assembly: GCF_026225885.1. Taxonomy (NCBI): domain Eukaryota; kingdom Metazoa; phylum Arthropoda; class Insecta; order Hymenoptera; family Colletidae; genus Hylaeus; species Hylaeus anthracinus. Next base: position 17,884,430 of record NW_026533254.1, read on the forward strand.
TATGACATTGTGCGTGCCACTCGCGAGACCGTCTTCTTGCTTGAGCCCGATGCCTCCGTCTGAAACATGCTCCGAAAGAGACTCCAAAGATTCCTCGAAAGACAGTTCGAACATCACGACCGTTGCCGGTTTTCTGCAGAGTCTCGGTTTAGAGCAACTCCTGTTGGAATTATTCGAACGCGAACAAATCACATTAGATATACTAGCGGAGATGGGTCACGAAGACTTGAAGCAAGTCGGAGTGTCCGCATACGGCTATAGGCATAAATTAATCAAAGGAATGGAGAAACTTTTAAATACCACTGCCGGTACTCCTTGGCAACCGACTATCGCGCCTGGAACATTGTTGGTGGATTTATTAGCCGAGGACAAAGAATTTTTAGCTGTCGAAGAAGAAATGCAGAGTACTATTAGACAGCACAGAGATAACGGTCATTCTGGTGGCATATTTTCTCGATATAATATAGTTAGGGTACGTCTACTAAGTGCATTTCATTAAAATATCTAAAAATAACATCTTTGCTAATTTAATAACGATCCTTCAAAACAAACAGATTCAAAAAGTGCAAAACCGCAAACTGTGGGAACGTTACGCGCATAGAAGGCAGGAAGTTGCAGAGGAAGTTGGCGCGGCAGCACCATCCTCTCCGAGCACTGGCAATAGAACCACTCCTGGCTCGACCTTGCCCCAAGCGAACGAGAGAATGCTCTTTCACGGTAGTCCATTCATCAACGCTATCGTTCAAAAGGGTTTCGATGAAAGACACGCGTATATCGGGGGTATGTTTGGCGCTGGTATCTATTTCGCGGAACACAGCAGCAAAAGTAATCAGTACGTGTACGGTATATGCGGAGGTACAGGGTGCCCAGCTCATAAAGACAGAAGCTGTTATATCTGCCACCGGTAAATACGCAAACTAAGCAGCACTATTTGAATCAGTATCATGATTAATATTATATATCCCAGTAATATATTCTTTTATGTTTGTCACTTGCAGACACTTATTGCTGTGCCGCGTTACGCTGGGCAAGTCATTCTTACAATTTTCGGCAATGAAAATGGCTCATGCACCACCAGGTCATCATAGCGTAATGGGCAGGCCATCGCAAGGTGGCCTAGTTTTCCCGGAATATGTTGTGTACAGGGGTGAGCAAGCATATCCTGAGTATCTGATTACGTACCAGATTGCGAGGCCCCAGCAAGAAACCGGAGGAAGCGAAAGTGTTGAGGAACGGTGATCGGAAGAGTCCAGCCCTGCGGCAAGATTCCGAAGTCTCTGTTGCTGTCAGAGATCTCGAACGTGTAATTCTCTGTCTTAAACCATGGTCGAAACAATTTGATTTTATTCGAATTCAATTTCTTCCATTTTTTACCTGCTTTAGCCGAATCATGACCATTCTGATGAATCCGTAAAACAGTGATAGGTGAATTTCAACGATGTTCGTCGAATTCTTTTGTTTAGAAGTTCGAAGAAGACAATTGATAGGACATTTAATTTTTAGCATTTATTTGTGATAACGTAATGGTCTTATTCGACCACGCAATCGTACACACGACTGATTATCGATGTATATTGTCTACGGTGTATATTTCTATATATATATATCAGCATGAATCAATTAGAATATCGAAGACCAGCATGATTTTTTAATGTAAATGACTAATCGTACATTTGTCTGTCTTCTTTGTTGAGAAGAATTACGATAAATATGTAAACATATACGTTCTCCGTAATATATACGCAAGTAATATAATACATTTTAATCATTACACCTAATTGTCGTTTGATAATGATGAGACGTATGGTATTTCTTAAAGATGAGACGAAGGCATTTCTATATATGTGTCAATTTAAAACTAAATAATTGTGCTGGTTATAACAACTGTTTTAATCGTATGCGTTATAGGTAAAGTCTGTTAGCAAACGTTTAATTTGTAAATAAGTTATAAGTATGTTTTCGCATGTAGCCATACGACCATAATCGAACGAACCAAATAGACTCGTCACAACCAAAACTTACATGCAAAATGCAAATTCTTCACACAACGAAAGGTATTATAATTTAGTATTTGTATCATTCGCGTAGATTTTTTTTACGCCACCGAGAAGATATAAATTTACTTTAATAAAATTTTAGACTTTACCTCTAACCTGTATATAGGTATGCGAGTATTTTACATATTCGGTTGATAGTTGAAGCATAGAATAAATCATTCATGTTGACGATATTATCAACAGGGTTCCTATAAGCTCGTAATAATTTTTAATATTGTACATACATATACATTTTATTGTACATGCATTTTTCTTTTCAACAAAACATGCTGATCGTTCATCCGACCTAATTATTTTTACACGAGCATAGTTTGGTTTCTCTCGAGCAAATTATGCAAATATTTTTCATTCAAATACCAAGTATACTACCATCTTTTAATATACACAACGAAGTCTTTTTTTCTTATTAATAATTACTAATGAGAGTTGTGTTAATATCAATCGCATGAAGCAATTAGATTACAATTGGAAATATTTTATTCCGTTATGTAAAACGCTACGATCGACGTAACGTTCTATAAATAGGAAACTATTCGTATCATTATTTATTGATATCGCTAACGTGATCTCTTTAAACTAATAGGAATAATCTTGCTTCAAATAATTCGCGGCATTAAATTGTTTGTATGTACGTATTGTACATTGTGGTATGAAATCGCATCTTGTATCTCCAATGAAAAAAAAAAAAGAATATGCGAATACATAAATGTATGAGTGTGAATATAAATGAAACAAACGTTTTCAATATTAATCTCGATACACTCGTAGTAATTATTTAGGTGACGGTTTTATTTATGGGTGTATATATAAAGTATGTGTTCGTTAAGTAAGTGCTCAAACATGATGCAACAAATTCAGTGTTTGTCAATTCTGCATTCTTATATGTATAAGGATACGAACGAACAAAGTATTATAAACCAACACACCGAAAATTTCTGTCCTTGTATTTGCTACATCCAGAACTAGCAGTCAATCGAACGTATTCGATTCTTATGCTTTAACTGTACGAACAAAATGAACTGACTCAAAGAAGCAAAAAAAAATTCTTTTTACCGTTACGTTCAGTTTCACATTTTCTTTTGCATTTCCTCGCCTCGCGACTGGCTTCACGTGAAAATCATTCGACGAATGTTTGTTCATTGTTCGTTTAAGTGAGGAGAAAAAAAAACAAATCAAATTGAAGCTGTCCTAACCAAGAGATATATCATATTTTAAGTGATTGTAATCCTTTGCACAGTGACAATGGACTTAACGGAGCATATACTAGAACTAGAGTATAATAGGAATCTTTTGCATTGAAGCAATATGACAGTGTCATGTTACCAGAAAACTCGTTTATATCTGCGACACTCGCAAAGAAGGAAACAGATCTATCTTGTTTCTACGATGTACGGTCGTCGAGTAAGTCGTGCATCACTTGTAAATTGTGTGTCATCAATAACCGTTACTTTATTGCCGAATTTTATCAGTATACCATTCACCATTCATTTCTATTGTCCCACAGTAGACTTGACGACAAACATTGTATACTTATTACTCCCTGGAGCGTTTGAATTGATCCCTCTGGTTCATTTCATGATTCATGGTTTTTGTAAACATCGATCCAATCAGATACAATGGTCAGAAAGAACGTCTGTAGTTACCGTTTTTACGTTATACGACAGGGAGGCTAATTTGAAAATAAATAACCCGTACTATTTTATACCAATCCTGCAATATTCATCATACTACGCTTTTACTTTATAAACATTCTTTGACGATGCCTCGAGTTTAAAGCAATTAAAATTTTTGATAGAATTATGAAACCCCGATCGCGCGTTCACCTTTTTTCATTGACGATTAAACGTATTCGAAATGCAATAATAATATATTACTTAGCTTTCAGTTACATTTTCATTGAAATAAATGAAAAATTCTAATCGAAAATATCGTAGAAGCTGACATCTGATAATTGGTGAGTTTTATTTGATCGCGAAATCTGTATTCCATTCGGAGACATTTTCTGCAGTGTATAGATATAGTGATCGCGAGTATTCTGAGCTCGTAGCGTTAAGCGATTAAGTGACATGTGCTACATTTATTGGCGTTCTGAATTTTATTTTTAAGGGATGTCGGGACAGGATCGGTAATAAAAATCGAGGTGAAAACCGGTGTTGCCCGGCGATCGGTTGTCCTGTTCTTTTCTCGGTTCCTATTAACTTCTGGCCTACGAATCGAGACTGTCGTGTCGCCAGCACCAGCGTAAGAATGCGAGCACGTGGCCAACGGAGCCTTCCGATTCGCCGATTTCTCGTGATCACGTGAAGCACATGAGGGGCTGCTGAAGCGTGCGCATGCGCGTTACAGGACACCGGCTCGCCGACGACGTATGGTGGGATGACACTTTATGCCGGTGCCTCAGAAGCAATTGGAACGAGGAGGAGGTCATAACGCGCGACTCGCGCCGGCGATCAGAGACAGAGGTATCTCGTAAACCTCTCACGGTTCAATACAAGAAAACGTCCACGGAAATAGTCTTGTAACAATCTTAACAAGTGTCATATCACGAAACAGAATGGACAAACATTTGTGACGCTTACAAATTGGCATCGATGCACAGCGTCGTTTTTGCCACGTGAAAACCGTCCACTTTGTACCTTGCTTTACCAACCGTTTCGTTTCATAGTGTTCGATTTTTTTTCGCGGTGTCTACCCCGGAAAAATCAACATTAAATTACTAACAAGAAATCTACAATGTGTTCAACTATATTCGAAAGTTCCTTTGGAGATTGCCTACTATCACTTTAAACCAAGACTCGAGAAGAACTTAAAGATTTGTGCGTGTTTGGAAGACAAGCAGAGAAGGCACGTGCCTTACACCGATTCTACAGAGAAAATCTGATCTTCCTATTTCGTGCCACTTCCCTGGTGGAACGGTTCTCGAAGCAAACAAATACGTAAGTAATTTTATGGTTATTCTATTTGCTTATTTATTTTGTATAAGCTTGTTATCGATTGAATCGTTAATGATAGTGTGGTTCGTAACCTGCGAGTAGTGCGAATATTGTTCCATATTCCATCGAAATTGACCTCGAAAAATAACGAATAATAGTTTCTTTGTTTTTTGCCCTGTGATTACTTAACAAAGATAGAGGACCTCTAATTAATCAGTTTCGTGTAACCAATTTCAAGTAAAAATATATTTGGTAATATTTTGGAAAAAGTATACAAATTACGTATTACAAACGTTCATGCTACGTCGCGAGCAACTCGAACTTTTTATTCATTTCAATTAATTAATATTCATTTATATCGAACCTATCAAACGATGTATTCTTCCTGTATTATATACGAATAGCAGCAACGAGTTTTTGGGACATTGATTTTAAGGCCCCCTCTCGTTGGATGAAACCCAGGCAGATGTCTGTTATTGTCTATAGAATAAACCCGTCGCTTGTTAGACGTTTTAAATGCCGTGTAATCGTGTTTGCGCAAAGTTCATGGATCGATCTACAATTGGAATCTATGCACGCGACCGAGAAAATATCCGTCGCGAATCCACAACAATTTCTTATGTAATACATAAACGCGTAGTATTACACAATTGGCTGCCCATCGCAGAGTACTATGCAACTATAACTTCAGATAAAGTTCATTTATAATCCTGTCGGCAGCGTGTATATCGTCCACGCCAAGATCTCTATGTTTACAAACAAATTCCCCGAGATAACGTTCGGCGAGGAATGTCACGAGTGTCGTATTGAAAGGAACGCTCTATATTTATCGTATAGCGTTATCTCTTGCCAATGTATGGCGATCATTGGTCCGACGACGTATTCGCATATTCGTTTAATCAATTAAAACCACCAAGTTCTGCAGACTTTGACAAAATTGGAGGGAAGGGAGAGGGCTGAGTGAAGTACCTCTGCACTGTAGTATCACGTACCTTGATCATTTTCTTCTCGTTTGACCCCCTATTGTATGGAACTGTGATGGAGGAAAACCCCTAGGATTCGAATTAATCTGAATCTCGTTTCCTCCTTTGAAAAAAATTCTCGAGAACACTTCGCGTAAATAATGGGGTTTTCCCATTACCGTGTGTCCTTATGTATTTCGGACAAATTTCGGAGGGTCCTTTTAAATAAGTTTAGAGACCGGCGTTGAAAGTAGTTTAGATGGGAACAATGCGTGGAGCATACGCGTGCACGCTTTGCCCGCGAGAAACACGTGTATGAGATAATCGTTGAGTAAAACGAGAGAGAGAGAGAGAGGGAATTGTAGGAGCGGAACGAAAGCTCCAGAAAGGCTTGCTCTTATCTGCATTTCAGAGAAATGCTTTTATCGCGAAATAAAGAAAGAATATTAACGCGCCGATTAGACGTTATAGGAGGGAAGGAACATTGTTAGCAGCTTTATTATTTAATCTCCGACGTTTTTAACGACGCGAACGAGAGACCGATTAGCTGGCTCCTGACCTCGCGACACAACGAAAATAATGAATAAGTATTAGGAGTCACTTGTTTGTAACGGTAATTATTTTCAGCGGCGCCAGACACGCGATGCAAAAGCTAGTAACGGTTACTTTCTAATTGGTTATTGATAGTCGTGTCTGTTTTTGTTTGGTTTTTTTTTTTTTTAATATAATTACCATATCGCGATTTTTTTTTTATCCACGAACAGGACGTTAAAAACTATCATTACCGTGCGCGATACCGATTTTATGCATTCGCGATATAAGCTACCTATACGTACAAATCTATATTAAACATAATCAAAAGTACCGCCAGTCTATTTATCGTATTCATAAAAACGTATTCATCGCACATGAAAAGTTGAGAGTAATCGTGGAATAATTATAGCGCTCGAAGTTATTGACTTATTTATAGCTCGTCGTAAGTTATCAATGAAAACTTGGAGTTTCTTTTCGAACGAATCGAAAATGTAAAGTAACGTTAACAGTGTCTCCCATGAATCGCGTTCCAGACTTGTTAGCAGCAGATTTCTTCTGGTAACCGGCTTGACTGCTCTCTTAAAATGCATTTTGCTCGTTTTTAAGTGCGCTTGCCGCGTGCTCTCGTGCCCCCGCACACATACGCCGTGTTTCCCGGTCACTCGTCTCTCATGGACGCCTACTTGGAGACAGTCGACGTGATATAAGATGAATCGTTTGCCCATATAATTCCCACGCGCGCCCTGCAACGTATGCACTTCCGGAGAAAGCGCTGAGAAAATAGTTGCAATGCGAACCGACATAGGGACAACCATGGTCGGACCCCCCACGGACGTTTTTAGAAGCTCGGTTGAAAAGCGAGGAATACACGCCCGAAAGAGGTAAAAATTTGAATAAAAACGTTGGTTGTCCGGGAATGAGCGAATATCAAGCTATCTCGTAACTGACTCTCGAGGAAAGAATCGTGACGGAAATTACGTAATCTAAAATATTGCGTCATGTAATGTATATCGAATCGTAATTAACTTTGAACTTTCCTTGGGGTAGATGTAGCACGAGATTAAGTTTAAAAATACAACACTTTAGCTGGACTTTGATTTTACATCACACCTTCGCAAAACTGTAAAGTGCGTAAGGTAAACAAATAAAAACGACCAGAGACGCGAATAGATTGACGTTAGTGTTGACAAATGCCAAAGAACGTAGCCTGTCGCGGTGAACGTACGATAGAGTTTGACGCCCTATTAGGACTTACATAACAGTCGTTCCGTTTAAAAGTGTAGACTATTTAGTTTCGGGAGCCACGCGTGACTCACAAACGTTATTATGTCACTCCTTTGAACTCGACGTTTCCTACCGACTAGAATTTACACAATATGTGCCAGCTCAATAGGTTTCCGAATGGGATAGATCAGTGCTACCCTCCAGGCCCTATGATTCTCGTTTATTCTCGTTTACTATGCAAAGGAAGTAGACGTTTTCAGATATCTAATTTTTCCAGTAATCGTCGCTAGAAAATAGTTTCGTATTTGTTTACTCAAGTGGTATAGGAAAAAGATTAATTGGAATGGTTAAAATGATTTACTGCGTGACACGAAACATGCATTAAATTATTCACGGTACATATAGTTATGGGCACGTGATGTTACGCGATTTATCTAGCGTTGCACGTATACAATAACTGTGTATCAACGTCCCCTAACTGTATCGTTCCACATACAAATCAGCAAATGTCAAGAGGTTATCTCCATCTATGCAAAACTCCCAATGTGTCTTGAAATAATTATATTCTAAACGCGCAGTCTGTCATTATCGGACGCGTAAATATAGAATTACATCTACCGTCTGGTGCGTATTAATCGAGACACGCGCCTCGTATCTTGAACATCGTGTTCCCTTCTTATTGCACTAGGGGAGAACACGAACGCAGATTATCGTACGCTCTCCAAGTCACGCAAATTGTCACGCGGTCAAATGCTTTTTTCTTTCTTTCTTTCTTTCTTTCTTTCTTTATTTTGGTCGATAACATCGAACATTTATTGGCGATTTAGTGAGAACGATCGAAGCCACTTCAGATCAAAAGAGATGGTTAACGACGCGTTTAGTACGTAGTCTCCAATGATTTAGTATCGTCCGTGTTGTTATCGATTGTCGGACAAGCAATCGATCATATCGACAGCGAGACTGAAGAAAGTTTGGTAACTTTTAACAAAACAAGCATGGCACCTCTCGTGTCGCTATCTTCCCATTCCATCATGATTTTCAAAAAACACTTGTGAGATACAGATACATAGTTTCCGATATCGATCAAACATATGTCATTCTTTAGCTTAAACAGTTGATAGCATCAATGGTTTGGCCAAATTACTAATATTGGGTCGCTCTAGAATAATAATACTCACGATAGAATGATTCTAGTGTAAATTTATTTAAATGAACAAAAAAATTACAAGACCCCCAAGCACCCATTTTGCCTCTTCCAGGGCCACCGCTGTAATGTCTGTAAAAGTGAAAAATTGTAACAAGACCGAAAATGAATTCACCCTAGATAAATCGTGTGTCCCTCGCACGACAAGTCACCGTCGAACGTGATTGACGTCGAAATCGTTTTTTATCTCGTGACACTTTTCCCTTTATCGGCTACACAAAAGCATCTCGTGCGATCTATGCGATGCGTTGCGTCTTCTTTATGGTTTCGGCGATTAAACTTTGTCCGGTAAGATTCCGTCGCGTTGGAGGGTGTAATGTCGGCAAGGATATGTCGGTTATCGGGCTGCTTCGAACCAGAAACGCGACGCGATAAGAACGTAGGATCCGACCTCAGTGGCGTCTTCGATCGTTGAAAGAATTACCGGTCCGAGAACTGTTACGACTGGCCTGTATTGGCACTAATGACACTAGTTGCCAATCGTAGATCGCCTGATGAAATTGTATAAATATTCCTACGAACACGTGTCCAGCTCGTGGTCTCGTCTAACGGCCGAGACACGGCGTACGTGACACAGGGAGAAAGTTTATGAGCTACGAGTTCTTAACGGTTTTATGTGACTTTAGTTGACCGAAGGGCACTCTGCTTCTTTTTTCAACTGGAATATTATCTATTTTTGTTTACTCGCTAAACACTGGACAGGAAAAGCTGAGAGAAACGTCCAACATTTTTTAGAGGAAAATATTCTTCGAGACTGTCGATCACGTTTGTGAACATTTCTTTTAACGCGTTGTACTAATTTCGTTTAAACTGTTCGTATATAATAATTCCATAACTTTTTGTTTTCCTCAGCGGCGGATTAACGTTGAGTAATCGATTGCATTTATTATTGAAAGCTTTGATAGATCCGTAATTCGTGCGTGATTCATGCCAGGCAGTTGAATAAAAAGAGTCGAGCCTTGGTACGTTAATTTATACGTTAGTTAATAGTACGTTAATAATTGAATTGATAGTAATCTCGATTCCATTGAGGTTATACTCGGGCCATTTTACTCTTGTTGTTCGTAATATCGTTTCGTTACCTTGCTCGTCGGACTTCCTGACTCGCGATGTTGGATCAGATAGTGATTTATTGTTCGTTAGTCTTAATAAAAATATCCTCAAGGATGGAGGATATTAACACATACCCGCCAAGGTTGTTCTTAATGATATACAGCCGTCGCGAGATAGAAACTCGGCGCTATAAAAAGAAAATATTCAAATTTTGCCAACCAGTTTCTATATTGTCGGCACGGCGCCTGAGATGTTCTTTTTTTACATGTCGTGCAAAGATAAACCGGTTGCGAAGATTTTTATCGGTTGCTCGATCCTTTCGAGCAAATGTTTACATTTCGACGGGCAAACAACTCTGAGAGTTTCTGTGTAGAAAGGGAAGAAAAGCGTTTGGGAAGGTGAAAAGGAAAGCGAACGGAGTCGATCTTACTCAACTTGAAATTTCTAAAATAATTGAAGAAGAATCGTCGATCGATAGCAGACAGCATGAAATAAGATGATATACTAAAAATAAATCTGCTGCTAATAAATTATTGGAGATTGTCGTAATTATCATAGGTCAGGCATGCTCAAGGGTTTCGCCGAGTCAGTAAGGTCTCCAAATATATACTCATCCTCTCCTCCTCCTGCCCCACCCTATCTTTGGTTACGTATATTTTTACGCATCGCGGTATCCATTATCAGCTAATTGCGTAACAGTACAGTTTACATTGCTCGTATCGATATTCTAAAAAAAGATCGACCGTAAACGACGTACTCCATTATCAGTTATAATTCGTGCACGTATTTGTTTTTGTTAGAATTTGTTGCTTCAATCTAATATCATACCAATTTCATTTTGAAGAAAATCGGCAAGACGCGATAGATAAAACAGTTTCAATGGACGAACGAGTGCATCGAAGTCCGCGCGAATTATCGCCAGTCTTTTTATTATCTCCGGCCAGTTTGTTGCATGCTGATAACCAGTGTCACGCTATATTTTTTCAACCAATGCACATTTTCGTTCGGATATTTTCGAGTCGGTGTCGTGCTCGAATAATCAAGGTCACGCAATAAGAACTTATCGTAATGTTTTTGTCACATTTTTCATGGAATCGACGAACGATATTCCCTCGTACCACACGACTTTCCGTTAATAAACCAATTAACTGTTAATTAATTATCCCGCGGTGAAGTTTATCTCTCGTCGCGCTATCGGTCGTTAATAATTTCCGGCTGCTTAATTTTACGAAATTTCTGTCGCCTATGATAAGTCAAGGACTTCTATACGAGTATCATCGCGCATTATCGCGACTTAGTTGTAGTCTAATTCCGCACGTGAATCCCAATAACCCGCGACCTCGTCTTATCGAACTCTATTGATAGCAAATTAACAACAATAGAAGAGAATTTCATTATAATTGAAACGCTCGGATTGAAATATGCTACTTTTTGCCACGACGGGTCTTAGATAAGACTCGTCCAATATAAATTCCTCGTAATCGCGCTCAGTATGGATCAAAAATAAATATTTTATCGATGATACTCTCCTGGACTGAGAGCACGTCCACTTATAATTCTTCGTTTATATTTATTTGGATATATATTTTAAGTGGCATAATTCCTTGAACTTAAAAAGGTTAAGAATCGCCTGGACTAGACGGTCCACAGATGCCACGAGCATTAATTTGCACGGACACACGTGACTCGTCTCGTGTTCAGGCTCGAGTGTTTCGAGACTCCGTAAGTCGATTAGATCGTCAGGCTCACCTGTATTCACAAAAAAAAAAAGAAAAAGAAAAAACAACAACAAAACGTCTTCTCTATTGATTTTCGACGAGGACAGTTCGCCTATATTTTACCTTAAAAGTCAGACTATTGGATAGATTCCAAGGGCGTAGCGTGTCTGGGGTATACGTAGGCGCTTAGAAGATGCGATGCGCTATTTTTAACCATCGTAAGCTTGAAATAGTACGGCGACTGCGCAATTTTCACTCACGAGTCACGAAACACGACCATGCTTTTTCCATGACTATACCAGCGTCGATGGATACGAACCACAGAAACATTATAGACAGAGTAGGGAAGCCAGAAAGAAAAAAAGAAAACCGCGATACCTTGTCTGTATTAGTTTGAAAAATTCCTAACATACAGAGCCAAGTCAACAGCCAATATCGGTCTGACTTTTAGTAGACAGAGATAGGTAGGATGCCGCGGTTTTCTTTCTCTTTCTAACGATGGGACATTTCTACTCTCAGGTTGGCCTATCTACCCTTATTTTATTTATAATATTTCTATGATACGAACTAATATAGAACATATTAATTTTTACATAAAATCACAAGTTTTAGATAAGCTTTTCTTATATTAATATCGAAGTCACGTATACGTAGCGCGTGAACACGATCGAAACTTATCGTTAGGTAAATAAAAAGCCCAGACAGACACGCGGATAAAATAGAAAACACTGTTTGGTCTGGGTCGTGAGAGACGATTCGACGTTATCACGGCCGTTGTGTCCTGTTTACCGTGAATCACGATAATGATATTATAACACGTATTTGTAACGAATAATCCGCTCGACCGGTTATGAAATATCACGGTGCATCGTCTCGCTAGCGTGATCGAAGATTATCTCTAGCGTGAGTGTTCTTTATCGGGCCCCGCAACGATCGACGAATTTTTCATCATCGAATGTGTTGGTACATACGTCACGTTTCCTTCACGATTCGCGTACTTTTCCTCTTCGCGCGTACCATGCTCGTGAAATACGATCGCGTCACGTTACTTTTTCACGAAATAACTTTGAACATAACAATAATTCTGCGTTTGCAATAACTAAATGACGAAATATTCTTGAAAGTAATCGACTTATCGCGAAAGTGTAATTATCGGAAATCTGTCAATACCACGCCAAGTAACGAATCTCTTTGCGCCGTTAAAACGATAATTGTTCGAAGGAAAAAAAAAAAAACAAATTAATGTGACAAATATATTTCACTGATATTTTCCATATCCGTCGACAGTGATTTATATAAATCACGAATATGTTCCAGAATACTTTCGTCTATCTTTTATATATTTTTACTTTGAAAAAAGTATGAAACTATTTATAATTACCTTAAACATTTATTCACGATCGAATATATACGTAATTTCATGGAAGGTGTTGATCAGAGAGGAAAATTTTCGATCCGTTGCAAACATAACCTAAGTTCACCCTGTGTAAAGGTCGATCTCGTTTCGATGATTGTCACAACTTGACTCGCCATTTTTATTGCCATGCTTCGTACGCAATCGCAACCTTTTGGTTAATTAATCGTTTATCAGCTGCAAAACAATTATTGTGTAAGAGTTTTGCAGCAATTGACATTCGATAATAATCGGAAAATTCATTTCGCGGCACTGCCACGATTGTTGTTGTTATTGTTGTTCGCCACCGGGTTAAGAAGTTAACGAGACGAATTCTCATCGCGATAAGAGAGCCGCGCAAAAATTGAAATGACACAACCGATGCAAGTTTTTTTTAAACTTGTGGCCCGAGCCACGCTCATCGAAAGTGTCGCCGAAGACTATGCAGAAAACGAGCGATAAACCAATATTCTTTCCTTCTGTGCTTGTTTTAGCAGACCAAACAGTTTGACCTTGGGGGCCCGCGTTCGCGTAACGATAAACAATACTCGAGTGTTCGTTTTGACCTCTACCCTTAGTTAATCACGGCACACGAGGACAGTGTTATACGTAATATTTCTTGTAACGCAATTTTCTTTTTTTTTTTTTTTTTTCAAAATTATACCAATCCCTAAAATTCTAACGTTTCTTTTTCAACAAATCATGAGGTCGACGACCGCCGAACAATTAAGCATACTTCAAGAATTTCTCTCGACATCTATAAAGCAGAACTTTTACAAAACTTATTTATCGTTAAAATAGCTCCTGTCGATGTCGATATCTTTGTGTTTGTCAAGATGTTTTGAAAACGGTGTGAAAGAAAAAATTCAAATAGTTTATCGAATCACGTGAGCGTGGTTATCGCGCAAAGCAGAATAAACCGCGTCTAAGTGACAAAAAAAAAAAAAAATGACGCTCGATGAAACTCGAGTAGCCAAATATTACGATCGTCGAGACGATTACAGAAGTATTAAATTCTTTTACGAAGTTCGAAAGATATCTATCTGGTTTTCATAGGAACGCGATAACTTTATTATATCTTTTCGCGATAAATCGACCAAAGAACGTCGCGTAGAGTCGAAGTGGCCGTTGACGGCGATTCAAGTAGCTTGAAACTCGAAACATCCGATTCATGATACCGCTTGATTCTCGCTAGTGTACGCTTGCTTGTTCGGTTCCGGTCTGGTACATGTCGATTCTGGTTTTCGAGCAAGTCTCGAGGGACGAGAGAAGAGATTATTGCCACACTTAAGAGTCGTAATTCCACTCCCGTAGTAACATGACTACACGCGTCTATTCCGACGCGCAAAATACCTCTACCGTGATAGAGTCATACGAGATCTGCGCCGTGTCTTACGCTTCGAGCGTTAAGCGAGTAAATTAGCGAACGAATCGATTAATTAACAATCTGCTACCGATTGAAAATCGAAGGTGCACCGTGCGTTGAACGACTAGTCGATGGGGACGTCGATGCTTTCCGTGTAATTGGTTCGATAAACGTAAGTGCGTATAACTGGTGGAAAGAAAGTGGAGGATCGGAGTTTCTTTTCGCTAGGATTCGAATTACACGCTGGTCTAAGATAATTTACGTTGGCAGTACTAAATTTGTTGCCTTTATGACGTATAGTGATATGGAAAATATACATAATAGATGTTGAATATATTCCATATATAATATAATAATATTATTATTTCGTTTTGCATAAGTGTATGAAATGTACACTCTAATTATTACAATATCAACTGCGTATGTCCGTGTTTTCTTTTTCTGTATTATTCTTTAAGGTTGACGCACTACTTATCATGGCCAGGGTAATTGCTCGATATAACGATAAAACAATTTCAGTTATATTTTTAAATATTTCTCTTTGCAATCTCATATTTGTGACAAAACAGACGTGTATTGGAAAGAGGAGATCGTTTCTTGTTCACATTTACACAAAATACCAAGTACTAAATAATTTTTAAGTTTGTCATTCCACAAGAAATATTCATTTTTGAAAGAAACAGTTGTTTGTTCTCATGATTCACGCGTTTATTATCTACGAACGGTGCCCCTTAGCACCTGTATGTCGTTGAACCGTTATCCGCGCAAGTGTACAATTTGGCTTACATTGAAAAAAAAACTCCTGTATTTACACCGATAAATCGGTCAATATACCGACAAGGGAAGCACTCAACCCGTCCCCTACCTACTTCAACCTACTTTTCCAACACGGTAGATCATACATCCCTGTTGCCAAGTGCAAAAGTGCAGATGCGCTCCGTTATTTCAACGATACAATTGCAAACATTTCACTTCAACTGGAAAATGCAAAAGATTCTAAAATAGTCTAGTAAATACAAAAAAATTTTTTGTTATTAATAGAAAATACTAACTTGACATTTGTCGAATCGTCGAATTTGTTTAGTCCATTTTCGGCTCAAACCTTTCTCAACGCTGATTGCATCCGGAATTATCGACCGGATGTAAACAGTTCGGTCGATTTTGGGTTCCTCGATGACTCACGTGACCCGTCTTAGTCGCCTAATTCCGTCAGCGAAATTTTTGGCAAGCTTTCCCGCACGTTTAAAGTTATTAAAGATTTGGCGCTAGATCACCGAAGCAGTGCAAATTCCAATTGCGACAGTGCGACCGCCAAGCTCTCCGTAAAACGAGGACCGGGTCCTCGACGTTCGCCCAATCGAACAGGAAGCTTTGCGATGAACGAATTTTGGAACACGAAGAAATTTCTTTTATTTTATCTACGATATTAATAAAAGTGAGTAGGGGAAATTAGGTGCGACCAGGCCTATTTTAAACTATCAATCTCCGCGACATTCGATAGCTACGTGACTTGGAATCACCAGTCATCGTCAGGTAACTGCTAGTAGTGCTAGCGAGGTGCATAGTTACGTCACAGAGAACATTGGGCTCGGTGTCTGACCCAACCATAAACCTCTCGAAAGCCAAATAGCGGCGGACTATCTGCCCTCAAAGCATTCTTAAAAAAATGTTGACGTGAACACGCTTCAGCTCTTCTCCCACTTACTTAGACCCTCGTAGAGAGCAGACACGTTTGGGGGGGTATGCAACTGGGTGGGTCGATCCTTGAGAATATTTTCCAGACGTTGGTCCAGGACTTGAGCTAGAACTATCCCACGACGTCAATCCATTAGTGCTGTCCATCTTATCTTTGAAATGTTGAGTCGAAAGAGGGAACTCTTAGAGGGAAAGGTTAACGGGCATTGAACTCTTGGAATGGTTATCTGATTTGTCAAAGTCTCGTATCTCAACAATTTTCAATGTAATTTTCATTTCTCTTTTTTCTTTTTTTTTAGATCTAAATGTGTTCCATAGCGATGCCTGCGGAGCTGCTTCTGGGGCACAGTCCTCCAGTATACAGTTCGCTTTTGTATAGCCCCCTGGTGGTGGCGGCGCCGTCGATTACCAGCAGATCGGTACCACCCAGAATAAGGCCATGCCTTTCATCTGGCTCCCTGGCTATAGACAGCATACGGAACACCAACGAAGGAAACAACAAACAAAAAAAAAGAGTGGTTTTCGCCGACGACCGTGGTCGTCCCCTCACACAGGTACGTAATTTTATCCATTACGATTGTTCAGGGAGAGGTAGCCTTTGAAAGAAATACAAGCGCGATAATGTACAGTAAAATCTCATTTTAATACCACTTTTATTTAAAACATTTCTCGCTACCATCGATTAGAAACGAAGTACTTTAGGTGATACAGCTTCTGTACGATAATTCATCCACAATTCCTGTCACACGTCACTGTTCGTGAAAGGGAAAAATAAGGTTTCACGTAGCGTACACTTTGCTTCGACTTTCTGTTTGCTTTATACGGACTTTCCAGTAGCTCCACTTGTTGCGCCGACTGGTGAATGTAACTCCACACTCGAGTCGATCGCAGCATCGTGTTGCAACTGGCAATAAAGTCTGAAACCTAATTTTATATCGACGAGTGGAAGAAGTTGTGTTTTCGCATGTACTTTATTTCTATCAAAATTCTCATCCTGATTTTTCATGGTTAAGTCTCCTTCGGAGTGTGTTGACTTTCTGGCTCGTCAGAACTCGATAATACCCGCTTGTTCCGTTTCTTTTTCGACAGGTCCGTGTTATGTCGGAACCCAGCAACGTGCCGCCACTCTGGAGTACGGCGTATCTAGCTGGGCTAACAGGACGACTTCTCCACTCGAAAACAGATAACGACGAGCCCGTCGAGGTTGCGTCGCCCTGGCAAGTGACTTTTCCCCAGCCAGCGAGCGATTACCTGGCCTTCCGACGGAAACTCGACCAAGAAAACGTCAGCTTGGAAAACGTGATAGTTAGGGAGTCGGAACACTGTCTGGTGGGGACGATCAAGGTACGCAATTTGGCGTACGACAAGGAGGTCGTGGTCAGAGCGAGCAGCGACTCCTGGAAGACCCACGAAGATATTCACTGTACATACGTCGAGCAACCGGGTGCCCCTGCTCTGATACTCTACGACACCTTCCGGTTCAGACTGACTTTGCCATTGAAATCGAACGTGGTGGAGTTCTGTGTCCGGTACCGTACCGATGGTAAAGAGTACTGGGATAACAACGATGGGAAGAACTTCATCGTACGGAAGAAACTAGAGGTGTGTACCTCTAGCGTGACGGAGAGGCTGTACTGCAGTCTTGGAAAGGGTTTCGAAGGTCTCCAACTGCGCCGATAGCTTCGTCAGGTATCCGAGAACGCATGGTGTTTAAAGAGTTCATTAAAAATGTAAATTAAAACATAGGCTTGTCGTAAATAGCCGAAAAACAATTTCATTCTTGAGAGATAAAATCAAATTCATGCGCTAGAGGGTTGAGAATCGTCCGCTTGGTCACTTAGGAACCTTTTCCAAACGGATACTATCAGTATATCGCCAAAGTACGACGATACGAAAGATGAGCCCCTGATGGGTACTCGAGGTACATTTAGGCAACGACCACTCGGGTCTCATCTTCTGGTCGACGTGCTTTATCGCAGTCGTGTCCGAGGACCTGAACGAAACCATTCTTCGTGCCTAGCTCATCCTGTCGCGATCGCTTTGCAATTGATCTCATAATGGTGATTTCTGTGTTATAGCCTCGGGCACCGGCTAAACGGTACGACATCCTCACAACCTCGTGCGACGGATTCTCGAGCAACGGTATACGAGACGGTATCCCAAGGATAACGGACGCAACGAGAACAAACATACACACGTGGAGCGAGTTTGCTTCTTGGCAACACCTGACGAACGACGCCCCGTATTGGTGAATCTCCGGGAGTCCTCGTCAAACGATGTACGAAGTCGTACGAATTCTTTCAGTTTACTTGGTTCATTGTCGAGGCGTAGATCACGCGGGACGAGGCGTCACACCGCACGACACACGATGGAGACACGGTCGTATGAAGCGTGTGTCATGAACGGCGCCAGGAACAGAGGAGCGGCGAAGAGAGGGAAGCTGATGGGCAACGACGATCCAGTTCAAATCGGAAGGACACTCTCACGCGGAAGAGAGACACGCGATCGGAGGTCGAACAGCACGGTGCAGCGGGAGAGAAGGCACCGGTCGCGTTACTTTTATGGTAAGTTGATCGTGTTTCGATACCGCGAAGATAATGATCCTGAATTCACCCAAGAATGCCTACTGCTCACTTGTGCGTAGTACAAGCGCATCCAAAGAGATATGCGAGAACAATCGCAAAATCTCTACGAATATCTATTTTTCGAATCTTAAAGATTCTATTTGAGATGTTGTGTCTTTAAGTAACGCTTTACCGACCACTACTATCTATTACTGAGATAGCGTTGTATAACTTTCATCGTTATAATAGATAGAATAAATATTGTATAGTACTAACGATATGAAAATAAAAAATATTAGACTTAATTACATATCCAACTGGTCGGTAAAGTGTTCAGAATGAGATGATAGGATCAACTTGGTAACGTGGGCACTTGAGCGTCGAATTGGCCGATTGTCATCAATACCGAATATTATCAGTCCCATCCCCATAATCACGTATTCGGTTGGATCCAGTTACATCCAGCCCATCCAGATAATTCAGATTACTTATATAACAAATATTTCACCTTATCCGTTGGGAATTAGCAAAACGATTACGTTGAATTTTCGTGGTTTTTAAAATCCGTCATACGAGCCAGGGATTCGTCTACTCTTGCGAAACGACAGTCGCTAAAAAATTCATCGGTGGTTTTGCATCGTTCACCGACTACCAACGCACGGCGTGTGCTCATAGCTCGTGATCGTAAGATAACGTCTGTTTATGGACCTGTCCTTGCACGCAATGCGAAAGAGAAAAGCGACAGAGAGGGCACGAAGGTCTCGTGTAGAATACAAGTTGCTAAATTGCAGGATCGCTAGTGCGGAGGCTGAAACGATTTCGTGAACGCAATTCATACGTTTACTACTTTCTAGAGCCGTGGTTTCCTAGAAAACACCGTATAGCTAAAAACATGTATCGGTGTTATAATGTGGGATACTATATGTCAAAGATTTTTTATTAATTATATATCCTACGCATCAGAAAGGGAAACACGAATAACAAAAAATAACATTTGTAAATTTGGACCCAAGTCGCTAGGAATCCGAGTAAGCACAGTTATTTAACTTGGATCGTTTGTAGCTTTGATTTTCGTGGGTTGCGGATTTTTCGAGCCGAAATTGGATGAAAAACTTGAGAGGATCTGGCACGTCGGCGTCTTTAAGTGCGAGGCTGCATGCGCTGTGTACTTTCTCTCTATAAATAACAATCTGCCATGGCACGACGATAACAGCCGCGACCGATGTGTCGCCTGACTCTAATCGCCTTAAACTAAAGGCTGTTACCGCGCGTGACGAGATACATTCAATTTCTTCGTCTTCGTTTCTTCTTCGTTTCTTTTCGAAGACGGTTTCGTCCTTGTCCGATCAGGCGCAATAAAAACACGTAGAGCGATTTAAATAATCGAACATTATTATTCAATACTTAACTTTGTCGATATCGCTAGGACGTAACGAGAAACAATCGTAATCTCATCTGATGAGCATTAAAAACAGATAAGGGGGGACACAAACATCTTCTCCTAATGTAAACATTAAGAAACAAATAAGATACCGACACGTATAAACAATTCTGCTTTTCAAACATTGAAATTAAAAATGAAGACACAAATTAAGGCTATCCTCGATCCATAAATTTAACAAAATTTTCGGTACTATTTTCAATGAACCGGAAAAATTAATTTGTTGTCGCTGTAATCATAAGTACGAGTCGGTAAAGTCATCTGCCTCTTCGTGAATATAGAATGACGTAAAATTACGTCAGGGATGTTTAGCTATAGATTTAAAAATGACGTGAAACTATTTATCGAATATATCGTGTATATTTATCTTCAGAAAGTTTTTATTCATAAACTACCGAGACGATTTTAATTCTTATCGCAACAAATACTCGAATCGACATATTTAAGACTACGCAGATAACTGTCCGATGATTTTTGACTTTGTATATCTTTAGACTTAAGACTACACTCGACGTGTTTTCGATTACAAAAATTACTGTTAAGAAAATTATCGTCACTGAACTCGTCTTAACAATTTTGTTTGAGATTACTTCGGAGAATAACACACGACGTTTACAACCACTTATGTATAATTTTTCCTGACGTGGTTCGTTGTGAGTTGATAGTGCATCGTTAAAAATTCGTGTTTTTTTTTTTTAATTCTTTTTTTTTTTTTTTTGCTACGCAAAGCACGTACATGCATATAAGTACACATATTAATAGAGGCCCCGTGTTCTGTCCTCGATTGGATATGATTCGAATTCGACGATTAGCATGGGCCTTCTAAATATTTTAACTGTGACGATAATTTCAACATGCCTTGAACATTTTATAGATCACGAACGATTTCATGGTCGAAAGAATGATCCTTGGCCTACTGCCACCAGTCTGACATGTGCGAAATACATTGTGCGCACTTATTAGCTTAAAGTGGTCTCGACCGGTGAAAATACTTCCTTGACTCACACAAACCCTCCAGTGATGCCAGGGATGGCTACCACTTGCTCATGCGCGTCGGAAAAAGCCGAGTACGCAGTACCGTAGCTATATAGGAAACAATACGTGATTTCTTGCTTTGCTTTGCTTTGCTCTATTTAAGGTTCGTTATAGTATTAGTACAATGTATACACTAACCATACATCGGTCTTATATTGGATCTTAACATTCTTATAACACTCGTTGCCCCGTAATTTTAATACCGTTTATCTGTTCAAATTCTTGTATACTTTTATCATTCTTAGGGGCGACTAACGGCACCAGTTTTATGAACGTATTAGATACATCACTGTCGCTGAACACAATGCGCATACGCGAGTGGAAGCCATCCCTGGAACCCCCGTAACGTCAGTTTTATCTAAACAAACGTCTCCCGATTTCGTTTAGCTAGCGACCTAGAAAAAAGCTTGCGAAATCCCGAACCCCGTCCACAAGCATTAACCTACATCGCGTTATTCGTTATAAATCGGCTTATTTTACAGCGTCACTTCTGACGCGGGCGAAAAGCAGCTTTTCATTTGAAAAGTACAACAGGTGACAGACCTATAAGCTACATATACATTACAAAGATCCATTTAAAATTCGCCCCCTGAGAGATAAAATCCATAATTTATCGTGATCAATTTTTATTTTGATTACTCTTTAGTTCTATTTTCGTTCAAATGAAAAATGCTAATAGTACAATTGGAGTAACATTCTTCGTTGAGGTTATGTCTTCCATACAATGTGCATAGGAGCACTTGTATATATTCGTACATATACCGGTTGAGGTGTGGTTGTAAAAAGCGGCGGTGGCACAGGATCGTATAATATCCCATCGTGTCGCGTTGCAGTCATGCCATACCACGCCTCGCGAGCATTGTAAAAACTTTAAAACGTCTAGACGTGTGGGCCGACCGGGTAATCTCGTCACCCAACACTTCAACCGAGCATGTGTCCCTTACTGCGTCCGTACTTTCAAATCTATCGATACTCGCCCGAGGAAAATCACTTTCCCGCGAGATTTGAATTCGTTCATATTTTTTTCGTTCTAATTTAACTTGTTAGACGCACCTGTTAAACGCGTATCCTCCCTACTACATCGAATTATTTTAACCTCTTTAATTTTATTGCGTTTATCTCATATTGTCAACACTTTGTAAATATTGCATGTAAATATCTTAATCTAAAAATATGCAATAAGTTCATCTGTCCTCATGGTAAACAAGATGTGATTTATTTCGTAGATCATTGAATTTAAACTGTACCAACGATGACCTAAACTGCAACACTGATAACGGTTTAATTAAAAACATACTACATTTTATTGACCATCATGACCTACGACTCGTTTTATTTTAGTAAATCGAGCTCAATTATCGTAAGTCTTATTCGTGTACTGTGATGTCATATATTTACTTATCTTATTATAAAATTGAGCAATATTTTTCTTGGCTCATTCAGAAGTTTTTACTTATCTTATTATAAAATTGAGCAATATTTTTCTTGGCTCATTCAGAAGTTTTTAATCGAAAAGACCTATAGCTTCGATCGAGATTCATCGAACTAACTTTATCGTTGGGTATATTCGATTACTATAAACTCCTGCTGGTGACAGACGATAATCAATTCTTGGATACGATGGGTCACTGCAGTGGAATTGCACAAGTTGCTTAGTAAAGCTTTTCTGAAAGAAGTGCGATCAATCGAATGTGTAAATGCCACGAATTCTCGATTTATCGGTCGAGAATGACTTACATGTAGATACGATAAAGTCATAATTCTATAATGCGATAATACGTATAACCTAAATTACGTCATTGATAAGTCCATCGACCTTTACCATGACGAAGATGCAATTACAGACATTCGCGGCGTAATAAGTAAACCCTGTAAGAGAAAAATAAGTTGGCTGGGATATTTCGACAAGGTTAAAAAATACTATTGGACTGTTTTTGTTTTAAGGTTAAAGTAGTTATGCGCCTCGAGTGGTGACCGTGAAGCGTTGAGTACGGTAGTAGCGACCTTCGTGCCATTCGACTGCTAAACAATTCATTCTTTAAACTTTAAACGAACAACGTCTACATGGTCTCATTTCTCTCGTTTCAGATTACAACGTGCAGAAACGCATACATATCCTACACACAGTAGCCGTGCGACAAGAGATTGGCAGATGGCGTCACAATCATCTGGATGGTTCCATTTCGTATTCCTTGCTTTCTCCAGGGGCTGCCAATTTTGGAATCGACATGAGTCTTCTTCTCGATCGTCGTCTTCCTCCTCTTCCTGTTCCTCTTTCCTGGAACTTGGCTGCTAAAGCCGAGGATGTCCGTCAAGATAAGTTTTTTCCATCTTTGAGTTGACCAAAATCTCGCTGGTCTCGTCTGTTCCTCTTTCTCAAAACTCTCACCCTACTTTCTATATATCCTGCACTCTATCTCTACCTCTGTCTCTATCAATTCTTACTTTTTTTCTCGATTCTTCTTCAACGTCGCACAAACGTTCACGAATTGACTACTTTTTATTTTTACTTTTTTATAATTAGTCACGCTAGGAGCAACCTCGCGTCGAAGGTGACGTGTTCCTGAGTGAACAGTTGCTTTTTTTCACTAGCATGCTCAGGAACACGTTCTCTCTAACATGTTTCGAAACCTTTTAAATTCACGAGGTTGCCCTTAATGTAAACATGTGCTTGTTTCTTTAAATAGGTCTTTTATTCGGTAGGTCTAACTCAGAGTTGTTTTGTAGCAAGTAAAACTTATTCCTAAAGGGTTGCCAAGAAGTACGCGCGAGCGGGGTTTGACGTGGAGATAGACAAAATCTTATTCGAATAACGAATTACTATTTATGACTAATTATAGATAACGAATAAGAACCTATTTATTTGCGGCGTTTACTCGATTGAACGGTTAATGTTCTATTTATTTATCGTGAAATATTTTATCTTTAACTTAAATTCTAATTTTTATTCAACGAGTAACGGATAAGAGGATAAGAATTTTGTCCATCTCTGGTATCTGTTTCCACGTCACACTTCTTTTCACGTGTTTCCCCGTATGCACGACAAATTGATCGACGATCAGGGATACGCCAATCTTTTCTTTAAATCTTTACTCAATCGTATCACTCTCAGCCATACTTTCGGCTTTAATTTTATCGATCAATTTATAATTTGTATATAGGGTTGTGTACACGCATTGACGTGTACACACGTATCGATGTTTCATTAATTTTATTGCGTGTTCCGCGAAACGAGCATTATCTCTATCGGCGAGTTTGCCTATCGGGGATTAAAATTCCGTTCTCAAGAGCGTGTCCTATCGATTCAAATTCAACGAAGCAAATTTTACTTATCGTGACAAAACTGTACATAGTATATATCGACAGAAATGGTGGAAAGAATTCATTCTTAGCCCAAGTAAATGTATCGTTGTTCTCTCTATCTACGCGAGGCAGTCTTGTATAACGTTAGAAAGATATGGTATTTTTTAAATTAAAAGAAAATATGCCAATGAAACTTGCAAATCAATATTTATTAGATTTATAAAAAAAAAAGGAATGTGTTCAGTCAGAGAGGAAAATCAGAAATGAACTTAGTTACGCCACTGGTGCCAAGTGTACGAATTCATCTTTTAAAAACATATGTTTACTCGTCTTTGAGGGAATTCTTTTCGCATGCACACGGTAACCTTACACCCGTCGACGAAATTCGATCCTACTCTCTTTTCCTTTCTTCTCTATTGTTTCCAAGAAGTAGTACGAAAAGCGAGTTTACTACTGCTATTATTGTCGCATGACAGAATGTATGCTGACCGCTGTGGTGACATTACGTACGACTGGCTCGTACGCGGGCAGAGAAACCACGCATACACGCGCCACTTTGGCTTCACGCCCTTAAAGCACGCAAGACAAATACTCAGGAAACGAAATTTTCTTTGCAGGAACTTTGGCTCCATGATTCGCGCTTCGAGTTTGCGAGGAATTTAACAGAGATGGGACAAATTCTCGCCTAGACCAGAAGTTACGAGTAAAAGATCAACAAACGATACAAATGAGTGTAGCACAAACGCCAGCGTGAACGTCAAAATCATGTTTAAAAAGATTAGCTGTTCGACAAAGTTGCGCAATCAATTTTTGTTTCGGGTTGATTGAAGCTTATTCAAATGCCTCTTCGATCGAATACATATCGCAAATAAATCGGTACGGCGAGGTTTCTTCCTATCTCTGGAATGCAACTACGGGAATGGACGTGGTCACGAGGGAAGGGCATCGAGTTATAGAATAACTACGAGTTCATTAGGGGATCCCCTGAAACTGGGAGCAACGACGACAGATCTACTCCTTTAGATGGCGCTCACAGTCCGGCTTGGTCATTTTTGGTCAGTTTTTTCGCCTGTATCAACTTTGTGGAAAGGATCATCCTCATTCTCTCGATACACTTCGTCTGGAATATCGAATGCTCATTCATGGACATTTTTAACAGTGGTTTCAATAATTAGTACATATTCGTTCACTTTTAAACGTCGTTGTAATCCCCTTCCCCATTGTACCTATACTTTGTCCAGTGAGTCGAGGCACTCGATTAAACGAAACCACGTGACCGGGACAGGATCAAAATGGCGAAAGCTACATCCAGGAATCTGTAAAAAAAAAAACGAGATTACTGTTTGTCACGTCACGTGATTTTTTTTTACCAGAGTTCCTCGACTTTGTACGAAGTATAGGGTTACGTGACCCTCGTTTAGCTCTCGCTTGCCTCTGTTTTGAGATTCTCGACTTACACTGTACTTAAGTCTCGCGTTGTATAGAGAAGTCATGTTTCATGCGTTATTCCAGTCAAAATTCTGATTGCAAATCGAAGTAACGCGGTGGCTCTTCTGAAAATTTTAGTAGAAGACTTGTACACAGTTGTGCATCGTTCGGTTCACACGATGAATTTTTGTAAATAAATTCGTTTTATAGTTTCTAGGAAGACTAAAGATAGCTTTGGTACTTCTGTCTGAAGGAAAGGACGAAGAACGTCGCTGTACGCTGGATAACGCGAAAGTTATCCAGAGGTACTGGTGCCGTCAGCGAATGTCTTCTCTGCTGGCGGTGCTAAATGTCTCTGAATAACTTTTACATCGAATCCTGTATATAGCACGTTTGCAGGTCTACATATACCCGTAGTGTTCACTGTTGATCATTCAGTACTTAACTCTGCATCCAATTGTACATTCGTCGATATTTCTATGTCTAGATGTTTTTATTTTATAGACGGATCTCCACGACAAATAGGCTGCTAGTAAATCGAAGATTAAATTGTTTATATATACACACATGTATTTTGTCTTATTCTGGATAATTGTTTTATACGTAAAAGACACTTGAAGTTATATTTATCTTTGTCAATTCCAATGACGAAAAGGCAAAACTAAGAGCAATCAACTTATTCGTTATCGTTCCACCATAGGCTCCCCTGTCGTGATTATCTTCGAGATTAAGAACCAACCCTCTGTTCTTTTTTTTTTTTTGTATCATAACCTGTACTCGATTCATTCCAGATATCGATCGATCGTCGTTAATGAATTGAATTACGAAAGAATATTTCGAACGACTGAACAGTGGCGTAATCAGAAATTTCAAACAGGATTAGGGGTAGGAACAATTATTTTATTTTTAGTTTCAACATTTCGCGTACGTTCTGTAAATATTGGAACAAAATTTGTTAATTCTGAGAGTGTACGACCTCTCGTCCCTCTGTTTGCGCCACTGAGACTGAATGCAGAAGAGTCGGAACGAACGAAGCGAATTGATTTTCGACGCGTTATTCGTGATCGTATACGTACAAAAATATCGACCTTGATACACGAATGTTATACCGAACGAGATAAGCTAAACGAAATACGACTTTGCTGATATCCTTTACAGTGGAATAGAGCTTTTCTCTCTCTATCTGTCCCCGAACGAATATGGAGTGTTGCACACTAGACGGTTCAACCACGAAGGATGCAATTCCACGCTCAAAAATACAAAAAACTATTTTCTATTCCACCAAACTACTCCGAGATTTATTTTTAAACGTGGAATCCCTCCTTTTAAGATTGTACCGCGCATTACGAGACACCCTATATATAAACGAACGCGATATTTATATATATATATATGTACATATTAATAGTAACAGATAAACTGCAACGAGTTCAATGAACCGAGAAAAGCGTGCTGCGTTGGTTTCGTTCTGCAGAGCTTGAAAAATAGTCTCCACGAACCTATTCATCTAAAGCCACGTTCCTACGTGTGCGATGCTAGCATATGATTGTGACGATTTTTCGGTGCGATGTTCCTTCGATGTGCGATATTTTTTAATACTTGAACGGCCTATCATATTTTGGGCTGACTATACTTTTGTGCGCACAGCAAACCACGTGGGAATGTGGCTTAAGACATTACAATAGGCCAATGAAAAGTTTGATAGCGTTCAAACATTTTTTTCTAAAGACAGAATTAGTTTTCTATACATATATTTGTCTTCGAATAAAACGCAAAAGCTATCTAATTTCACAGTCGATCTTAGGACATCAATCTCGGGAACGAAACCATAAATCATCTTAGCAATGTATAGCCAGTGCAGAATACATAACGAAGTCGTAAATTAAGCGTTCGATGGCCGAAATAAAATTTGGAGATTGAATACTACTCGAGAACGTCTTGAAAGAGACTCATACGAACCTCTGAGATGCCAAATTGATTAATTCCTCGAGTCAATATTCCTCAAGAGATTAATACAACTTTTTCAATCGGTTTGGCTACTGGGTGTCCCCATGTATCTCTTCCATCGACCATACTATACTATTCGATACAAGTGGGCGCGTAACGGAAGGAAAAGAGGCGTTGAATTACGACCTCAAGTGTCCGTTTTTAGTCAAACGTGCGCAACCTGTTCGAACTAGTTTTCCAGCCGCACCGTGATTGGTGTAACCATTAAAAAAGCACGCATGTCAATCGCGATATACGCCTGTGCGTAAATGTATAATTTCCTCTCGAGAGCCGCAAGACTGACATAACTGAACGCAAATACACGGACTAAATGTAAATAGCGTGTCGTTACGAAACGTGTGGAATTGAGTTTCGATAAATCTTTCCAACGTTATGCATAGCGTTTATTAACTGTACGCCGTCTTCCTAACTTTCTTTTTTTTTTTTTTTCTTTTGAACCAATCAACGAATCGATTCGAAAGCTTTGTGCGAAACTCTTTTCTCTGCCACCTGGAGGCAGATTCAGCGTTGAGTTTAAAAAAAAAAAATTCGTTTTAGTCTTCGCAATACAGCACGAAGTTCCCCTTTGCACGAAACTTATACAACGTGTTATCGGTTTTAAACTTCCCCGTTTCTTTTATTCGCCTCGTGTAGAGTTACATTAACCTTTTAACTGCTGCGTATACTCGATAATTGTGTAAGATTTTTTTTATTCCTTTATTTAATTGTTTACATGATTATTTATAAGTACAATTATGTGAAAGAATAAATTGTGAAATTAATCGAGCATAGAGGCTTTAACTTGTTTACTGATTAATTCAGCAGTGAAAAGGTTAAAGCATCGTTCGTCGCGTCGTATTTTTAGGTAGAGAATGTCCTTTATTTTTAGCGTCCGATGCCCGACATTAGATTTTAGGTCTTTTACCGAGTGTTAATTGTTACTGTTATATTATCGATTACGTATCGATTTCTATTAATCGCTGTTATTTTTATTTTTTATTAACGATACTACGACTGCGGATGATGTATTGTTGTACAAAACGAACGCGTCTGTTCTATATCGGATGATACAAGATGCTCATACATAAATATATATATATATATACATATATTCAGGAATCGAATTGTAAATATGCTAACGTGTTATGTATAAAGTAAATAGCAATAAAATATTTCTAAGTGGGAAGTGTTACAATGCCGGGTCATGTATTCTTCCCTTACCTCGTGTTTTGTTTAAAAAAAAAGAAAAAAATGTTTACGCTTTTAAGATAAGAGATAAGAAGACTCATAGGAAAATGAACAATGTGAATCATCCAATAAAGAAAAATCATATTCGTAGAACTTTTGTAAAGCGTTATGTTCTTGCAATGTAAAGTCGTAATTAACGCCCTCTAACGTAAACTGATCGCACGCTATAGAACAGTGTTCACCAAAGCAGAGGGCGCAACTTCCTGGACCTAGCGTCTTCAGGTAAACGTGCAAAAATACAAATGGATTAAAATTGCAAGATAAAAATGTAGGCTACAAAGAGTCGATGAATGATCGATTCATTAAGTTAACGATATTACGCTATTCTTGACTAACGTTTCATTCAATCATAGGTATTTTTATAAATTTGAATACTGACATGAAAAAAACAAAAGTGATTCAGGGCTTAAAAGAGCAAGCCGGTTTAACACGTTTATTCAATGCCATCGAGTGTTATGACTCCCACTTTGTCACAGTACTTCACCAGCTATTGATATTCCAGATACTCTGCTTTATCGTGATTGTACAAACGTGTATGAATAGGAAACAATACTCTTAGATTCATTTATACGAATTATGGTACGAAAATTATAAAAAAAGTTTTCAACAAAATTGCGGGTCCTTGGAACTTCCTTGACTTCTCTGGTCTGTTGATTGTAGACGAGTTCACGGTTTCCTTCCCCCACCATGGACGATTGCAGAAAAATGGAGAGGCATACAAAAGCCACGGACCAAGAAAGATACGAAGTAGTCATCGAGCCATAAGAAAGGAGCGTGGCGATTCGAGATTACCGTGGATAAAAAGAAGTCTATCGAACGACGATGTTGTCACATCCGTTTGTGTCAGCAGTGATATCGTTCCTATTGATCCTAAGTGTTGCTGTATCCTGCAGTGCTCGAGATGAAGGTAAAGACGAGTTTCAGCGCAGTCGATATACCTAGAGATATCGGATAAATTTAAAATAAGAATGCTTAATTATTGTTGCCAAATATTCTGAGATATATATCTCTTTTATATTTCTAAGATATAATTATTAGAAACGTTTAGTTATAGCAGAAATTTACGCCTTGATAGGTGTGAGATTGTGACTCACGGGAGGATCGGGTTTGCCTCCCCAGAGGCGTTTCAATAACAATCGTCATACATAACAGATAATTATAGTTTATTTCAAATCCAATACTGTTTACTCACCTGGTTATAGCTTCAAGGCAGGAAAAGGTTTGAAAGTCAACGACAAACAATATTTAACCATCTCATTTATATTCGTTCTGTAATCGCGTAGCTTTCGATTGATTGTATTCAATCACGCAGAAAAATGCGAATACCTCATGCATGGATATCGATGATTCAGGAAAGTATGGAGAAAATATTCATTACCGATCATTTGCTTTACGTTATGCTGTTTATTTTTAGATACTGGTAAACCTGATCTTCTGTACGACAAATATCAGCCAAGTTTGTCAGACACTGTTAATTTTGTTGAATTTTTGTTAACGATACTTACAATTTTCAGGTGACGCGTGCACCGCTGACAATGCGCCTGGAATTTGCAAGCGTCTACAAAACTGTCCATCGGTTTACGAGGAACTGTTGAAAGGAAATGTGCCGCGCGAGTCGTGTGGATACGCTGGTTTCGAGCCAATCGTCTGTTGTCCAAACGGTGAAGCTACTACAACCACGACGACTCAAAGGACAACGCCAACTGGAGCTCCTGTTACATCGCGTGGTCCCTTGGATGGCTGGGGTGTCGTAGCAAAATCAAGTAAACAGTCTGTACACCTAAGAACAGAGGTAGGAAAAATTCTTTTTAATTCTTATTTAAATACCGTATTTTCAGAATGTGAAAAGTACGCAGGGTCGGTGTACGCAAACGTGGTATCGCCTGTGTTATCGACCAAAGTGGAAACCGTAAATATATCCCTGTGCGTGCTTAAAACTCAGAAGCTTATCGTCGGTGGTAAAAAGGCCGACCCTAAAGAATTTCCGCATATGGCTGCTGTCGGATACGATACTGGTAACGGTAACATCGAGTGGTCCTGTGGCGGCACTCTGATTTCAGAGAGATTCGTCTTGACCGCGGCGCATTGTCTTTACAATATGAACTGGTAAATCTATGCGACAGTAATTATAACATTGACATCGATATCTACGTCGCAATAAATTCTCGCGCCTTTGATCCTCTGTAGGCAAGCCGCCGCGAGTTGGGTGCGATTAGGTGACCTAAACCTTCAAAGAATGGACGATGACGCGAAACCACAGGATATCAAAATTATCACGAGGATAAGGCATCCAAAGTACAAACGTCCTTCTCAGTATCACGATATCGGGCTCCTCGAAATGGAAAAAGACGTAGTATTCGACGCATGGATAAGGCCCAGTTGCTTACCTTATTCTTTACCAGATACCGATAATAACGACAAAGCAACCGCGACCGGGTGGGGACGGGTCGACTGGAGTACGTGTTACAATTAAAATTAGTAATCGTACAAGAAGCACAACAAGCATTCGTACATCGAATTTTTTTAGACGAGGACGAAGGCTCGAGCGATTTGTTGAAAGTCACGATCAGCTTGGTGTCTCAATCTGTTTGTAACCGAAGCTTTGGTTCAGATCCTGTGCTACAACGTGGTATCGTGGACGAGTGGCAAATTTGCGCTGGTGATCTCGGAAAAGACACTTGCCAGGTAACAAGCTACCAATCGGGATTCCCACTTGGCATTTTTATTATAGCGCTGGCCTATAGTTCGGGCGCCTCTAGTGGCGAGTCCATCGCACTAAATTACGTATGGTTGCATGCACCGATTTACATTGGTTATTTATAACTGTCTATATGGCACATTATATTACTGAAACATTTTTGGAAGGTGCCTTGGGATATGGGAATATTCCAAAGAATATTTTAGAAACTGCAATATTTTATAAATGTTTATTTTCGTATACGCAGGGTGACAGTGGTGGACCTCTAACCATTCGAAACAGCGATTACGACTGTATGTACAGCGTAATTGGTGTTACAAGTTTAGGGAGGCTTTGTGGTAGCAGCTCTCCAGGAGTATATACTCGCGTTTATAATTACATTCCATGGATAGAGAGTACCGTTTGGCCAAACTCATGATACTCTCGGTAAACGTTAAATAAATATTTTACGTTCATCCATACATCATTCCATCGCTACGGTATAATTTATTAATAAAAACACAACGTCCGACTTCGATCTTTTATTTCCCATGTAATGTTATTTCGAAAAGAGATGATTCGAGATGAGACCGTTATATAAATTACCTATAAGATTTACGAGAAAGGTTGATAAGAAAAATGTATATCTATAGAAGAGAAAATGTAAAATTTCGGATACGTTAGAATTAAAGATTTCTGGCAATATTCAGCATTGATCTCTGGGCGCGCAAGCGCCGACCGACGGATTTCACCTGTTTTCGTTACTCGCCTTAGTGTTTTCGTTCGAAACCGAGCTCTAACCACGGACGTCTATTTTCGTTTTCGTTCAGAACATCGAGGAGCAATTTTCAGGAAAGAATTGCCCTTGTGCCCGTGATAAAACTTTACACGCATCACTTTAATTGCAAGTGCATTTAAATAAACAATCAGGTGTACGCGTCGAGAACGAATTCACGTTAACACGATCGGAAATTTATCGTATTTAAAAGTTCATCGACGCTAGCAATCCTCATTTCCGGTAAGGAAAACCAATATTTACTTATTCGTGGTTTCACTTTTTACGGAGACATTTTAACAAATAGAGATCGAAGATGGTCGAGATACGTTGTAAATTTTTCTCATAAAAAACAGTGATTTTCGTTCTGTTAAACAAATAACTTGACAATCTAGTCTGTACAATCGTACTACTTATATTTTCATACACAGGAAATATATAAACAGTCCTATTCCCGTTTTAAATGAATAATTTCCTAACCTAGCATTCAATCTTATATTCGTTTATGCAACCGACACTTACATCTATGTGAATTTTCTGTTATTTACTTGCATCACTCATTTACAAGAAAGATACTGGACATTAATGACAGGAACACTTGATTGTACGTGCGTCGCACGGTGATTCAATGTCGGCCATCCTCGACACGTGTGGAAATGACGCCGGTTCTCCCTCGATATCGAAAGCGGAAGATAACTTGTCGAACAGCGATGGCCCACTAATCAAAAGCTGTGTTCGTCGATATAGTTGCAACAGCGTTCGTACAAGGTAAAATAACGAACAATCATCGCATATTTACAGCACAGTGTAGATTAATTGGTAGCGAAGCTCTTTGGTTTGAAGCAGTGACATCAAAGATGGCTCCCACTCGTGCATGCGCGTTGGAGAAAGCTGAGCACGCAGTATTGTAGCTATAAAAAACGATGCGTGATCTTTGTTTGTTTCTCTCTTTATTTTATAAGCATACGTAATCTGTTTTACATTGATTATTGTACTTATTGGTCCAGTCTTGCTTATTACAATTTACCAGTCATGCACATGTGTATTTTTTTCATATCACAGTTGTATTTTTTTACAACTGAACTCGGCTCTTAACTTCTTACATTGCAAATTCTTTTATACTTCTCTCATTTTTTGAAGTAACCAAGAGCGCCAATTTTACGATCGTACTAGATTTTTTACTGACCTTAAAAACGCGGGAGTTTTGCCCAACTCTGAGATTTCATTTCAGTTCCGAAAACGTTAACCGAATATCGATCATCTCGCCTCGCACGATGTCAACATCCAATGAATTGTCAACGAAACACCGCTACTGTCTGTGGGCCGTAACGTTTATTTTAACGATGACCAGCCTATGCAATCTTTTTCTCAACATCACGCTGATCGCTGTGTTACGGATCAGTCAGGGAATGGAAGCCATGGAAGTGATACCTGATGAGAATCTCGTGAAGTTTTATGGAAAAACCGACTTGGACAGGGTCAGATATTCGTGTATGGCGTGAAAGACATAGTAAACTTGCAGTAAACTTCCTTGATCTCTTGATTAAACATGTTCTAATTTGTGAGAATTCAGGGACATAACGATTCAATTACGAAGTTTGAAGACTAATTGGTACATTCGATAAAGTTCACTGTATGTCTTACGTCTACTGTGCACGTACAAGGAAAGCACTCTCCTTCGAGGTGTTTCATTTTAATCTTTTCGGGTTGTTTCACAGGTATGCTTGCAATCAGGAGTTTGTCAGAGTTACGGCGACGAACCGATGGAAATTTCTGGCGACGAGGCAGGTGTGCAAATAGACGTGAACAGTCGTCGATCGCAGGAGGAAAAGCGCGCAAAAGTGACAATTCTACCAAATGGCACCACTATGTCTCTGGTAGAATCCTTCGAGATCAAAGATCCGAGAACTGGCGTCACATACTTCACCACCGATTTCCCGAATTTTGGTTTACCAGCTGGTGTAGAAAAGATAGATGTTAAAATAGCGGAGACTCACAGGATCACATCGCCTGTTAACGAGAATTTAACCGTGAACTCTGACGATCAGATCTCCATACACGGCGCAGAAGGCGTGACCATGGAAAGCAAAGATATCATTTGGAGCGCGGACGCCGATATATTTTTAAAGAGCGTCAATGGAAACATCGTTCTCGATGCCAAAGACGGAGTTACTATAGACGTTGAGAATATACCCGTGGCACCGATGTTCCTGCAAAATCCAGCTAATCACGAGCAGTACAAAGTTTGCATCTGCATGCCACAGGGGAAACTGTTCAGAGTACCGGATCGTGCGGGCGCGAACAGTCGATCGGTGAACTGTGCTCGCGTTAACAGAACTCCAGAAAACGATCCCTGCTCGCGATAGAATCGCAAGAATGTTGCGACTGTATCATTTAACCCAGCACTGCCAATAGATCCGCAGACTAATCTGCAATGCAGGATAAAAATTTGCCTAACACCGAATATATTCGGTTTACTATTGTATAAATTATTATATACTTGCAAAGCATCGAGAAATATAAATTCTGCGAAGCAGGGACTGGAAGCATGTTTTCTACAAGTATTTATGTAGACATAATTTAGTTTTTATTTCAGATATAAAGTCCATTTGAACCGCGACTCGCAATCCTGTGAAATTCACGTACAGTACCACATTCAATTACGTTAACTAAATGCGTCGGCGCTAATTACGTTATGGTTAAGAAAAGAACCATGCATCAATAAATTCATATGCAATACTGAATACATTAATTTTTATATCGAATAAAAAAAGAAGAGTACGAATAAATTATCGTCATAGAAAACAGTGGGGAATTCTTCTCTTTTATAGTAAGAAAATTGAAATAATTATTAAAATGATGTATTAATAAGTTATGCGCTTTCTGTTATCATCTCTTCGTTACTCTCGTCCATATCTTCTTGTTGTTCTTGTTCGGTGGGAGGCTCGTAAGCTTTATCCAAGGGACTAGCTACCACACCACCTGCCCATACGCTCATTTCCACGGCAAGTTTATTGGTACCTTCGAGTAATGGTCTATATCCTCCGTGAGCTAAGACGCGTAGCAATGTTTGAGCTGTAAGGCATACCAAGTCTTGTTGCTCCAGCGTCATAGCTGTATGCACACGTATATTACCACCCTCGCATGGATCAGAAATACCTAAACGAAATCATAATGTTTATATCAAATAATTCTTCTATATACTACTATACACGTGTTTAACGGAAATATAATAAATCTCACCAGCAGATCCTGGTAGGAACAGTCCAGAAGCAAGTAACTGGAGCACTCTCTTATATGCTTGGTTTATGGGTAATGCTTGTCTACTAGGATTGTTCATTATAGCATTGTGTGCCAGCAAATCTAACATCCAAGGAGATAGCGGTTCTAAACCCTCGAATCTGCTTCTCAGATCTCTGAGTAATCTTATTAAAACCTTTATACTGGAATGATGAGCATTTTCTTCAAACCATCGGGAATGTCTAATCGCGGCAAGGTGACCTTGACAAATCTTTACATCTAAATGTTGATCAGACTCCAATTTCCGCAAATTTTGATGCAACGTAGTGATCAATACTCGTACTGTAGCTTCGTTATTACCGATATCGAAACCTCGTTCTGTTTGAGTAAGCCTGAAAACTTCTTTTGGATTCACAGTCTTCAAGTCGTTGTTGACTTTCGTTCCGAGCGCTTCCACCGCCGTTTTTGTAGGCAATGTCTTGAGAATTACAACGATATCGGCCACATTATGACCCTTGATCATTGTTCCCTTTTTGAAGCTACCAACTTGTCTTACTTCCTCTAATTGCTGGAAAAGTAAATCATTATACAACAAAAGGAAAACAAGTAATATGTATAATTAAGAAAGTAATACCTACACAAGCTTCAAAACTTCCTGGAGTAACAATTAAATTATCAAGTACACTCTGCAGCTTAGTCACCAAATTTAAAATGGAAGTTTGCTCCTTTGGGGTAGGACACATATCTGTGTTCTTTTTCAAAAGTGCCATTTGGAAGTCTGATTCATCAGGGGCTGGTTTAACTCGCGGAAATGCAGCTTCGCATAACGTATAATCGAATGGAAGACGTGGAAGAAATTGTTTCCGAGGAAATCCCATTCCACGTCCCATGCCGCCTCGACCTCCCCTGAGCATTCCACCTCGACCACCTCGCACCATATTCAGTCTATAAGTGGAAATAAACATTCAAAAGTATTTCAGAAATATTTATTACAATTTATAAATAATTCGAAAATATTAAAAATTTTATATTAACGTGAGTTGCTTGAATCGTTTAAAAATCGATAAATTGAATGATATACACATTAATTACGTATATTTAACAATAATATATGAGTTAAAAAAACATTTAAAGAAAAGATTAACCAAGCAATCTTCCCGTCGGCATCAATCCTGAGTGATGAAAACAATTAATTTTATAGTAAAGAGTACACAAAAACTTACCAGAAAATAGAAAGAGGGACTTCAGACAGCAATAATTCAATTTTTGGTTATAAATTCGTAATTTTTACTCTACACTACGCCACGATACTTTAAATAACGTGAAATAGTGGTGAAATAGCTGGAAATAGCGGTAGAGCGGCACCCAAGCTACATTCCATTTGGTATATTATAATCATAGAATACTTTTATAGAGGCGAAACTCAAATGACTCAAATGTACATTTAAAAATCAGTCCTGCTCGCGATAGTATAAATTCCTAACATGCATCTCGAAGGAACATTTTAATTTCTGCTACTGGCTAGATTGCTCGTATCGATAACTAGACAATTTCAGTGTCAAGGATAACACAACGCTATGATTCAGGTATTAGTTCAGTGCAGTTCAGTGCATTACACCGATTACGCGTTGTAATGGTCTGCAGGTTCAACGCAAAATTTAGTATTAGAAGTTTTATCATAGCGTTTGTATAAAATACATAAAATGAACGCGTTGTTCTTCCTCGTATTGATTGCAAGTGTTTCGAAGTTTGTAATCGCAGAATGGAACACGAAAGACTATATGAAACGAGAACATTCATTGATTAGGCCGTATCAAGGTTCGTAAATTTTGGATCGTTGTGCGGAACTTACGTTGTATAGTGTAAAACGTTGTGACGTGTAAAATCCTTTGTGATTCAAATTAGATAAGTATACGTAATGTCGTACGATCTTATTACAGTGATATGTTACAATAACACGAGTTTAAGGTTACTCTCGTGAAAGATTCGAATTTTTCTTTATTTCTTATAGAGTATCTTATAGAGTTTTTGAAGTAATGTATATATAATTTTATGTCAATGTTATACAAAATAACATATTCTTTTCTGTTTAGGATCTGGAATGACAGTTCCTTACTGGGATTTCTCTGGTAGTACAATCGTAACAAATAACTACATAAGATTAACACCAGATCTACAAAGTAAACAAGGTGCCATTTGGAACTCAGTTGTAAGTTTAAAGCTTTTTTAAGAATACATATAAACTGTCTTATACTTATTAATAATGGATAGATTAAAGATTTATCAGAGACCTTTTTCTTTCATCTGTTAATTTAGCCATGTCATGTAAGAAATTGGGACATGCAAGTCCACTTCAAAGTTCATGGAAAAGGAAGAGACTTGTTTGGCGATGGTTTTGTTATCTGGTATGCAAAGGAAAGAATGCTAACGGGTCCTGTATTTGGAAATCAAGATTATTTCCAAGGATTAGCTATAATCCTAGATACGTATAGCAACCATAATGGTCCACATAATGTATATATAATTCTAAATAATTCGTATACAATACGACAACAAAAATTGCAGTTATACTGCAGAATAAATTGACAAAGTTGAAATAAGTTTCAATTTTCCAGCATCAACATCCTTACATCTCTGCCATGGTTAATAATGGTTCTTTACATTATGATCACGATCGCGATGGAACCCATACGCAACTTTCAGGCTGTGAAGCAAAATTTAGAAACTTAGATCATGATACACATATTTCTATACGATACGAAAGAGATACTCTAACTGGTAAGTGTAGATAAATGCAGAACATAAGTTTGAGAGCATGAGAATGGTTCGTTATAACGACCATAAGACGTTAAAAGACGCGCTAAATGTATACCTAATAATTGTGTATGTAATGTCTCTGATCCTGAAGTAGACGAAAGATGCTTGAGATTATTTTCAATGTATTCATTCATTCTATATGTGGTGTTGTACAAATTCACATTACAGTAAGGTCTTACCCTGAGGCCTCATAACTTACATCATGGAGTACCTCTACTTCGACAAGTGGTATTTTCATCTTATCATTCATTATTCATCAACTTTTTGTTCTTCATTTTTTGTGTAACATTATATATTGCTTCTCGATTGCATCACTACTTCCAGTTTCGAGTGGTACAATATAGTTTATCTAAATTTAAACGAAATATAGTTAAAAAGATTATCAGTATTAAAAAAGAAAGTATTGGAGAGATAGGTACATTTGATATCTGCTACACCGTTTTCGGCTGATAAGGTTTGATTCGAAATTACAAAAATAAAATGGTTGACCGCTGACGGAGGTTTGTGGATTAATATTCGTATTGAAATTAGCATCATAAACTCGCATGAAATAAATACATATACATATGTAAGAGAATGTTTCATTGTGGACGATATATTTGGTTACGTTACTGTACGATTACTTTCATGTTTTATTTTCGATATGTATAGAGTAGGACAATGTAGTAAATATAGAGTACACATTAAAAAGTATTGACGTTTTCGCATAAGGATTTTCTAATAAATGTTTTTTTTTATATAGTTTCCACAGATTTTGCGAATAAAGCTGCCTGGAAGGAGTGTTTCTCTGTAAAAGATATAAAACTTCCTACAGGCTATTACTTCGGAATATCTGCAACGACGGGAGATTTATCAGACAATCACGATATATTGTCGATCCGTTTGTTCGAATTAGATTTACCAGATGATGTAAGTTGAATACTCTAAAATCGTTTTAGCGCGAAACTATAACTGTCTATAATGCATTGTATTCGAATTTAGCCAAGAGATCAGGAAGATAGGTCCAATATTTTACCCTCGGCTGCATTTTACGAAGCTCCACGAGGTAAACTAACATATACTAACTGTCGATTATTTTTAAAATCGTTTTCCTCGATATGAAAACGATGATTTTTTTTTTTTTTTTTTTTTTTGTTGCAGAACATATAGACGATCCAAAGCAATCGGCATTAAGCAGAATAATGTTCTTCTTCCTAATGCTCGTGGGCGCACTCGCAATTATAGCCTGCGTTGTAATAGCAATTATGTGGTATCAAAAGCATCAGGAGAACAGTAGGAAACGTTTTTACTAAGTCGCGGTATGTTACGAACTATTTTACTTTCGAATTTCTCGTTTATATCGGATTATTTCCATGAAATAAGATGTAATCATAAAGTGTTCATAAGACTGTTTCCTTGGATATATTAGTTTAGAAAATAATAGTTAATGTACCAACAGTTTTTTTTTTTTTTTTTTGAAAACCACTTTGACAAAAAATTATATACATATATGAATAATTGAACAGTTACGTTAACGTATAAATTATTGCAGCAGTTACAAGACGTATCGAATTATACTATTACTACTCTGGTCCTAATAATGTTTATCGTGCATAGTACAGAGTTTATTTACCAAAGTCTTCATGGTCTTGAGTTGCTGCAATAAAACGTTAGTACTTAATTTCAGTAAATGTATATTGCTGAACTATTCGCGTAAGCGATAAACATCGTTCTAGTACATCAAGTGTCCATATTTTTGCAATAGGCAAACCGCATAATCGGGAACTGATTTATCATAGATCAACGCATCAACACTTTTCTACGAGTCAGTATAAGTTGAGAAATGCGATGGTGACCGCGACGAATTAATTCTAAGAACTAAATGTAAAAGGATAAGTTATTCACAGTAAGTCTGGAACTTACGATACTTCAATGAAACATCACACGTGGATGGGATATCCGATTTGAGAAAAAAAAACAAACTCTATAGAAACGATAATCGATTTCTATGAGAACATTTTGTCTCACTTTTACGTATCTTTATACACACGAATTCAATATGGTCGAAAAGACTTTATTGATGTAGATTTTATATTTGTACATAAACAAACAAAACATCATCAACATGGAATAGTTGTAGAGTGATTTCGTACTATGTAATTTTTTTTATATACAAAAACTAAGATAAAGGAAACCAAAATCTCCGAGTAAACAATTGTCTTGTAAAAAAAAAAAAATAATAATAATATCACTTGCAGAAATAATGTACGTCATTTGTTGCCAAATATAAAATAAATATGTTTTAAATTGTGTCGAGGAAATTAATTTTTTTCCAAGAAACATTTTTTTTCTTAGTAAAAAAAAGTAGAAAAATTAAATCACCTATAAATTCATAAGATAATATTTTTAGCTAAATATTTAGTGTAACAGTAATTTTACTTTTTAACATATATTTTATTATAAATAATAAAATTATTTATTCAAACAAAAAACATCAAGGCACATCTATATTTGTCTTTTATCTCAGCTATACTTCTTTTACTATTGTCCTGATATGACATACGGTATAACTGACTCCATCATTCTAGACAGTTATAGGACTTTTTTTAATTATTTCTTTTCAAAGTCTAGACACTTAACATCGATTTAACAATAACCTTTAACTCCTACACATTATACGTGTACATATATCTTTACTACTTCAATTACATGTAACATTCATGACATTTACAAGAGTAAAGATATTTCAACGGCTAAATTACAGTTTCGTAACACCGTTGAGTTTCATAAATCTATTCGAAATATTCGAATGTTTCAAAGATGCAACGTTAAGGTCTAAAGAAAGTAAACATCGATGATGTAGGTACTCGCATCACATTCGTTGTAGATAGATTATTTTTAAACGTGAATCAACTTTGTTGTTTAGATGCAAATGATATTTTTCGTTAAAATTTAACATTACGAAAAACGTGTAATATTTTACTGTTGTGTTAAAATAAGGTTAAAGAGGTACCATCCCCTTTGATTTTCCAAAAACGGAATAGAAAAATATTAAGCGCATTTGTCTCTATCGCTGGCAGTAATACTTATGAAAATATGTCGATCTTAAAATATACATATATATATATAAGTGTACTCTTTGACATAGATATTTCATGAGTTTTTGCTGAAATTCTAATGCCTGAGGCGTTGGTAACATCAAAATATGCTTGTATTTTTCTATATAGACTTATGTTCACGTGTACATTAATTAAAAAAGTATTTCTTTAGAAGTATCTACTTCAGTATACGAACAAGAATAAATTCTAATTTAATCAAAATGAATCGACTAATAAATACACTATAAAAAAAAAAATTATAATACCATTTTTGTAACTTGATTTTTTTCTTTAATGTATCATACTCGTTAGTTTTCTCTATATCTATTTGTATTCCCCTCTTTTATTATAAAGTCTATTACACGATATCTTGCGACAGATATACTCCGAATAGTTTCAAGTAGGTCGAAATAAAATTCGAGATATCATCGAAATTTGTCTCGATGAAAACAACTTTATCTCAACATTTTAAGGAGCGTTACGATTCATCGCAATCTTATAGATTGCTTGATGAAGACGTGATTACTTGAACATCACGATAGGATTCAACAAAAAGTTCAAAACAGTCTTTATACCTAAACAAAGATCGCTTAAAATCGAACTTAACGATACGTGATATTTATATCGTCTGAAAGATTTTAATTGAATAGAATGACAAGCGATGCAACCGATCTCTTCTAATTCAATCTGTGGTTCGGAACCACCGAGTAAAGACTCCTCCTCTAAACCATTATTCAAAAGCGTCCCTGTAAACCAAATTTTATCTCCTGGATACATGTTCAAACTAAAATTAGTGAAAGAGTGATCCGTTACGAGCAAAACTTCCGCGTTATTTCCCCACATGCCGCTTTTCATTTTAACTGAAATTTCAAATTCATAGTGGTTCCAAGCGGGAAAATGGCATCTGTTCTTCCGTTTCTGAATATTCGCGAAATGCTTGCAATTCTTCTGTCGCGATTGGTCCACTCCATCGCAATTATTCAAATACGGTTCACCGTACATACAACTAATGATATTTCTAATACTGTCGGGTAGTTTATCAAATATCGCCGCGACGTTGTTCTTTATTGATCTTAGTTTAATATTCGTCACGTAACCTTCCCATGAAACCAATATTCCTTCCAAATCGGCGCACTGAACCTGAACTTGCGCCTTGGACGATAATTCTTCCCACGCTGGTTGGTGGCAATGATTTTGATATTGTTCCCACGAGAGCGTAGATATAACTTCATAAGAGTTGGATTGTTGTTTGTATTCCATGATCATTGGCCAGGACAAAAACATACCAGCACCGATACCCATAAACAGCTGCCATAAAAATAATAATTTTGCTTTTAGAGCTGTTAATTTGGCTTACAGTAAGAGATTTAAACATAAAGTATACAAGGAACATTTTTATATAGTTAAGATATTCTAAATTCAGTTTGGCCATAATGCACTTACTTGGATAACAGTGATAATCCAATTGAATCTTGGAGTTCTAGTTCTTCTTAAATACCAGGAGGCGAGAAACGGTGTTCCTCCAAGTAAAGCTGTTACAACTATTCTCATTGCGAGATCGCTTTCCGATAAATATTTAGCAGCAGCCACGATTGGCAAAATAATAGATGCCAATCCTGCGAGTGGCAGAAAGAGAACCATACCAACTAACGCGAGAGCACCCCTAATCAAACCATACCAAGTAGCACCTTGCGAACTGAAGATCGCTATTTGCCACCAACTCAGAGTAACGCAATGAGGTATTAGGGTTTGGTAAGTTCCTCGCCAATTATCTTGAGCAGCCATTTTCGCGAAAACAGCTGGAATTAAAAGATAAAAAACCGCACGAAAATTCAAACAAAATTCAATCCCGTTGCCAACAACATACGAAGCAAACGTTGGTACTCTTATGTCTAAAAATCTCCATCCTTGGGCGACCACGATATCCGTTTCGTACGGGTATTTGGCGAGGACGTGCACGCCAAAACTAAAGAGAGCTAACAAGTCTGGAAATCTGGACGAATCTTTCCACATAAAATTCAAGAGTGTCACTAGCATTAAAGCGACCGCTATAATGGTAAACTCTGATTGAGGTGTCCATTGATGAGCTATGATCGGATAGGTTATTAGATTTAAAAGCAAGGCGAGAAAGAAGTGACCATAAGGTTTAAGATTATTGCAACAATATTGGTACTCTGCTTCTTCGGGATTTAAATTACCACCCGAATAACTGAGAAACAATCCCGACCAGACGCGGAAATTATTGAACTCGCGCTTTCGTTGTAACATTTGAAAAGTAGAGATAACCATCATGACGAAAGACAAATAGTATAGAGCCATAGGTACGAAAAGTATGACGTTTTCTGTACCGAATAACGAATACAGTAGAAGTAATAATAATATATGTATATTCGATGTGAAAAGAACTTTTTTAATTGACATTCCCCTCTGACCTAACGTTTCTATCAACCAAATGTAAAGACGTTTCAAAGATGCGAACGGGTGAATGAGAGGCCTCTGCAACAATGGTACAGTGTCCAATGCCATTTGAGACGAATCTACCATACATAAAGCGTGCGAAACTATTGGAAGCATCCCGCGAGCGTAACTGGCAGCGGCAGAAACCAAGGCTGCTTCTGAAATTTTTTCTCCCTGGTACTGCACCCAATCTATAAATTAAATATGTGAAAGATGATAAGTAAATACGATATAACGATACAAAATATTGTAAAAGTTAAATGTTTACCCACCATGGCCATTGTTTTCTTTTTCTTCGTCTTTCTTGGATGTCGAGTCTTCGGGAAGCCCGTTTTTTGGAAAGTTGTTGGTTGAAATATCGTTTATGTTTTTGTGTGGATTGTTACGCAAGACGTTATTCGAGTGAGAACAACTCGCATTGTTAGACGAATGTGATGTTAAATTTTTCATACGTCTTTGTAGCTGCTCCGTTGTAATAAAATCTTCGCCATTAGAGAGACTGTGTAATATCAAAAAAATTATAGATATACTCATAGAAATACAATCTTTTTTTGTTTATATAATTTAATTGCTTGTACCTAGTAAACATTTCTCTTGCTGCTTTTCTGGCCAACTTTTCATCTTGAGACATGTCTAGACAACTTTTTACATCGTAATAATTGTGTTCTGTAATACCACGACCAGTTGCCAAGCATTTCTTAAGAATATCTGTTGCTTCCAAGTTACCCTGCTCCGAAG
This sequence comes from Hylaeus anthracinus, assembly GCF_026225885.1. Lineage (NCBI taxonomy): Eukaryota > Metazoa > Arthropoda > Insecta > Hymenoptera > Colletidae > Hylaeus > Hylaeus anthracinus. The sequence continues at coordinate 17,929,355 of NW_026533254.1, forward strand.
CTTTTGTAAGCCAATATACACCTAATTTTGCATTTTCTTCCTTATCCACGTCGAGATCTAAATGAAAGAATTATATATAATATACACTGTATGACAAGGTATGTCAGAATGTTGATGCATCAACATCAAATCAAAAAATCAAACAGATGCCTGAGAACAACTAAAAGTTTTTATTATACCACATCTTTCATCCAGAAGTTGCTTAGCTAACACTACTTGAGATTCTGGGCAACCGTCCTCGGCCAGTTGAGATCGTAGTCTTCTGAGAGATCCTCCTGGTCCATCTAAAATACGTATTTTTACGATAAATAACAGTAAACTGACGTTATACTTTGCGTGGTTTGTTACACTCTCTTTAAAATTGATCAAATTATTCGTTATTGTCTGTCAATTATTATTATTTTGACAGAATCGGTGTACGATAGATTTCGTTAGATCGTGGTAATTAATGAGAACTACAAGTTTGTTTTGAAAAAGCTGAAAGTGACATTGATTCATGTTACCATGTAGTGTCCATTGTTTTCTACCAGATCGGCCAGATAATGGTACAATGCCAGCCATAATTTAAAAAATCCTAAGAACAATTGTTCGGATGCACTCGTAACACGTACTAATATTGTCAATAAAATTAATTTATCCCACTATCCTACTCTGATGCACATTCAATACCGCTTATTAGTGCTGGACAGTGCTACTGTTGAAAAATTGGTGTATCGAAGCATGGTTCTATGATACGCACGCGCGAACATCGTAAAGGTTAGTTTCTTAGCAAAGTAGATAAGAGCAAATCACTGGTGGCGTCATCAGTGGAGACATGCCCAAGTTTTTAGTCAAAATAGTTCCCACAATTTCTCTAAGATGGCGCCACCGATATCTTTTAAACAATTATTCGTTATTTTTTGTATAAATACATAATTAATACGATTCCTTGCTTCATAATAGTACAAGATATTAGTTGGTACGTCTAACGTATCATTTTCATAAATAGTTATTTAATTCAACACTAATTATCGACCTTTTAGTTAGTGGCGCCATCGATGGGAAAACTCCCAAGCTTGTAGTAAAAATAGTTTAAACCTTTCCTGTAAGATGACGCCACCAATACATTTAATAAATTTATCTCTATTTTTTGTAAATGCATATTTAATACGATTCTTTGCTTTCTAACACTACAATATATTATTTCAATGTATTATTTAAACATTTATGTTAATAGTTATTTAACGCAGCAATAAGTGCCGATCCTTTAGTTAGGAGCGCCATCTAGCAGCAAAAGTAGCACGAAAAACTTATCTCAACTTGTCTAGGAGAAGGGATGTTGAGTCTAACCGCCAAATTTCGTCTCGTAGCTAATCATCAACCAGCATCAAGCTTGTTATACCATCATTATACCATGATGTATACCAGTTGATACGAGTTGAAAAGTGTATCATAGAACATTCCTTTTCTTTTACAATATGACGTATATATGTTAGAACAATGTACGATAACGACTAGTAAATATTTAAAAATGTATAACATAACAATATATTGACGTATCGTTATATTATAAAATCGGAGTCTGTAAGGTATAAGCTTGAGCTTCAATTTAAACGATAAAATTATTACAATAAAAAAAGTGCAAATGGCTTCGAAATTGAAGAGATACTCCGATTGTCAAATAGCTGCAATTCTTGATGCTGAATCGGATTCTGATACATGCAAAGAAATTAATAATGGACCAAGTAAGTTACAAAAGAGAAGAAATTCGAAATTAAATGATTCAAAAGAAGATAGTTCAGATGCAGAAGTCATATTCAACAATGTTAAAAAGGTTGTTCGAAAGAATAGCATTACACAGAAGGAAAGTGTTTCACTTAGAATTAAATTGCGAAGATCTACAGAACAGAGTTTATATAAAAGTTATTTAGACTCAGACTGCAGAAAATCCAGAAATAAATTGCAAAGTAAGCCTTTAAAACAAAAGAAGAAAAACCATCTAGAAGTAGAAAGTGATGAGTCTTTTACCAATAGTAAAGACAGTTCTATAACAACAGATAGTCCAGACAAGACTGAATTAGTAACAATGCAAAATGGGAATGAGGTATTGCCTAGGACTAGAATTAGGAAACGTCCATTAAAATTTTCTTCATATCATTGTGGTTCGTTAGATTCCATTTGTAGTTTGGAGAATCCTCCTGTGAATTCTCCATCTTTGAGGAATAGGAAGAACATAAATTATAACGAGAATACATTACTAATTAATGCTATAAAGTCTAGCTTAAATACAGACAGAGCAGAAGCCAAACAAAAGGAAAATAAAGATATAAATGTCTCTAGAAGTGTCTCTAGACGTAATTCAAAGTCAAACACATTAAAGTCAAACCTAAGGAATACTAAACGAAGATATGCACAAGATTCTATACAAGATAGCAAGAGTGATAGTAGTACAGATATTGAAGAAATTAAAATAAAATCATTGAAACAGTCCAATCACTTGGAGAATGAGATTGATGATAAGTTGAACCAATATTCAGAAACAAAGGAGATAATAAATGAACATAATTTAAGTACATCAGTCAGAGGAGATAAAGAAAAGGGGGTGGTTTCTAAAAAGATCCAAAAAAGCAAAGGCAACTGCAACAAAGAAATTTGGATAAATGCTGAAAATACACCAGCATCTCTAAATTCTATTAACAATATCAATAACTTCAATGAAGAGGAATGTTTGGCTGATTTGTATAAGTGTATTAAAATATCATCTCCAAAGAAAAAAGTTTTGACACCACAGAAAAAAAATAATGTGCAAAAGAGTATAGAAGTACAGCTACAAGAAACTCATTTGAGTACTCCGAAATCTCGTTCGATAAAATGTAGTAGTTTAACACCGTCGTTGAGAAAAAGAAATAGCACTTTGTTAAAACCATCTACACCTTTGCAAGAAGCTAGATCGAGACTACACGTTAGCGCCGTACCAAAGTCTTTGCCTTGTAGAGAAGAGGAATTTAATAACATTTTCACATTTCTCAAAGGAAAATTGGAGGACAAAAGTGGAGGGTACATTGGAAAAATAATTTCCTGTACAAGAGTTTTATAACAGGATACGATTAATAAATTAAAACTGTTTACAGGTGTATATACATAAGTGGAGTACCTGGAACAGGCAAAACTGCAACTGTAAACGAAGCTGTAAGATGCTTGCAAAAATTGATTATTAAAGACCAGATAGACGATTTCGATTACATTGCAATTAATGGTATGAAATTAACAGAGCCAAGACAAGCTTATGTACAAATTTTGAAGCAGCTAGATGGTAAATTTGTTACTTGGGAGCAAGCATATCGTATACTCGAGAAAAGATTTAACGGGAATAATTCTAGGATGACGTTGCTCCTCATAGACGAAGTACAATTCCATTTTTTATTTTTTAAGCAATTCTATTAACGCTATTAAAACAGATTCACATTGTTTAATAACGATAATTATTATTGCAGCTCGACTTTTTATGTACAAAACGCCAGGATGTCGTGTATAATTTATTAGATTGGCCATCAAAGGCAACAGCACGATTAATTGTTGTTACCATAGCCAATACTATGGATTTACCTGAAAGAGTTCTAATGGGTCGTGTTACATCGCGCTTGGGCCTCACTCGGTTGACTTTTCAGCCATACAATTATAAACAATTACAAGAAATAGTGATGTCCAGACTTAAAGACTTCAATGGTTTCAGAAGCGAAGCTATACAACTTGTTGCGCGGTATTATAATACGTCTATAGAATCTCTCACTGGAATTGCAATTACTATTATTATAGAAAATCACTTTTATTATAGAAAAGTTTCTGCTGTATCTGGAGATGCTAGACGAGCGTTGGATATATGTCGTCGCGCTATAGAAATTGCGGAATCGCGAAACGCTGAAACAATATCTCTCCAAGATGTAACCGAAGCTGTGTCTGAAATGATTGCATCAGCAAAAGTTCAGGCTATAAAACATTGTTCAAAAATGGAACAAATATTTTTACAAGCGATATCTGCCGAGGTCATACGAACATCTATCGAGGATGTATATTTTATCGACGCTTACAAACAGCTCGAAGCGTTATGCTCGTTTGACGGTGCGTCTTTTGTTAAATACTTAGCCTGGGTCCACACGGCCAGACCATCGAAGAGGTTAACGATTGTGTTTACTTTTTTGCATTACAGGCATAAAAGTACCTACAGTAACAGAAATACTCGCTGTTTGTGGAAGATTGAGTGCTAGTAGGTTGTTGATATGCGAGCATGCGAGAAACGACATATATCAAAAGATATTATTGAACGTTTCCACAGACGATATACACTATGGAATTCAGGAGTTAGATTTTAATTCAAAATAATGGAATATGTACATTCCTTCTGTGTGCTCTTAGAAGTGCCTTAATAGATTATACGTTTTGCCTTAGTCGCGATTTTTGTGAATGAAATTTGTAAAATATGTTATTTATTAATTAAATTTTATATTTAAGACAGAAAATTCACTTTACATGAAGTAATAATATCTATAATTAAAGGAACTGAAATGTGAGATGATAAATAAAGATGATAGTTCCAACCACCTTGTTTCTTGCCTCCTCTGTAATCACATTTTATACTTGCATGTTGTTCAAATTTACCGCTCTGTGACCGAGTATTGATACCAGTGTCGCCATCGGTGGGAAAACGGCAAAGTTTGTAGTGAAAATAGTTGCCACTGTTTTTGCTAGATGGCACTACTAACTAAAAAGTTGATAATTATTATGGGATTAAATAACTACATATGAAAATGATGACTTTGATATATTAACTAATATATTGCAGCGTTATAAAGCAGGGAATCGTATTAATTATGCATTTATGAACAAATAAAGAATAATTGCTTAGAAGATATCGGTGGCGTCATCTTAGAGAAACTGTGGGAACTATTTTCACTACAAACTTGAGCGTTTCTCCACCGATGGCGCTACTCTTGTTAACTGTTTACAACACAATTATTTTGACAAAAATGGTTTCTAAACAATATATGATAAATGTTTTAAAAATGTAGGTATATCGCGACTCGAGAGTCACGAAATTAATCAAATTTCGTTTTATCTTGTTATTATCGTATCTAGAATAACAGAGGAGTTTAAAATAATACTGCTAAAATTGATCGCTCAGCTTCGAATCCATCTTGTGCAATTGACACCCGCAGGTACATGGATAGCAAATGCGAATTTATTGCACAAGAAATGCTGGCTTCACGATAACGCGTAAACTAGTAACGAAACTAAAAATAATCAAGAGAACATGAAGCAACATTTAATAACCTAATGATGTGCAATCGAGCTCGATCGATCTCTTAACGTTCAACCCATTCGTCTACTCGAGAAAATGTTATTCGCTTTCTGTCCGCTGTCTGTGCGCATATTAATTTAACGTACTGCACATTTTCATTGTAAACGTCAGTAATCGATATCGTTGTATCAACGCGAAACAACTAAAACTATCAATCAAAGATCCTACGCGCACGCTTTCAGGATCTGATGCGATCTTGCATCGCGGGATTTCCATCTGATCGATCACGTAATACGGTAATTATAAACGTACAATCTTCCATTGACGTCCATACGTATGTATGCAAAATGAAGTAATCGTACGATTGACTCTTTTATTGATTCAAAACTTACAAATCGTCATTGAATGCCATAAAGTCAATATCAGAGGATTGAATCGATATCAAGGGGTAGTCTACAGAAAATATTGTACACTTCCGCTTCCTTAAGAAGCTCTGTACACGAATATAGCATAGCGAATATACTTGACAATACTCTGAGACTACTCTGAACCCTTTTCACTCCAAGTGCCTCTCATAGGCACTGACTTACTTCAATCACAGAAAATACATTATGTATTATATATAATATCTACAAACTAAACAAATAAATACTTATCATGCTTGTATAATTTGTTGGTAACAAAACTGATTATCGAACAAATGTAAAAACATTAACACCTCGAAAAGGGTACGATTAGAAAGGGTAGTCTCCTCTGCGAGGATAAACACGTGAACCGTTTATTCGGAGGAAAAGACACGAGTTACGTGGAGGAAGAACCGATATAAAAACAACAGACTCATCAGTTCACGCGATCAAATGTCGACAAGTGTTCGTCGAGTGTAGACAGCGTTAACAGTCTCCTAAACGTGTGTATGTATATTTTTCTCACTCTTCAATTTTTCAATTTGTCGATTTTCCAAATATTAAGATTACATCATACTCGATAGGTTGTGATTAATAATAGTGCAGCAATCCTACGTACAATTTAAAAATGCAAAAATGTCGTTCCACCAATGCAGGTGTGCGAAACGCGTCGCAAAGGGGGCAGTTTGCTTCTTGAACTCGTGATACGCGAGACAGTTACACACCAGAAATAGTAGATAACGAATAAAATAATCTCATTCGTTCAATTGAATAGTTACATTTTTATTTTATTTGTATTTAGATAAGAATTTTACCCATCAGAAGATTCGTATCCTACAGTGATGGAACGATATTTTCGCAGGATAACTGCTGCCGAGGAATAATTATTGCAAAGGAGTAATTAATTATACTTTGTTTTTTTAATTATATAATATACCATTGAATGTCTCGAACAATAATTGCCAGTTGCAGCTTGTGATGAAGTCATTCGACCAGGTGGTCCTTTAATTATTTTGAACAATGTATACAGATGTTTTAATGTTCCTTCGAACGTCACTGCGGATAATTAATTGTTGCTTACTGCTGTTCGCATACATTGTTAATAATTTACTAGGATATATAGGTAATTAAGTAAATTCAATTACCAACTATTTTATCACGAACGGGAGAAAAGGCGATGATCAGAGTAATCGAAACAGTAACAAAAAATCAACAAACACCGAAACAGGACAGTGAAGAAATCGAGATCTCGCGTGGCGTAGCAACGCGCCAACGAAGCGAACGAATTAACAGAATAAGATTCTTTCGATTCCAATACCTACAAGAAAAGTTAATGGTTCAACTTTTTCCTTCGCGGATTAACGCGTGACTAAGCTCCAGGACAAAAGATCGCTCCATATAAGATCAACCTACGTAAAATCGCTGAAACGTTTACTGAGATTCGTTTCTGAAACGGTACACGTAATTCTATACATATGTATAGTTAGATTCGAGGGAGAAGAGTAAAGCATTTTGGCCAAAAATGCGTTTGACGCAGCAAACACTCATATATGTATAGAGTTGTTACATATTCAAGGTAAGCGGTGATACAAAGAAGTAAAAAACTCGTATGTTCGCAGGAATCAGCGTGCAAAAATAACAATGATGGCGCCGATTTTCGTCACTTCGTTTCTTCTCTTTGTATCGAGTTATCTCTCTTGCGCTGAAAGCAGACCAGACTATATACACTGTGTGAGCAATTCTGAGTGCGAGCTGGGTCACTGTTGCAGCATAGGTACTTTTTTTTTCTGTTATACTTCTTTCGGCTCAATTACCTGACACCAAAATAGACACAATTATTAATATTTACAATCGACGAAAGATATAACTGAAACACACTACCGGTCGCCAAAATGTTTCGAGGCGTCACGCAACAGTAATATTTACGACACTATAACACTTCGGTTTAACATAGTAACAGTCATGAAATTAGATAAAATTAGATAATATTTCGTCATTTCATGAAAAAATACATTAACATGAAGTGCGTAATTTCAGGACCTATAAGATACAGCGTACCGCAATGTAGTCCCATGAAAGAAGAAGGAGAGGAGTGCAGACCAGGCAGCGCTAATCCAGTCAACATGACTGTATCGTATCCTGATCTCGAAACTGTAGAATTAACCGATGTCCATTACATTTTCTGTCCTTGTGCTCACGGATTATCGTGTGATAGAGGCATTTGCAAACGCACGGGCGAAGAACACGACAGAAACCATCTGATCGGCGAAAACAATGACGATTAATAATTAATAAGAGAAGTAACGTGTAACCAAAACGTTAAAAGAACTCAGGATATTACAAATTGTTTTTAGAAACAATTCAAAGGACGATGTAAATTGTAAACCAAAGGACTAACAATAAGGAGCCTTAAAGTATAATTAACTAATAAGAGCTGCATTAAATATAGTCATAATACAATTTTGAATAATCTTAAGAAATTACGTAGCGTAATGACTTTATATAAGATTATCGAATAAATGTAATATATCAAATGAATGAATATTGTATTATTTAATGTTACACCTGTTCTATATTCGTTCCTTTTACCGACTGCGGTGATTGAACAAGATAAACATAGAGAGCGCTGCAAAATCACTGATTGTAGTTAGCATCTATTTCTCTAATACGCCAAGAAGATTCTTTTCGTTCTTTTTATTTCTTCGAATCTAAGAAATACGTATGCATTGTTAAATTAGGTGTGTTTTTACGGAATGGACAGTCAAGTGTGCGGAGACGGTAGATTGTTAGATCTGATCGATGAAGCTTGGCACAAGGAACGTTTGCCCATTGACGATATCGTAGTACCAGTAGCAGAATTACCCGATCCCGAAAGTGACAATGGTGATTCTCACATGACATTAAAGGAATTAGAACAAAAGTGGAATAATCTAGCTTTAGGGACTCTCAGTGAAAATCATTTGCATTCCCCGACACCATCTCATAATTAAGCAAGTACCAATTTATCGCGCTGGGAATTTTACATAACCAATGTTTCAACGATTTGTTTACTTATATTTATTTACGTTAAGGATTAAGAATGGAATTTCCAGACACAGGGGAAAGATGTTCGGTCGAAGACTGCAAACAATTGAATTTTTTGCCATTCGAATGCAATCATTGTCATGACATTTTCTGCAAGGAACATTTTCACATAGCTTCTCATAAATGTTCTGGATATCGTGAAAATGTTACGAATACTAAAACAAAGGCTTCGAGTTATACGTGTTCAGATGAATCTTGCAAAGAAACTTCACCTATAGAGCTGCCGTGTATAAAGTGCAAAAGACACTTTTGTTTACAACATAGATATCACGGATGTTTAGAATATAGTAATGAAGAGAAGACAACAAAGTTAAAAAAGTGGCAAATACCAAAAAAACAATTTGCCGAAGCTAAAGCTATAGTGGATCAAGAAATTTCAGACAAGTTGAAAAAATCCAAGAATACTGCAATGGCGAATAAAGTATTTTGTTTTATCGAAATAATTTAAAATACCAGATTATACGTATCATGCATTTATCTTAACCATTGTTTATTTAGGTACGGCTCATGCGCATAAAAGGTTCAGCTGTTGGACCTAAAAATGTTCCAGTAAACGAACGTTGTTATTTTCTTGTGTATCCATCGACTAAAATATCCAATAAGAATGTAGGACCGTCGAAAGGTATTTATGTGAACACAAACTGGACAATTGGGAAAGCTATAGATTCGATGGCTGACATACTAAAAGTAACTAATAATAACAATACAGCTGGTGCACCCAAATTACAATTATTTCATCATTCAACTGGTGCACTGATATGTAATGAAATGGATACACTGCTATCAAAGCTGTTTGAAAACTCTGAAATTGTTGATGGACAAAGTGTTATTTTAGAATGTTCGAATACTATGGTTGTAGATACTTCTTTATACAAATAAATCTATTTACAGTAAACGAGGTCAATTTTGTTTTTTTTCTTTACATTTTTATATGTATCCACTTGTAGATTTATTAAACATTTTTTTATTTTTTTTTTTGTATATAATAGTTTACTGGTAATGGCGAAAATGCAATGTTAGAATAATACTTGTTTATTACAAACTAGATGGTTTTATATGTCAGTTTTACATTAATTCTTGATAAAAGGACACGCAGATGTACTCTAAATGCACTCAATGAACAAATTGTTTACACCAGATTATTGTCAGGTTTGTTAAAAAAAAACTATAAGATAATATTCTGACTTTGGCACTGGACGTTTTTTTCACTTATGCACTTGAGTTATGCTAATATAGTAAAATAAAAAAAATCAACAATATTAATTTGTAAATAACTACATACTTATTGATATTTTTATAATAAGATCGAAGAAATTTAAAAAATACCAATCGTAACAAAGAGTATTTGAGTTAAATTGTTCAACCAATGTGCGTGTTTTATCCATGTACTTATTTCTTGTATTTCATTGTGTCAGGTCATTGGTACTTCTTACAAGAATGCAAATAATTCTTATTTTGAACAATAATAAAATACGCTTACATACAGAAATATTTCTGCAAATAGTTATGTAAATATATTGAGAAAAAACAAACTGTATAAAAAAGTTTGAATTTCTTATAGATTGTATCTACTTTATAAATTATATAATATTGTTGCAAGTCTTTTGTAGGTCAATTATTTAAAAGCTTAAAACTTTCGAATACTTACAATATATATTAGATATACTATGCGGGTAATATCTTTAAGTTCTGATGCAAAAATTACTATCATATAAAATTCAATACCATACATGGATATTTTTCAGAAATAGAAATCATATTTCTATACACGTAAAATTATTGCACGTTGTTACCGAAATAATTATCTTGTTGGTACATTTATTATTTTATATTCAATTAAACTTATGTTAACCACAATTTTGTCCGTAGATTTACGTAGTTTTTGCAACAGAAGATTCGTATATAACTAAATGTATAAATTGAATAATATTCAGACTCAGTTTCGCTATTGTAGGGTAAACTGGTATGAGAGTAATTAACTTGTTACTATGCAAGATATATAAAATTTTTAGGGAAAAAAATATATATGGCTATATCACCCAACAATTTGGCAGTAAAGTCAGAGTAATAAAAGAAAAAAAAAAACAAGAAATTGTTTATAAAGACACAGTAATACGTAAGAATTAGTAAAAGTTAACCTTTGCTTAAATATATATGAAAATAATTTTTAAAATAAAGAACAAGTCTAATTAAAGAGAGAATGCAGAGTATGTATACAGAGATCGCGAAAAGAACAAGTAATGTCATTCGAACATTTACATGAGATTCAATGTCCTGGCTTCGTGTTCGGCCACTGGCCACCTGCCTGCTGGGAGGGGAATGAATTTGATAGCGGTAGGTGGCCTGAAGTCAAGCTCAGGAATGCCAACGAGATTTTTGCAATTCAATTTGACCTTCTAACGTCTTAGCAAGATAAATGACAAATAATTGGCTAAGAGCTATGCCCAAAGCAATGCCCGCTATTGTATAAAGATTACGTTCTGCCCAACTTCTCACTATTTCAATGCAACCACTAGTCCATACCTTCTTCCCAGCTTCGGATACTGGTAACATCTGAACTTTATAGCCACACATTATATTCACTAACCCACTCTGAAAATTTATGTAATGCTTCATTTCCATTGTTTTTAATTTTATCAATAATATATTGTGTGCAATTAAAATAAAAACTTACAGATATGTCTGTAGCATTAATGCAACAAGAGAATGGTACACCGCAACGTTCCACACTAGGACTGGAGCAATTAAAGTATTCATTCTTCCCCCAGTCTAAATATCCTTCTTGACTTAAACCACAGCACCGAAACTATTCATGGAAACATTAACATATTTTATATTATTATTTAAATAAAGTATTATTTGTTACCTAGATAAAAATGTATATCAAACTGTAATTTTATCTTTAAGACCACTCACTTCTTGTTGTCCAAAATCAATAAAATTTTGTAGATCAGGATCTTCTCGATAGGTTTGTATAATCTTATCAGTGAATGATTCTTCCAATAAAGATTGCAATGTATGTGGAAATACAAAACCAACAATTGCTACGCCCATTTCAAGGAGAAAGAATACCAATAGGCACAACGAATACTGCAATAAGTAACTATTATACAATCTGTTTGTACATTAGAAAACATGCATAATAATACTAACAAATTTCAGAAGACAAGTATTTTCACGCAATGCTCCAACACATCCTGCGAAACTAACAACGAAAACAACTCCTCCTGCTATAACCATTACAAGTGAAATATTTAGGACTACATCATACACATTTTCCACTCGAACAGAACCAGTTGCCTGCCATTTGTCCACGAATGCATATAAACCCACTCCAATTAGCAGTCCTCCGAATAACTGCACCATACAACATTAATAATTACATTTTGTTATATTATATACAATTATACGTATGGCAAATTATTATTTGTAACAACAATATACGGATGAATTACATCGGTAGTTGAAGGAATTTACTTACCCAAAAAACAAAATTGAGCATAAATATCATGTACTTTACACACGAGCTAACGTACGTAAAGTTATTTGTTCGTCTTCGGTTATTCATCATTGTAAGGTAAAAACACTTTTATGAGATAGTAGTTGGTATGTACAATTAATACAAGCACTTGCCCTTTCAACTATATATACGAATATATATAGTATAGATTACATCGATCGCATCGTTAAATTAACAATTTCACATACTGGACGCATATTTGACAACATTTCACTTGATCCTCGATAGACTATATTCGATCGGTGGTGAATCAAACCAAAAGTATAATGTACCATACTTTGACAACTTACTTTGCATCCGCCATTACGGTTCCGTTTCTTGTATTCCTTGATTTTAGTTGAAATCAGCTGTCCACGCATTCCACGTTTCAGTTGAATAAAACTAAGGCGCCTGTGTGTAATGTATACGATGAATCAAATGTAAAAAATTGTAAACGAATAAACTAATTATAGTTAGTTTACATGCTGAATCTGATAGTCGTGTGTATGTACACATTAAAAAAAGGATCAAATTCTTGCTAGAAAAAATGGCATCGGTACAAGACAGTAAGTTTGTTATTTGTTTACTGTACTTTGTATTTTCGGAGTCTTCGTATGATTATCAACTATTAATACGTAGTTAAATGATTAAAATACCAACTCGTTAACAAAATATTACATTATTAGTATTTCTTTTCAATTGTGAATACTATAAAGCCGCTGGTTGCTCTCGTATTAACACGTGGAAAATTAGTAAACATCATTTCTTAACCTATGCGATGTAAACATCGGATCGATGGTTTAAAATATTCCTAGTATTATAATATTATATAAAAATTATTAGTCATTTAAAAATTTGCTTGATTTACCCTATTTAATTTCTTACAATTTTTATTCGTAGGATTAAAATTAAAACGATCTTATGATAATTGGAGTACACGCGAACAACTATGTTTAGCATCCAGTGTACTGAAGTCTGGTGATCAAAATTGGATGAGCGTGTCTCGATCTTTGAAAGCATTTTCTGAAAAAGAAACGTTAAGGCCCCCAGATTGGTTCTCTCAAAAATCATGCGCTATTCAATACGCCAATTTATTAGAGAATGCGGATACTCCAAAGAGAAAAAAAAGAGAAAGTGGAGAGACAACAGGTGAATCGATAGTTAGGAGATTGACACAAGAAAGAATATCCGAATTAGGGCAAATTTTAGCTTATCAAAGGGACGAGTATCAACAGTTGAAGGCTGAAATAAATTTGTTGAAATCTGGATCTATAACAGAAGATAAATTACAGAAGATGTGGCTGGCGATAGATCAAGAAGAGAGGGAACAAGAGCAAAAGATAAGAGCACACTCTGCATGGCTGGCAAAACGTCAACAGAAGCAAGAATTGAATTCGTCACCAGGAGTCTCAATTATAAATCAACGTAAATCTATAGAAAGTACAATGGAAATTCAAGAAACAACAGAAACTGTAGATGAAGATGAAAAGAAAACTCGAGGTGGAAGATCGCCATTATTAACAAGTTTATTAAAGTCACCAAGTCCAACAACCCAAATTCAAACTTCAACTACCACAGTACAAGGGAGCTCCCCTACAATTACAAGTCTCCTTGGTTCTAGCCCTAAAGTACCAAATTCTCAATTAACGCAAAATGTATCGCCACAATTACATCAATTAGTTTCTTCTACAATACCAAATATACCATCAGAACGACCATCGGTTGGAGCACCAACCCTATCTATGTTATTAGAAATGCCTGCAAATGCACAAAGAGGGCCTCTACCTAATTTACAGTCAACCGCGACTATTGTTTCGCAACAAAACGTGCCTACGGAAATTCATAATCTTCAACCACAGCCAGTTCATCAAGTAACAATTCAAAATGAAACACCTGTACCTACTCAATCGCTCGCAATTAATACATCAAATATTCCAGTCACAGAAAGTATGGTACAGATAATAGATAATATAGACGATGTAATACGTAAAGATATAATGGCAGATGTAATAGATAAAGACGAAATTAACCAAATTATTGGAGATATAGAAGAATTAATAAAAGAAGAAATAACTGGGAGTCCGCAAACGCTAGATACAGCTGCTACAACGATTAATACTCTTACTGTACCCCAGATACAAGAAATACCCGTCGTCACGGAACGACCAGAGCCCAGAGATGTAGACGAAGTTGTGTCGCTTTCTAATTCGCCGCAAAGCGAGATGGCTATCGAAGAAATTGACTCCAGTACATCAAATATTGCAGAAATCATAGGAACAGTTGCTATAGAACCTCAGGAACCAAAAGTTATTGTTACAGAAATATCTGAAACTGTAACAAATACACCTGAAGAAACAAAATCTGAAGAAAGTACAAACCATGAAAAAGTGGTACTAGACGACGAACTTGTTCCTGAATTAGAGACTCAAGATGGTGAAAGCAGTAAAGATGCACCACTAGAAGAGAAACGAACGATTGATGAATTTGTTGATACTATGGATTCTACTTCAAATACAGAAGTTGAAGAAAGCGATACAAAAACATCTACAAAAGAGCTTGTCGACGAAATAGCGGAAGATGAATTAATAGAGGAAGAAGAAGAAACAGAAGTAGTTATACCAGAAGCTAAAGAATCTCCAAGTGATAAATTACAAAGAGAATCTTCGGAAGAGTTAGAAAACAAAGATGCTATGGAATTAGATCAACTAGAAATGCATCTTGCTAAAATTACAGGTGAACAACAAGATGTTCCATCTGCAGAAGTAGTTAGCGTTACTTCTGAAATAACGAACGATCTTCCAAGTACAGAGGATACCGAAAAGTCACAGGATATTAGTTTAATCTTAGAAGACGACGAAAGTACACATAGTTTAGATGATACAAAAAAAATAACGGAGGAACACATCATAGACAATACAATTGAGAGTACAGAATCCATTGAATCGTTTAAAGAGGAACCTGTAATTGTAATAAAAGAAAAAACTATTATAGAAGTAAGCGAAGAATCGCCAGAGAAACCTCAAGAAGAACAGACGGAAGAAACGTTAGAAATTTATACAGATGAATTTAAAAAGGAAGATACAAAAGATTCCTCCGAAGATACAGCAAGTTCCATTTTACAAGACATAGAAGTCAAAGAAGAAGAAATAGAAGAAACAGCGATTATAGAAGATTCTAATCAATTGGTGTCCCCAGGAGAAATTGAGAATTTAAAACAAGAATCCATGGAACCCATTAAAATTGAAATTGATGTTTCCAGTATCAAAAAAGAAGAACATTCATTTCAAGAGACAAAAATGGAAGAAGTACCTAAAATTCAATTAGAAAATGCTCTTGTCATAGAAGTAAAAAGGGAGGAAGTCCCCATAAAAGAAGAGCAAAAAAGTGTAGATAGCGAACATGTAAAAAAAGAAACAGAATCCATGGTCAGTGCTGGGGAAGATACTGTCGAATTGGACGAGGAAGAATCATCATTGAGTAAATTAAGCGGAGGACGCGCTATGAAAACTTATTCAAAAAAACAAAATGCTTCTATCGACAGTGAACCAGAAAATGAAGTTACTGGAGAAGGTGCAGACTACAGAGCATGGAAGAAAGCAGTAATGTTAGTTTACAATCGTCTAGCTACACATAAATATGCTTCTGTATTTCTGAGGCCTATTACTGAAGACCAAGCACCTGGATATCATTCTGTCATCTTTAGACCAATGGACTTATCTACTATTAAAAAGAATATAGATAATGGCACCATTCGATCTACAATGCATTTTCAACGCGATGTCATGCTGATGTTTCAAAATGCCATTATGTATAATAAACATGATACGTTTATTTATAAAATGGCAGTTTCAATGCAGGAAGAATGTTTACAACATATGCAGGTAAGAATGTAGAATTCATACCTGATATAATTGTTATCATCAACGACATACATTATTTTACTCTCTTTTCAGATACTCGTACAAGTCACAGGCGAGGGAACGCTTAGAAGAGAAACAAGAACTGCGGCGAGTAGCAGTAGCGAGGCCAGTGAAAGTAGTATAAAGAGAAAACGAAGTCATATTACTCCTAGTCCACATGATACTGATAGTCCGCGTTCAAAAAAACGCAGAAAATCAGAAAATGATTAGAGTATTCTATCTGTTATCTATATGTAATATGATAACATTAAAGTTCACGAAAACTTTGTTCAAGAAAGTGAAAGAATAAAGTTTGTCCATTGGCCTCAAGAGAAAATGTTGGACATAAAAGATGTATGAGTGGAAATGACTTCATATTCCATTTTATTATTTTTCCCTAATAGTTAAGGGCGAAAAAGAACATTTTGTACTTCGCGTGTAAAATTGATTTAATCAATTTTGTCTTTGTGGATACACACCAAATGTACAGTAAATACAAAATATTCGTCATTTGTATTTAATTGTTTCTACAATAAAAAATTTATTGTCATGAGCTATTGTTTTGACAAACATTTAATAAAAAATGTTTTATGAATTATAATTCTTGTTCATGAATAAATTTTTAAAAACAAAAATATATCAAAACAAATACTTTTAATTGTAGCGTTTACAATAATGGAGACTGTTCTGGGTTGTTCTCTCGTAATAAAAAAAAAACTTACTAACCTACCATTTATTTCAAATAGTTCAATAAACGCCCAAGTTTCGTACCTTGAAAAAATACATACAAATTTACAAGTGTATTCAAATTTATACAACAAATTAAAAAAATTAATTTTTATAATTGTAATACTTCTGAAAATTTAGGTAACATCCGTAATGGGTCATTATGCTAGCGGTGATACACGAAAAACGATACATAGCTCTGAAGATGACGAAGGTTATGAAAATCAATCTTATAGTACAGTATCTATTGAATTACGAGCTCGATCAGGTATTACTGATAAACCACGTTTATCGTTTGGGAAATGTGAAGGAATTGTAAGTTTTTAATAAACATAATAATACAACATATGCTTGTACATAATCAAACATGTTTTAAGTCTCCATTACCAATACCGCCAACGTCAGACGACACTGATAGGCCGTTTTGGGGGGAGGATGAATTAAGTAGCTCAGAATCAAAGCAACAACTAAATCCAAAACAGAAACGTCGTCGTAGTTTTTCTTATCGAAATCGTATCGCATTACGATCATTACTTTTCCAATCATCAAGCTCTAGCATAGATTCGATATCTGAGCAAATTTCATCGAGAGGTATTTCATTATTAAATGCGTGCATCGATAGAATTCTTTATTATAATATTATAATCTATGCATAAAAAGCATAGATTCGAAATATCTCTTTTACATTATTTGTACAGTTCTTAAACAGGAGAGATACAGTCGATATGCAGGACGATTTGGCGTGGAACAATTACAACCTGGATGTAGTGTTACAAAAAAGAAATATGCGTATAAAAAAGTACCCCTGTTTTCGTGTAACGATCAGAATGTTTATTCAAGATGTAGAAATTCAATGCACAAGTATGCACAAAAACGTAATTCAGTGTTAACGAATAAAAAAGTTCGTCGAAAGAGTTGTTCGACATCGTCTTCGGGAAACGATTCTCGAAATCACTGATCCTTTTCTTTAAAAGTAATTAATGGAGTATAGTGTATTGATCCAAATAAGTATTGTACATTTCACAAACATTTTTTTAATCCTAAAAATATTTATAACAGGGATCGATTCGCAGCGCAGTCAGCCCTGGGACGAAGCTTGTATTTATTCACTTATTCGTGGTTGTTCGCGGTTGCTACAAACGAAACTAACATTACCGAACAAGCGTATTTTTCTTTTATTGCGAATAAGAATAAATAATTAAGAATATTTAATAAATCGTTTGAAAAATTATTTCAAGAATATGAGTTATTTTGTAACTAACGATCGGGGTAAACATCAGTACGAAAGACTCGATGAAGTTCATAACCGTAAGTCGATCAATTCAAATTTACTATAGGTTATATTTTAAGAGTATTTTGTACGACATGCACCATAATTCGGAGCATCCACTTAACTATACTTTTCGGGAAACATTGTGTTTACTTTTTTTACATACACCTTGCATTAACGGCGTATTAGATTATTGCCATTGCCATGTTGTATACATTGCGCATGCCTAAACGTTGAAATTTAAATTTTGAATATCTCTATATGAATAAATATAAATTGTCCTTTTTAATTTCAGAGTCAACGTTACGCCCTATTTTTAGTTTAATCGTAGTGGGCATTTGTATGATATTATTAATATTGTCAGCATGGAATTTTAACAATGCGATAAATGAAACTAGTAACGTTCACGTATTTTACTTGAATTTCAAACGATCACCTTTACATGTAGTATCAACAAAATTTTTGTCCTTCGGTCTCGATACTTCTTTATTACGCGATATGATAAACTTTCCAATTGAAAATGAAAAATTTATTAACTTAGCTCGGCATCTTGCACCTGCTTATGTTCGAATAGGTGGTACATCGTCAGATTGTTTATACTTCAATCAGGTTTGTTCAATTTCTTAACATACATTCTTTTTTTAATTTGAAAGCAATTTAAATGTAAATAGTTTCGATAAATCTACCAATACAGACAACGCAAATAATTCCGGAGAAAATAATTAGTCCTATAAATGGCAATGACATAAGTAATTTTACATTAACCGAAATAGATTTCGAAAATTTATATAACTTTGCTATAAAATCGAAGCTACGCATGATCTTCGATTTAAATGTATTGATTAGAACTGCTGATAATTCCTGGGACGATATTAACGCCAAAGATATTATTTTATTTGCCAAAAATAAACAGATGAAATTAGATTGGCAGTTAGGGAATGGTAAGCTATATTTCGTTCTTGTGTTTTAATTTATTAATCATTTTTAATTATATTTAATGTGTGATAATTATTTCAGAACCAAATTCCTTTCGTCATGTATTTAATAGGGTTGTCAATGCTGCACAACTTGCAAATGATTATTATCAATTAAGACAATTATTAAACAAACTAGGATATAATGAAAGTATTCTTGTTGGTCCAGAAGTAAATCATATTGGTGATACCAATCATCAGGGAGAATGTTATGCAGAAACGTTTTTAAAAAATGATAAAGATAGTGTAAATTATGTTACTTGGCATCAGTATTATCTTAATGGAAGAGAAGCTCGAGTAGCTGACTTCATAAACGTTTCCACCTTTAATTATTTGCCAATGCAAATTAAATCTATGAAAGAAGCAATTAAGCTATCAGGAAAAAATATTCTTATGTGGTTATGTATGTGATTATACATTTATACTTGCTGCATTGATATATTTGAATTAAAATAACTTACCAAAATTTCATTTACAGCAGAAACTAGTACAGCTTATGGTGGGGGTGCTCCAGAATTATCAGATAGGTTTGTGGGTGGATTTTTATGGCTTGATAAATTAGGATACTCTGCCAGCACAGGTTTAAATGTTGTCACCAGACAATCATTATTTGGTGGATATTATGCTATGGTGGGGCCTGATCTTATACCAAATCCAGATTGGTGGATTAGCGTAATGTATAAACAATTTGTGTCAGAAAAGGTTTTGAAATTGACATCTTTAAACAACTCTGACCGTGTGCGACTTTATGCACACTGTACCTCTAAGAAAGCATTAATCAGTAGAGTGTCAGCAATTACAATATATGGAGTGAACATAAACAAAGTTTCTGTTCATATAACTATTCAAGGGATTTATTCTGCACTTCACAGAAATGCCAAAATCTTTTTATATGCATTTACTTCTGATAATCTTCAATCAAGGTATTTAATGGCAATTATGTAACAACTCATTATTAATTTAATGTACCTAATCCTATTGCTCTTATTCTTAGAGATATAAAAATGAATGGAAAAATATTAAAATTGGAACCTGATGGGAGTTTACCACCATTTTGGCCTATAATATTAGAACCTACACAAGTGATTACATTGCCACCCTATTCTATGGTATTCATTGTAATACATGGTGTAAAGGTTCCAGCTTGTGAGGCATAGGTGTTACTTAATGAACCAGCATGATTATACAACCATTTTATATTATACATTTTTCATATATTAAAAATTTATAATACGGTCTCATAAAACATATTTTTACAATCTTTCGCTAAGAAAGAAAAGAGTAATGGAAATCAATAAAAGAATTAAATAATTGAGTGAGTTTTATGTAGTATCGTGTATATGTATGTATATATCTGTATCTACGAGTATGTGTATATGTAACTATCATTAATCTGTGCATAGATATTTCTTATAGTCAATGCGAAATGCACTATATTATACAACAATTGCCATACGAATCTTTTTATAAACTTTACATTGATTTCAATCAACCATTAGTATATCACAAAACTGATTTATGATCGAAAGATACGCTAGTACATAGCATCATATACTTCTTTTCTTGTTTTAAAACAAAGTTCCTACAATTTATGCATTGCTTTATTATAAATATTACGGGAAAAAGATATTATCATATATAGCAAATATATAAATACTGAAAAAAAGTACATAATGTTAGGTAATTGGAATGATTAAATTTATCTTCTCACAGTATAGTATTATTTCATAAAATTAAAATCAATATAACAACCAAGTATATCTAAACAATATATAATATTTGAAAACACTCTAATGAAGATTATATATGCATGGATCATCAGCCTGAAACTGATAATTTATTGAGTCAATACTACTTATGGTATATATTTACACAAGAATATTCTTTTTTTTACTAATTTGGCATTATCATATCATTCCTGAGATGAAATAGTGATCGTTTTTCCTTTAGGATCATCAAATCTATCCATAGTACGAATATCCATGATCATAGTAAGAGCCCAAATCATGATTAAAGCTAATATGGCAGTGACAAATATTCCTGTCCAAATTGGAATTGTAGTAAACCCAACGCAATCGTACGCATCGCTAAATGCTTTTCCATTTTTAAATGCCTTTGCATCGATTTGCACTTGCAAATCTATGATATTTAAGATAGTAGAATTTTGTTCAAAAATAACGTTCTGTGAACAATGATAAGAAAAATTAAACGGAAAAACAATATCCGTGTACGTAGTCAGGCTGTGATTAGTACTATCCTTGATTTTGTAATTAATTCCTTCATAAATTACTGTTTTAAGAGTATAGTATCCTGTACTTTTGACCTCAAATTTAAAATGGAGTATATGCTTAATCGCAGATGAATCCGTTTCATTGAATAACAGTTTCAATACTAATGGAGACTCTTTTGTACCTTGTCCTTCTTGTATACTCGTATGTTTAAGTGGAAGGTTTATGACATCTACAAGCTATAAAGTTTATTAGAATTGTAACTTATGAAGAATGTATTCGTTGATAATTATTGAACTTGTCTTGAAATTACCTTCAGTGACAATGCTTGACTAGAATACAAAAGTATTCTCTCTGATGAAGCAATAAAAGCGGAAGAATTAGAAGATAGAGTAGAGGTATCTCTCTTAACTCTTTCAGAACGGCTATAACTACATGATCTTCCTGTGAGAATAGCTATTAAATTAGGACTGGACTCTTTTATCGTCTTATATGTCTCTGGAACTATATCTAGATTGGTAATAGGCATAATCGACAACTGTCCTTCAGATTTTGAATCTGTATAATCATCGTATGTTTGATTATACGATGGCAAATCTTCGACAACATTTACCGCTTTCTCAACGGCAGGAAAATATTTTAACGAATCGCCAGTGGCGACTGTATGAAGATTCTGTAATGTTAAAAATGTTTTAAATTAATATTTGAGTCCAGCAGTAAACGATTTTGAAGGTTGTTCGCATACACTAACCTGTTTGTGTTTCACTAAATCCTCGACGCACAGATTATCTTTCACGTAAAGAAGAACAGGAGGAGAAGTTTCCAACTTTTTACGTAGAAACAAATCGAATTCTTTGCTAGAAGTTTTTAAAAATGGATTCACTGCACTCGTTTCCGAATCGGTATCAGCTAAACCGCCCCATAATAATACAGGTACAGCATTCTCGGCGTGCAACGATGAAATCTGTGACACGACGATTAACGTGAGAACAAAGCTAAAAACACTACGAAATTGTGTCATGATGCCTTCCGAAGAAACAAATTTCGACGAGTCAGATAAGTACTGATCCGCCTACAATTGATCAGAAATGAACGGAGCACCTGACTAGGATTGGAATCATATGACAGACGTCACGTGACGAGTTTGTTTCCGGCTTTTAAATGAACACCATTTACAAACTTGGATATTTAAATGATATTTTAAACGGATAAAATTTTCGTAAACGTCAAATATTCTTGTTTATCTATTATTTAAATTATCATTATTAATTTTAATTATTATTTAAATAATCAAGTTAATCATGGATAGTAATAAAATCGAGGAGAAGAGAGAAACTGTTATGTATTCGGTTTGTGTCCTGCAGGTTTGAATCGTGAGAATAATGATCGCATTAATTTCTTATTGAAACTTTAGCAACTCCAACCATGGAGTACAGTGGGTGTATTACCCTGTATGGAACAAATTGCTGGTCCACCTATTTCGATTAGAGTAGGAGAATTTTATAAAACTCCCAAACCACATCCATGGCGTCCTACTTTGGGATACGAAACCGTGGAAGCATTTTCTCTGTAAGAACATAAAAAACTTAACATAAGCAAAATTTATATAAGTAAAATTTATATAATTACTTTAGACCTGCACAACCTGTGACAAATCTGTTGTCAGAGACTTGTTATATGCCGAATGGAATGGCTACGGAACCAATGAGATTTCCAAATTTGGTGACTGGTTTCGATAGAAATCCAGCACACGCGGCACGGGCTGCGCTTTACACGAGATATGGTCCATACGAATGGGTACAAAACCAACTGAGGCTGTACAATGAATCTAATAGCAACAGAAATTATTCGGAAAACTTAAGACAGGATACTGTTCGGATGATGCGGTAAAATGATCTTAACATTTCAACAGGCATTGAATGGTACTTAAAAGAACAATGTATGCTAAAACTTGTCAATGTAATCTTAGAGAAGCAGATGAGAAAGTACAAAATGGTCAAACTGAAACAGGTCGAAAATTAGGAGAAAGAATTACAGATACCACATATTGGAAAAATGAAGTAACTTCCGAATTAGAACGTTTGATAATTGAAAATGCAAAGATGCAGGAGTGCCGTCGAGGCTTACAAACAACGATACAAAGCTTAGAAGGACAGCTGCATATAGCACAAGAATGTTTATATTATCGGGAGGCTAGGACAGGTTTTAAATTTTAATTGATGACCATATTGTTCTCATTAAAGTAACTTCTACATTTTGAAATGCAATTAGGTTCCGATTTGGTTCATGATCAAGCTGAGCATGCTCTTCTAAAGGAGGTAGAGGTGGTCAGGAACTGTCAAAATAAATTAGAACACTTTACTGATAAATGTGTTAATCAAGTATGTTTAAAAATTAAAAGATAACAAATTGGGAAGGGTAATTCTATATCAGAATTTTATGTTCAGCTTACAAACAGCAGAGCAGTACAAAATCAATTAGAGATTGACATACGAAATAAAGAAACTGCACTTGGGATAGATATTACGTGTCATCAGATGAATAATTTCAGTCGTGGTTTGAAGTACTATGGTGGTATTGAAAACTATGATAATAGGTGATAAAATAAATACAGCTCTTGACTTAACAATATGGTTTAGGATCATATACATACTAAGTTATGTATTGCTAAATGTCTCATTTAGTGTTACACAAGCTGAATCATGGGCTGAAGCATCTAACAATGTAGTGAAAAAGTCACAGTTGGAAAGATCAAAATCTAGTCAGCTTCAAAGTGATATTGAAATCGCTATAAATGCAGTTGGACATGAAATGTGGGAAGCATGGGGCAATACAAACAATGCATTGTCTAGAAGGGCTGCTGAAATGCTTGAAGCAAAAGAAAAATTACAAATACATTTACATAAAGTGATCAAAGAGCATACTACGAGATATTTGTATAGTCGCCACTTATTCTACCACTACTTAATTTATATTTATGTTTATAGATTCAACAAGAGATCTTTGAGATTGAAAAAAATTTACAATTAATGCAAAAAGCCATTGCAGATAAAAGTTCTGCTTTGAAAGTGGCACACACGCGACTTGAAAGTAGAACACATCGGCCTGAAGCAGAATTATGTAAAGATTATGCTCAACTCAGGTATATATTTTTAAAGAATCATGAATTATTAGAAACTTAATCGTTATTATACAATTTTTTATGTTCTGACGTGGTTTCATAGAATGATCGAGGAAGTAAAAACTATACATTCAATGATAAATGATATGAATTTAAAATTACAAAGATTTGAAGCACAACATCAACAGCTACTACGCACCAGATCTAATTTAGAAACTGATTTAAAATCTAAAGTCGATGCGCTATTTATCGATAGAGAAAAATGCATGGGTATACGAAGAAGTTATCCTGTTGCTTCGGTTATTAAGTTTTGAACCATATGTTGGTGACATATTCCTAATTATATTTATTTTTTATATTAATATACATAAAACGTGAATGTTTTGTATAAAATTTGCTGTTTTAGTTATTTATCTGTGTTCTTTAATAAGAAGATAATAAAAATATTTGTATTCTTTCAAGCATAACCTCTTAATGTTAATCAAGAATGCACTGATACTCGAACCAATATTATACAAGATTATTTTTATTAACGAAGTAATTATAAATCTATAATATTTTAATGTTCATGTATAGTAATATCACATTAACCATGTATATAAAGACTTTGTACGTATAATTAATCAAATAACTCAGATCATATTAATAACTGTATATCATTATGACTTTATAAACTATTTCGTGAAGTCTATCTTCGTAGAACAATTTGTAAATTTCCATTCACATGTTCTAATAAACAGTTTTTTTTCTGTAGAATTATATCTTACTTAATGTTTGGGAACCACTATGTACAAGATTTTATAAAAATCTTTCTTTACAACAAAATAGTACAATGTAGAAGTTGTTTGTTTAGAGTAGGTTGTTTTCTAATTTATGTTTCTAAACCATTTAAACGCTGCTATAGTTTCATAGATACTCGTTGCAGCTGTGTCTGTATCATACTCGTCTTTTAGATAGAAAAGTTTAATGTTCTCCTGCGGATGACATTCCAAAACGTTCCATTTTTCGAACAACTTTAACGAGTTTTTTATTGGATCAACGCATAAACTCTCACCTGTTTTATAACAAAATTAAAAATATATTATTTTCTTATGATATATTACGGACCATATTTACCATAGAAATATTGTATCATTACTTACCATAATTTACAATACCACGATCTAAATTCGTTTTCAGTTCACTTAAAACTTCTTGAACGAGGTCTTTTTCAGAAAGCGACCGTCCTACTAGTTTCTTAAGAGTAAAGGCGCTGAAAGTATAGGTATCGACTAAAGGTCGTAATAACGTGTGCAAAAATTCCATGCGTTTCGCGTCCTCTGGTACTAAGCTCAACTAAAATCGTAAAACATTGCAATCATAGTTATACAAACAAACGTAAGTAATTTTTGATATTAATAAAAAAACACCTTACTTTGTACTGAATATGTTTAGCCCTATTTTGATTACAATGTTCTTCATCTGAACTATCATCAAATTTTTGCGCGTATCTTCGACTCCAGAACTCCTCGGTTAAATAACATTCCTACCGTATAATTTATATAAAACATGTTTGTTTAATCAGTGTATGTAATAATTATGTTAGAATACAATACCTCCTGTAATGTAATGATACTCGTATATGAAAGATTCTCTATAGCTTCTATAACAATGCGCTCTAATTCTTGACATGGTTTACAGAAAATAAATTCGTACTTAAAGATATCACAAAGCTTAAGTGATCTCTGAATTAATAAATCTTGAGATACTGTAATATTGTTTTGAGCAATGGCTATTGGATCATTGATCTGTGACTTCAATTCAGCATACAAAGCTGTTACTGAAAATATGATGGATACTTTAGAAAAGTGAACACATTAAAGGTTGATATGTATTCTTACCTACTATACTATCCATAACGTAACATGTTAGCATTGTATTGCTGTAATAGGATAGCTCAATTACATTTGGCAAAATTGATACAGGACGTATCGCAGTAACAACATTCGACTTTATTAACTGACCGTCAGCTGCTTCTGTAATTTCTTGTCTTTGCTGCTTTACTAACCCTGGACCTAAAATATCCAGCTGAAAAAACAACAATTAATTTTCTTATCGTGATAAAATATACTGTGAACATTTTATTATCAGAAGAACAATTATATTACTAACAGCGTGATTTATAATATCAATACTTTCTCCGCAGAATGCAGTATCTCTATTACGGCATTCTAAATCTTGTCTCATTGAATCAAATGCTTCGACTAATTTATCCAATGTACAACCATCCCGAAACTTGTTTAAAAGTAAAAACGCAACAACATTCGTCGACATTATCGGCGTTGAGGTAGAAGAATCTAAAAATTATTTTACGTGTTTCACACTAAATTTGTTCATGCCACAGAGATAAAATTAATTTCCTTCTTACCATATACAACATGTCGTGCAATACTATCTACTAACTGACGGTGTTCTTCCACAACAACGTCTGTACCATAAAGCGATGAAGTTGACATTGTATACTTCAAAGGTCTCTCAACAGGAGCTGTTTTTATGTTAGTCAATTTATTTTGTTGAGTTTGAAAGGATTTCAACATTTCCTATCAATCAAATAATACAATTGAGTAATTTAATGAATATAATTATTATATAATTAAATATTCTAAGAACTATTAACTATTACCCTAAGCGAAAACGGCTGACAAAAATCAATTTTAAGAATGCCATAATGTCCCATTAAGGTTTCCCACATAGCCCTAATTGTAGATCGAAATGTTTCCAGTTTCTTTGGTTGACCTAGCTGTTCTCTAATAAAATTTCCGTCAACAAGACGCTCATAATTCATTGCAACAGGTATTAGTAGTGCATCTTCAACAGTTCCATCCATGTATGCATCAATAATGACACTTAAAATGCCACCTTTCGGCATACATGGTTTACCAGTTCTTGTTCGCCCACCCTCTATAAAGAATTCTAAATTATGGCCTGCCCTTAAGCTTTCCACTATGTATGTGTGAAGAGTAGCACGATAAAGAAGATCTTTACGACCCACGACTGGATCAATTCGACGTTTTATAAAAAATGCACCTAAACCTCGTAAAAGCCACCTGTTTGATATACGAACATTGATTAATAAAATAAAAAACGAAATATTAGCAAAATAAGATTATGAAATATTTATTCTTATAGCATACCCAAAAAATGGAATTTTTAAATTATCTCCAGCCGCAATCAATGGATTTCGAATGTCATTCGTCAATAAAATGAAGCTGATCATGACATAATCTAGATGACTACGATGTAAGGGAAGAAATATCAAAGGAAGACCCGTATCATTCGCCTTCTTCAACATCTCTATTTGAGAAGGTAATACTATAGCAGACTGTATAAAACATGGTAACAATTTGTAAAGAATCCATACAGTTATTTTAAGTAAAGTATTGCTTAGCCTGCTTTCCATTTCAAGCAATATTGTTTTGGCTCTAGCTTTTGCTGTTGCCAAAGCCTCTTTCTCGCTACAGCCTTCATTATTAACTGCTTCCCAAGCAGTCAACTTTATAGATTCCTGTAACCTCTCGTCATTCAAAACCTGTGGGGAAAATTAATTTATGAAACCTATGGAAGACAAGATTTATAACACTTTAACAAACATAAAATATTTCTCAATCAATTGTACACTTACTGTTTGTGTTACTCTTGTATAATCGTATATTTTACGGTTATAAATATGTGAAATAAAGTGGAATATTTTGGAGAGAAGTGTACACCCTGGACTAATTTCCAATATATTTAAACCAAAGGGCATATGCTGTTTGCTAATTGTATTTACCAATGAATCCTATAATAATACAAAACCTCGATGTGTTTATGAAAAACTTACGAAATGTTAGTCTTATTTTTTTTTTAAATATCAAGGAAAATATATAGATTAAACAAGAACATTTCAACCACTGATGGTTGACTTACATGTACTGGATACCCCCGTACGACGATAATACGCAACCATCGTGAAAAAAGTCCACATGGCTCTTCGTACATTTTTCCTGTTCTTTTCTTTTTATTTTTAAATTATCGCGTGCTTACCCGAACTATCATTACTAGTACAACGATTACGCATCAGCTTTTGCACATAATATTACGATAAAAAAAAATTTGAAGATGGTTTCATTTAATTGTGAAGTCTATTAACACTTATTCGGTAGAATCACATTGTTTGTATCAACAGCTGTTATGCATCCAAGTTTATTTTGTATTATACCCCTGTCGATCGTATTATAAACAATACTTTCTTTTCTCGTAAACTATATGAAAGAAAATGATAAAATTATGCAATCGAAATTTGATATACATCTATACATAGCAATACACGTGTATGTGATTATGAGCAGACAGTGATTACTCTACTTATCAAAAAAAATTGACTTGTGTCCAATGCAAAAGTTACATAATAAAATGCGTGTCAAAACATGACACCTTAATTAGATAATAATGGATTTGTATTGCGCTGTAAATGACATTAATTACATCGACGAACGCAATACAAATTTCAGATACTATAAATAAAAGATAAATTAAAATTGTTGTTTTACTCGAATCGGAACACGTATATTTCACCACGATATTCTTAATACATTAAAAATAATTCGACGGTATTATTTGTCATCGTTGTTACTTTACAAAACGTTCACTTCTTACTGTTTCGACGAATGTATTCTTGTACAACGAATTATTCATAATAAATCACGATTTATCCGAACAATATCATGGGCACACTCGATGTATTCACAAAATTTCGTCGATTTAACGAACTTGCCGAATTATAAATACGCGAATAAACGTTAAGGGTAAACAAGGCGTGTATTTAGTAACTCTGAACTACGCAAAGAAAAACGTACACATGTGCAACCGTAATATTCGCAATTTTGTGAGTAGGCTGGTCATTAGTTCGCAAGCTAAATATACTTTTAGTGTGTAGGGATGTGAACGCGCAATGTCGACGTGTTGAGGCGTACGCGCGCGACTATTCATCTACCGCATACTGTTTTTACTTAATTTATTTTGGATTCGTTAACTCGAAGATGTGAATTACATTACAATACAAATATTACTCTACTTTGTTTCAACCATTATGCCCTTTTACGATTTTAAAACCGAGCGTTTCGAATATTATAACGTTAATTAATTATTAAGTAGTATTTAACGTGTTTTCCAAATCGACGTAGCTTTGAACGAATTAAGATAAACGTAATATAAATTGTTTGGTTGTTTTTGCATTATAAAAACTAGATAGGCTCTTTTTTGCCTATAGTATAATGCGCTACTGACACTTTAAACGGCCGTTAACGTCGCGACTTTAGACGTCCAAACATGAAATCATGCAATACGGTTATTCGAGAACGCGTGACGTCGTATATGTTCCTTGAAATTTACATAACAGTATATAAAAATCTTAATTATATAGTAAACTCACCTTAGACGACGGAGTACAAACGTTACAACAATACTGTAAAAATGGAGGTTTTTCTTTAATACAGGCAGTCAACGGTTCTGTCTCTTTGATCTGAAACAGGGAACTCTCCCTAATCTTCTTCAAATGTTCTCTATCTTGGATCTTCTTGCTATGCAATAGATGACCCGTTCGATGAAACTCTGAAACGTAACGATTTCTACATATAATAGTGGCTAAATAAGTATCGTTCATCGTCGAAGGAAAATCTTACCCTTTAATGGAAATCGAGCTGTGGTCGTTTCAGCATTTCTCTTCACTTCCGTTCTGGTCTCCCATTTCGCGTACACCTCTTGCAAACGTGTCGAAACTACGTCCACCATGTTGTTCGGCCTACGATTCAATTTAAAAAAAGGTCTTTAAAAACAAAATACAAAATTTCATTAATTTACGTTTTTTTTTTTCCGGAGGAAAATGATTTGCTTTTGTTTGAAGAGTTAAAGAGATGCTCTAAAATCGTGAATGCTATAGCGACGACTTAAAAGTGTTAGAGAAGTCTTGGAATAACTCGAGTGAATATAGTAAACGTTATTAAATGGAGCTAGGCAAGAAATCCAATTTTATTTTCGTTAATGACTCTCTATCGTGAATTTCATCAAGCATAGCGAATATGATACAAGCACAATTTCATGGACATTGCATTCGAATGCCACTGCGCATCATTCACGGTCGATTTCCGTCACTTTTAACGGGTCGATTCAGTTGAGTGCAATCGGATGCGGTTTCCTATTTTTTCGATCATGTCAACTTGACGTTGAACGTTAGATGCTAGCATGCGTTGTTTAGCGATAAACCAATAGAAGACAGTAAAGACACGGAAGAAAATAAGATACCATCGGTATCGAAGATCTGACCGCAAAAATTGAACGTGCGCAATAGATGAACTCTTTGTTAGCATACACGATTGTTTAGGAAATATCTGTTGAAGCACAATGGGAATTA
Organism: Hylaeus anthracinus; assembly: GCF_026225885.1. Classification (NCBI taxonomy): domain Eukaryota; kingdom Metazoa; phylum Arthropoda; class Insecta; order Hymenoptera; family Colletidae; genus Hylaeus; species Hylaeus anthracinus. Next base: position 17,960,262 of record NW_026533254.1, read on the forward strand.
GAAATATCTATTGAACGTTATTACTGATTATCATGACGAATTTACGAAGCAATTGAATCGACGTTGTTCAGGAAAAGGGATCGCCCGTCCGTATGATTCTAATTATGTGCGAAGGATATCGCGTATCGGTTACATAAATCGGTATTGAATGTTCCATTCTATCTCGGAAATAGAAGCGCCTAGATAAATCGGTGGCGTGAGATTTCAGCTTTTTTGGAACAGATATAAAACGCTGTTTATTGTTTACTAGCGCCACCTTTTTAAATGTCTAGCTTCAATGTCAGGGAAAGTTTTACAATAGCGTTCTTTAAAAATGAATTGCAAAGAAATGGTGAATTTTGTTTAAGAGGCATGAAGATTGAGCGTGATCCTTGTCTAAGAGACACGTGGTTATCCCTATCACTCCTTGGAACTGCCCACACCATATCAAGTGAGAGAGGTCACGACCAAGGAGGGAGCCTCGGCTTGGAAGAATTTCGATCCCGTCGACGTCTAACAGCCAGGGTCCCTTCTTACACAAGACTCACTGTACATGTCTGAAAAGATCGATACTTGTTGTATGTAGTGGAATAAAAAAATATTTGTATAGCGCTTGATCGGATATGACAAAAAAGAAGTTCTTGTGTACAAGCATATTGTTTACGATTTGATTTATAATTTTGTTGAACAAGTATACTGGAGGCACCACGCACTCAGAATTCTTGTCGGAAGTTTCAGAGCTGTAATAGTGCACCGAATGCTTCTATATTTGTCAGTTCCTTAATTTTAAAAGGAAAAGTGATTCGGCAACGTCTTCGTTGTCATGTTTGTTTCAACGACCGTGTACACGCTCCGTGCGTCTCATACTACGGACGTTGTACCGATCAGAAAATGAACAATGTTCTTTTATCAACTCGTGCTCTATAGAAATAAGTCATTCGATAATTTGTCTTTCTTTTGGTGTCCGTAAAATTTCATTAGATACGTTGAAGAACGAACGAACGAACTTGACTTACAGCTCTATTAGTTTCTTTGAATTTTAAAATGAATTTTCGACAATTATAAAAAATGAAGGACAACGATTGCTTCAACTCAAGACAAGCAATTATTTTAATCGTAAGTAGTCATGAGACTCACCGATTAACGATAATTTTAATCGCCATTGCAAATCGTTATTTCGAATAAAATTTATCTGAAGGTGATGCAAGGTCATATTTTAATCAATTCCCGCAAATATCACTGATATATTATAACTAACGATACGAACAAATATTTGATGAATATTTGGATGAAAGTTGTATGCTCTTAAAGGGGACATTATGCGGTGGACAAGAATACCACGTTAATTGACGAAATGGCCTTGAATGATCCGATCTAATGAAGACTATTGTGCGCGTCTAGTAAAGTACGCACGTACCCCTGTGCATCTTTAAGTTCAATTCTTTCGAGGATGCAAGCTCCCTCCGAAAAAATGTATTATCCTACTTCTTTTTGCATTAAAATTTCCTCTTGCGCAATATTCTTATGGGAAGTATTTAGTTTTAATTTAATTAGCTCGAGTATTACTTAAACGGTAAACGTATAAATAACGAAGAAATAATTTTTTGCGGTGGGTTTCGAAACTTGCAAAAAATTCATGCAACCCAGGGTTAACTGTCAAACAGTACTCACATAATATTATAAATCGATAGAATATGCGGCGGAAGGTTTGTACAAAAATAAGTGATCTACAACTAGGACGTTCCACAGAAAGCAACGAAAGAACAGGTAGATAGTTGGTTGGAATAGTTCCGTGGCATCCAACGGGAGCGTTTGTAATACGTTACCTAAAGTTGAAAAAATAGAAGAGAACTCCGAAGAAGAGGAAAATTTCAACAAGGCCGTCCATTTTCGCGTGCGTATCGTGGCTCACGCGATCCACTGCTCGCCGAAAAGAAAAGAAGAAAAGGAACACGGCTGACCGAGCTTTCGTTTAGTAGTTTAGTTCGTAAAGGAGAGTCAAACTCGACTGGTCGTATTCAGATTTCGATCGTTGGTTATCGCGCGTTCGTTTTATCGCGAGCGTTGACAATCGCGTAAACTTTGATCCACGCGTCCATCGCCGTAGAAGAAACGCCGAGGACCACCTCAACGAGATCCATATATAAGATCCACGTCTTAGCGACCGTTATCGTTAACCCCGTGCACCGTCGATGGTTTTTATCGAACCTTCAAACCAATACGGTGGTAACGGAAAGACTGCATCGGTCGCGACAATCGCCGACGACTTTCTACCGCAATAGGTTAAGTAACCACCGACGATATTCACCGAGGACAGTTCACTGACTTGCTTACTATGTCGGAAAACGCCAAGAAACATCTGGATGCTCGCTACGTCGAAATGTCTTTTTGAGCTATTTGCGTTCAAGACAATTGGCTAAAAATCCTCTGGACCGTCACTTTGAACAACTGATCCAAAATAAATAGTACAATTTCCTACGCATTTCTTTCCATTTATGTATATCGAATTCATCGAGACGATAAGGCGCGCAAAAAGGTTTATCTCGAGTTTGTATTCTTCGATTCTGCAAGGTTTGTTCGTCTTTGAAATAAATAGACAATGCGCGTAATTTGATATACATTAAAAAATGTGAAAACAGTGAACTGTCACACCAAGTTTTCCCTCGCGTATTATTTTTATACGGTACTTAACAATTCATTGTGATTAAAGTTTAATAACCAAGTTGATTGCTCTTTTTATAATATATTTAATTCACGGTAGAGATAATTCCATTTCCCAAAGATTAATCTTTAAGAATATTCTCGAAAACAATTGTACATTGCTTTCGATGACAGCTCCTTCGACGTTAACCGCGAAAACGATAAGTCTATCGCGGGAAATGAAGGCTCACTGTTCGAAGGAAAGAGTGACAACGAAAGTCGTTCCGAATGTTTCCCCTGGGAAATTGAATCGTTAAACTAAGACCAGTGTTAGAAAAACAAATCAATTTCGATTCCATTCCACACAACCGATGCAACCACCGCGAAGATAGAATCATAACTGCATTCAAAGCATGGAGGACCACGTGATCCACGTGGTAAAAGAACATGGACAGTATCGAAGGATAATTCCGATGATGACACTTTCTTTATCTATTAAACATACGATCCTTCGTCAATATTGGTTGAAGGATTGAGATTTAGAAATAGTTGCGAAATTTGATGATCATTTGCGAAAGTATAGAGCACGGTTGATGGAGTGGTCCGGTTAACGGTGGCGTTACTTTCGATCGACCAATAGGATTTCGCGTTATTATTCAGATGAAGAAAAATAATTGCCATTCCGCCTATATTTCCACCACTTGTATGCGTGCACATACATAGCACTTGAAAATTGCACAAGACACAATTTGATGCGCATTCGGCGATCGCGACGTTGCACCCCAACTGGATCGGATATATTTCGATTGATCAACAGATTCTACATTCTTTATTTCTATTGTAGAAACGAATTAACTGTAATTTGAAGGAATATATATATATTGCCGATCTTTTTTTTCGTGCTGTATTTCTGCGTGTATTTGCACGATATCCTCAGCATAACAAACAACATTCTCGATTAACAGAATCGGTATGACCTGATGTCCAGTTAGTTTCGTACCACTCGTAAATTAATCCTATTGAAAGCTATTAACGTTTTATGTTGGTCTTTATTGTACTTCAATTTGTGACAACGCATTAAGATTCTCGAGCGGTATATCCAGAAACATTCATTGGTAGTCTGAGTACTCGCGAAACAACGAATTCGTATGAAACTACTGTACTTTCTTCTTTGGGTGCAACTTTCACAAATCATCGAAGAACGTACTTAGACTATAATAGATGACAATATTCATTGTTTATTTCCTATTTAGAAGACTTCTGTATACATTATGATAATTAAATGGCGTATATTTTCATTAGTATATTATCGTACTATTTGTTTTTATAATCCTAACATTAATTAGAAATAGCTACACATACCTGTAAGTTATACATAAAAATGTCATAGAAAATAATATTTATAATTCTAGGAATATGTAACAAAGAATGTTAAATTAATTACACTAATGAAAAATCAGAATGCGATACGATAATTTGGTCCAGCTTATCTTAACCACCCAATCGATAATAGTATAAAACATAACCTTTTTTGTGACACACATTATATTGATACAGAAGCCATAACTTACCTTGTGCTGATGTTTTAAGACGATTCGTGTATTAATACGAATTATTACACTAATCACTCAATACATACGTACTCTTTTGTAAATACTTTGAAATACACTTTACACGCCAAACAATGTGATCAATTATTTATGCACTGTTACATGTATTCAATACGCCATGAATTATAAACAAGAGTTGAGAATGATGCAATTGTGAATATAAACATGTAAACATTCAACAATTCGTTGTTTGTAATAAAATGCCTAAAGTGTGAATATTGTATACAACTTTGTACTACTTCAACATAAACATGTATACGATGACCCTATGTATTTACTTACTTACTTTTATATTTGATGTTAGAAATATAGTAATGAATTATATATAAATGAAAAAGCATTATTTAATGCATAATATATATTTTTAAAGATAACGCAATTCCTTTAGGCTTACTCTATCAATATTAATTACAAAAGAAGAAAACGAAACGTGCTGTACTTGTTAGATCGTGTTGTATGGCGCGCATTTCATACGAAAACACGTGTTATCACAATAACCTCTGCTTCATACTGCTAGAATAGTAATTATATACCTAATTATTATAGTGAATAAAAATTTTGTTGTAGGATAACTGAAACTACGAAAAAATGGCGGTACGTAAGAATAATTTTACTATTTAAAACCAATATGGAACTTGATAACCTATTTCTTATTTTTTTATACATATGTAAACCAATATAACTTTTTTTTTTTAATTAACATTACTGTTAAGTTATTATTAACTCTATTGGTTAAAATTATGCTTTTTATCCATTCTTTCTTTGTTTTCAAAGAAACAGAGAAAGCTGAAAATTAGTTCAATTAAAAGAAACAATCAAAAGAGAACTAAACTTATGAAGCAAGGAAAACTTAAAACGAGACGACATAAACCAGCAAAGAAACAAATTCAAAAGACAGTTCAACATCCAGAATCAGTCGAAGAAGAAGAAAGTGACCATGGAGAAGATCTTATGAATATGGTTGAAAAAGATGACTTAGACTTTCTCAAGGAAGCTATTTCTAACAAATCCTATAATTTGTTAAAGAAGATACGCTTGGATGAGTATGTTCCATCATATTTACTCTGGTAAATTATCTAAATACTTTAAGTTACAATTACCATAATTTGTGTGCAATTTAGAACAGTCGATAGTAAGAAGAAAGGTAACAATCAGAAAAGAAAAAATGAAGCAACACTAGAGGAAGAATATGAGAATAATGTATCAAAAATAATTGAGGATGAAGGTATGAAGAAGGTTCGTATGTTACTTCCAACAAAAACTAAAAATGGAGTTATAAAGAAAAGGCTGATAGAAGAAACTATGAATGAAGATAATGTTGAAGATACTGAAAATAAATCTAATGGAGAATTTCATACAGAAGAGAGTAACATAGGAGGAATAACAGATTTAAATGTAAGCTTCAACTACATTCTATTCAATACTATTGGTTCTTAAGGATCTATATATTCATATTCATACAAAAAATGTTGTAGAATAAAGACAAAGATGAAAATAAAGAACCCGTATCTATGATAGAACTCTTGGCATGTCGTCAAGAAGTACTAAGATCTAAACGTTTAAAGATAGGATTACTTTCTAGTACTTTATTAGAAACACCTGAAAATAAATCTGAAAATTTTAAAGCACTGTTAGATCTAATGGAAGAAACTAATCCAGAAGTATATATTACTGTTAGAAAATTGGCAACTGTGTCTTTATTAGAAGTCTTTAAAGATCTGTTGCCATCTTATCATATTCTTCAAATTCAACAGGAAGGTGTAAAATGTATGTAGTTATGATATTTTTGTGGTAGTGATATTTATGTTGTATGTATAGTATATATGTAAAAAATCTTTTGTTTTTTTAGTTAAAAAAGAAACACTGGCACTGCAGAATTTTGAAACCACATTATTAAGTAATTATAAACGTTATCTGCAAAAACTAGAGAAAATGTCTGGTGTGTTGAGGAAAAAGAGAGGAGATAAACGACAATTAAAAGAACAAGAAATTGAATTAGGCAAACTTGCAGTGACTTGCATGTGTGATCTCTTGACAACACACCCTTACTTTAATTATTCTGTCAACATAGCAAATTTTCTTATACCATTATTGGATAATAAGCACAATTTTGTAAGACAATGTGTGGCTGCATGCGTATCCAAAATATTCAAGGAAGACAAACGCGCTGAATTATCCCTTTCAGTAAGAAATTTGAATATTTACAAGTCTATATTTGAGCTGCATTTTTAAATTTTCATGAATATTTGTAATACTTTTAGATAGTACGTCGGCTAAATCAGTACATAAAATTGAAAGCTCATTCTGTTCACACTGAAGTTATATCTGTACTTCTGTCTCTTCGTATCAAGGAAGTAAACTTGGATAAAGAGAAAGAAGAAGAAACCAAACAAAAAAAGCTCATGTCTCATAAACAAAGAATTCTTGCTTTAAGTAAACGTGAAAGAAAGAAAAATAAGAAGCTAGAGCAAGTAGAAAAAGAATTGTTGGAAACCAAGGCTGAAGAGAATAAACAATCTAAACAAAAGTTGCTTACTGAAATAACAAGCATAGTGTTTACAATTTATTTTAGAGTTTTAAAACAATGTCCAAATAGTAAAATCTTATCTATTAGTTTGGAGGGCTTGGCAAAGTATGATTTTTTGTTATATTTCGTTATTCATTACAGTATGCAACATCTATCATCACGTAATAATTACAGGTTTGCACATTGCATAAACTTGGATTTCTATCAAGATTTGGTAACAGTCATAGATAAATTGATGGAAGCAGGCAATTTAAGTTTGAGAGATCAATTGCATTGCATTCAATGTGTGTTTACAATATTATCAGGTCAAGGCTCTGCATTAAATCTTGACCCTTACAGGTTTGTGTTGGTAAAAGTAATTAATGTTTTAAAAAAAAATTAGGATTAAACTTATAATTATATTCTGCAGGTTTTATGTACATTTATATAAAAATTTATTTAACATTCACTGTGGTAAGACCCACTCAGAGATGGAACTCCTTATAAAAATTTTAGTACAAGTTCTAATTCATAGAAGAAAGAGAGTCACACAAAATCGTTTGATATCATTTATCAAAAGAATAGCTATTGTAGCTTTGCAATCGCAACATAACGCAGCTCTTGGAATTCTAGGCATAATAAAACAAAGTATGCAACTTGGAAAATCAGCAAATATTTTGTTAGATACTGATTGTACTACTGGAGATGGTTTCTATCAGCCAGATTTAGAAGAACCCGAATGTTGCAATGCACATTGTACAGCATTATGGGAACTCGCTGCTTTGCAGGTATGTATTCACATAAATTATGTTTAAATTTGTACTATAAATACATATAATTGTTTTTCAACGAATTATTCTTTTATCTGTTTTTGTTATTAGCGACACTATCATCATCCTGTACAAAAAATAGCAAAAAATATTGCTGCCGGAGTGCCACCAACTGGAGAGGGAAGTTTGCCTTCAGAGATTGCCAAATTGTAAGTATACATTTATTTTGTTAGCTGATATTTTGTAAAAAGATACAAATTGTTTTGTTTCAGAACGCCAGAAGAACTTTATGTTGAGTATGATCCTACTGGTGTTGTATTCAATCCAGCAGTTCCAATTCCCAAAAAGACAAACGTTAAAAGATCAATAACGACTCACCGTTTTATAAATAGCGAATTCAAGGATTATATTAATTCTGTAAATAACACTGAATTATTCTCAGATGGATACGTAGATTTTTATAAAGCATATAATAGTTAATTTTACATGTAATACAAGAATAAAATGAACAGTATGTTATTTAAATCTGCGCGTATTTTGTAAATAATTGCAAATAACTTTTACAATTGTTTTTTTAATTTAAATAGCGTAGTAAATACAACTCTAAATGCCTCATATGTAACTATGAAATAAATATTGTTCTAAAATAAATATATCGAAAACAAAGTTTTATTGTGATTACAAGATATGCCAATGAAATTAATATTTGTAACGATAGTAATTATGATTTTTGAAGACAATCGGAAAAAACAGAAAATGTCCATATTTTTATTAAAACGAACTGACGAGATATTATCTGAATAATAATTAAAATAATTGAAGATTGTTCATTTTCCTTCTTTTCTCTCCGATAGTCTTCATTTGATCTCTAGAACTTTCCTAACACATTCAAATACGTCTACAATAAATAACACGTATCGACGAAGTATGAATCGTTGTTCGAAAATATCGGTCTACACATTTGTTGTAAACTTTTTTAAGGAGCTCAAAACTATTTCAAGTTAAAAAAGAAAAAAACATTCCACTACTGCTATTACAAAATGATATTGATTGAAAACTTTGTTTACAAGATATTTTTGTAAAATCAATTCTATAGTTTTTTTTAAATTTTTCAATGTTTTTATACATGTCATTTTTTTTACAAATAACGTTAGTTTTAATTTCATTATAATTAAACTACAATAAGGAACCGCATATACTTAGTAACTATTAAAGCTATTTAATTAATTAGATATACATAATTACATTTGCAAACTCATTACATCATCAAGTTTAGCAGATTGTGAATTATTCTCTTCATTTATACTTAGCTTTGTTTCAGGCGAAGTTTGTTTTATTTTGTCTTGGTTAGTTGGTAGATCTATTCGCTGCATAGGAATATATTTACGTTCTATAATGTTCATCTTTATAGCATCTTCTATTTCAAACAATTCGTCTCTTAATTTATCATCATTTTTTGTTAACTGCTTTGATGTGATTTGTGCATATTTGTGTTCGTTTTTGTCAAGACTCAGGAGTGTAGGTATGTTAACTTTCTCAACAGTCTTTGTTACAATAACTGGTTCATTTTTATCAGTTTGAAGAGACAACTGAGAATTTCTCTTTGCAAGAATAATTTTAGTATATTTAATAGTGGCTTGATTTGCCCGTGATTGTATGGGAATTGTAGTTTTTGTTTTAGCTATGGTAGAATTTTGAGGTCTTGTTTGCAATATCACATGATTTAAGTTTTGTACACCTACATTAGGACATATAATAGTTTGAGTAGAAGGTGTTGCAAACTTATTAGTTGTTTGTTGCAGTTTATCTTGCTTGTTGCTTATGAGAACAACTTTAGTGTTACTGTTCAATTTAGATGTACCCTTCTCATGCATGTCCATAGATACAGCTACATGCGATAATGGTGGATTTTTTTCGATGGAATTTAAATTATCGTCATCCTTTGCAAAGATTATCGGTATATCTAATATGTTTCCTAAATCGTCGTCGATATCATTTGTAACACAATTCTTTTGCACCGTCTGAGGTTTTGCTTTGTGAATTCTTTGCAAACTGGATGCATTAACTGTAATTTTTGGCATTATTTTCATAGATTTATGGGTAGTTTTTAGTTTATTAGATAATGGTAAAATAGTTCCTGAATTATGGCTACTCAATGGCACTATCACTGATGAACAAGCAGGTTTAGCATTAAGAGAACTTTCAACCATGATTATATTCCCACATGATGTATTATGAGAATTATCGTTGTTATTACAGGTTGTTACTTGTCGAGGTAATTGTGACATCTTGAATGTATCCAATGAATGAGTAGAACCGAGCATCGCATGCGAAGAGTTACTGGTTGTTGCCATGTCGTCCATCACTATAAAATACACAGGTATGTTTCAACAGGTTTTTACAGTATGAGCTAATAGATAATTCAGTGACTTAATATGAACACAATTCAAGGATTTAAATAAAATAAGAAAATATTTATTATTGTACTATAAATCATGCAAAAATTTGTTAAACGTATAATCCAAGATTTGATATCTCTTTAACTAATTTATGAATTAATTTTTATTGTATATGTGTCATTGGATTACCATCAAACATATAACTGTATCATGATAACTATTTTACAAAGCTTTACTTAACAATCTTATAACAACGATGCAACATGAACTAAGATAAAGTATATAGAATAGAAAAGTTCATGTCTCTAATTTTATTGCAATATTTTACACACATTGTTAATGTTGATTAGGACTGGGATCAGGAAACAAATAAATTCAAATTACATAGAAAAATATTTATTCAATACAAAATAAAAGCCAGTACTAGATATTTATAACACAATACTTTAAAATATTTTTGAATATACAAACTTATAGTAACCATAAAATAATACAAATACATGCTATATTTGGAGATTCTTTTTGTCATAGTACATGCTAAAGAAATGTATAAATTTTCCTTAGTATTTTTATGCAGCAAGAATAATTTATGAGGAATATTTATGTTTTACATATATAAATGCATTAATATCAACAAGAAAAAAAGGTGAGACTAGAAATAAATAAAGTTTCTCAGATTTATTAAATCAGTTTGGTTATTCTACAAAGTCACTGGATATAGAGGAATTCAAAGTTTTAACCTACAATGTACACAGGTAATAGCAAATAAAATAAAAGAATTTCTGTAATTATAATTATATTTTTATACTCCTATATTGATGGTGTTCATGCATATATTCAATTTGTTCATAAATGGATATAAACTGCATGATGCTACATAAAGCTATATAATGTCTTCCAATTGGAATAGTAGGTTATAGAAGAGCAAAAGTCTTGAAAAGTAAAAATTTTAATCTATATATATAAAATATTAATGTTGCGTATACAGTAAAGGAATTCATATTGAGAGAAATTTGTTATGATTTTTTATGTGTATTATATGGATGTACGAAATATATTTTAAATATACATGTTACAGTTGCATAGTTTTTATATACATATGTACAAAATTTATTATCAAATTTAGAAAATAAAAATATTTTTGTTTAAAAAAATATTATTTTAAGCAGATAAAACTTTTTTTTTGTATTATACAAAATTTTACTAACCAAAATACTTTGTACAAATAAATTTATATTCATTTCATAGTTGATTTCTTATATTAGGTATTTTCTAAATTTATATTCGTAAGTTCTGTCAAAAACTAAAAAAAATATTACGATGTTGGTAAATTACTTAGTATCTGATTAGATAATAATATTCTACCTTTTGATATCGTAGATGTGGTTGGTATTACACTAGTTGCCATGGAGTTGTTTGGTGTCAGTAGAATACTAGGAGCTGTTGGTACACGCGCAGACGACGAACTAGGTGTGAGCGTAATAGAATTTTTCCCATTTTGTATGATATTTGATAAGTTTCCATTTGATGTGCCAATTGTACACTTACTATGTATTGCTATGCAGAAAAATGAAAAAATATATTAACACAAAAATTACTAGAGAAAGTATATAATATACAAGTTGTGTGATGTGTACCTGTAGTAGTCGAAGTGTTAACTCTAATTTGATTTCCCGAAGTCGTTAAAACGTTCACTAATTTTGCATCGCCATTTTTATCAGGAATATTGAAATGCCTATAGTTGCTCGATATTACTTTAGAAAAACCTTTGCTCGATGAAACGATTGCTTTCATTTTTGGAACATTTTGCAGTTGCATATTTGTTGGTATAATCTTAGGTACTTTAGTTGACGAGACTGAAGATTTAGGAGCACTTTTAAGTGCGGTAGACACGGTTTGACCTGTTGATGCAGGAGCTAAACGTATTGGTCCAATAGGCGCTAAACTCGCTAATGAACCAATATTTAACGTTATCCCACCATTATCTGGATTTGAAGTTTGCTGGAATAAAAATGTATATTATTGAATTTATTTACCTGTATAACATATATTTAGATCTATTACTACATTAACCATTTACCTCTCCGGAAAGTCTAGACGTTATTAAATGCTCTACAAAGTGTGCTTTCTGATTATTAATAACTCGTGGTTTACGTTTTACAGTCTGTGTATGACTCGTATGTCCACCGCTCACTGTGACTAAATTTGATTGTGTACCAAACGTTCCTATTTTCGAAATTGTAGTTGATGGCATGTTTTGTCCAATAGACATTGTTGAAGAAATAGGTGTATTTGGTCGAGACTTTTTTATTGTTGGAGAATTCGGCTCACTTTCAACGGAACTGCTCGTCGAGTTCCTTCGTTTTCGAGGTTCTTTCCTATTGTTTTTGCTTTCGTAGTTTGATAGTAATGTCGACCTTAATGGTAATGGATGTGGTTGTAGAAGAATGCTGCCTACGAAGTCTCCAATTTCATCCAAAATACATCTATCCACCATACTTTGCGTAATACCTTCTGATATCTTTTTTGCTGTAGATATTCTTAAGTGATCGTCCGCCGTTCCGACTACTACTAAACCAGTTTCGACTAACATTTTTTCCCTAAGATCTTCCAAATCATCTGGTCTTACAAGAGTAGCATTTTGTCCTATGATAAACATAACTGGACATCGAATATCCATTAATGTATCATCAGGTGTACCTCTTTTTCCTTCAACTGTAGAGAAAGGAAAGCCAAGGCAAATAACTGCAGTTACATGTTCCATTTGTGCTACCTGAAAATATTGTTGTATAATATTAAACATTTTATGTAATATACAGAACATTTTATGACAAGAAATATATACCTGACATGCAAGAGCTGCACCAGTATTGAAACCAACGAGTATTATTGGCCTACCAGGACAATCGCTTCTGATGTCTTGAATCTTTGTTCTTGTAGCTTGAACCAGTTGATCAATGCACACCATCATGGTCATTCTATTAGCTGCTAAACCTAAGTGCGTGTGAACTGTTACAACCATTCCTAAAGCTCCTAATTGTGAAATCCACTTATGTTGTCGAGAAGAAATATTAGATCCAACTCCAGAAGGAGCTATTATTAAAATTGGATTTCCTGGTAATTTTTTCTATAATAACAATAATTATTACATTTATGAATCTGGACACTGATATATCATGGTAATTTTTTGAGAAAAAATATTTACAAGTCTATTGCTATTTAAATTTGAAGTTATTGGATCCCATGTTCGTTTAAGGAGAGATCCAAGAGTTTCCCATGTTATAGAACCTGTTTTTGCATTAATGTTTGGCTGTACAGTAATCATCTTATCGACAAGTTGAGGAATTTTCAGTCTTAAAGTTTGCAATATGTCAAGATAAATTCCAAGATATTCTTGGGGAAGATGATCGAACAATAAATTATGCAACCATTGAGCAAGTCTCCAATCCCACCCAGCTGATGCCAAAGTTTCTCTAAATCGCCTCGTAGCCGTATCAATCGACGTTCGTCGAAAAATTGGTTCTATGATATCATTTACTTTGGCAAGCCTTGCAAGTCTCTCAGAATTTAATATTTTAAGAACTTTGGTAAATATTCGATTCTGAATAGGTGACCAAAGAATTTTGTCAAGTCGTTCTTCCCAATCTGCATTTTCGTCTGGTCTGGCAAAATTTGCTAATCGTTGAAGTTCATCCATTTGATGTCGAGTTCTTGTTAAATCTACTGGTGGTATTAGCGGTTCGCTATAATCTCCTTCTACATCTATTTCTTCATCCTGGACAGGTACCTCCCTGATATATTAAAAATAATAATATAGTCATATAAATAATGATTATGTTTAATATTTTATAATTTTTATTCCTTACGTTGACAAACTTTTCTTGGGAAAAAATAATTTTTTTATTGGTTTCACATAAATATTTTCTGGTTTCCAATTCCATGGTCGAGCATAAGAATGATCTTTTGCAATTATATCAACTTCCATTTCATAGCATCCAGCAATCTGATGCAAATATGTTGTTAGTCTATTTGGATTATCATCAAATGTATCACAGATTGGGCTTGATACTCTAGAGCCACTTATTGATGTGGAAGGTATTGTTGATGTTGATGTCAACATTATTGTTCTAAATTATTAATACAAAATACATCCATAGGTGGAATTAAGTCTTTTGTTAACCATTATTGCAATAGTTTAAACATTTTCTTCCATGACCACTATTTTATTTCTTGAATGTATACCGCTAAAAGAAATTAGAATATTATATAATAAATCATTTTCACAACGTAACTCCTCTTAATACAATGCATATTTTTATTACGAAACTAACCTGTATTATGTGTTGGACTGAAAACTTTTTGTTGTAGCATCATAATATTAATTATTTTCTAACAATTATACAACCTTGATTTAAACAAAAAATAATGTAATGTAATTGACAGTAAGAAGTTATAAAAGCATGTATAAAGTAAATAGATACCTAAATATATATGTTACGATACATGACTCCAACCAACTTCAACACTTTTCACTGATTTTAAAATAACTATATCAACGAAAAATAACACTATTAGTTCACTTAATTAATACATAATGTGATGCAACTGGATACAACGCACGAAATGAAAAGGAATAAAATTAATAAAAATGTATGTACTAATAGGTATATAGGTAGATAGGTAGATACACATGCCCTTAGTTTTTGCTGTTTGATTCCTTTACGACGAGCTACATTTCTAGATAATTGTTGCCCAGATACAACGCTAGATGGTGCTATTTAAATTTGATAAACCTTATCATTTATTTACAAGTTCTGTATTTTATTTATCTGTAAACTCTATAAGTAGATAAAAGCTCTATCAACGAGCTTCTGTGATATTTAAACTTTATAACGGATCATCAATTTCATGCATAAATTTTTGTAATTTTCCCCTCTCGTGGCACAAATCCGTGTGTCAGATATACCTATTGCAATTACAGATAAAATACTTTGAATCAACCGATTTCTCTCATTTTTAAATGCCCGTGTAATTTGCGAATAAAAGTAGCGGTAACTATAACTTACATTAGTTTTCAATATCACGTCTTGCACAAGGCGTCTATCTCACATTTGTTTTCTTTCATAATTCTATTGTATGGGGGGCGACTAAGGACCCCAGTTTCACGAACGTATTAGATACTTTACTGGCGCAGCGTGGCGCTTCAAAAATTGCGCACGCGCGCCATTCGTTTATCGCGTCTGCGCATAACCTTCGTAAGATTCACGCGGAGAAAAGTGGAGGGGATTTATGGCATCCCTGCTCCGTGTCATCTCGCAGTTTTTCTCGTAACAGTAGTTTCCGCAATTGTCGGAAAAAATATTTTAATTTATAATTGCCTTTTCCTGTCAATACGTTATTAACGAGCTTAATAGAAATAGAATCAAAGAGAAAGTTTCAAAGTTGTCCAAGTTTTCAATTTTAAATGTAATTTATCCTTGTTTTACGTTTGGTTCTGTTAAAAGCACGATGTTTCGTCGGCACGGTTAAAACCACGTGCTTCGAAAGACCGATAGTTATTATGAAAAATGATCTAACGTGAGTACTTTGATGAAACGAACCTGGTTTTGTCATTTTTCATTAAAAACAATTAATTTTTTTGTAGTTGAGAGAAGATTGATTAGAAAATAAAGATCCTTGTCACCATCCCAGAGTTATGCTGAAGCAGGATGACGGAATTCGTGGATGGCTGGATATTTGGACACGTCCTAGGAGAAGGTGCTTATGGCGAGTATGTTTGCGTATTTTTTATTTTTACATTCGATAGTTCGGTATATATTATTGGTTATCCTCAGAATTTCGAATTTGATATTCCCTAGTTTCACAAATGTTTTAACACTTTATAAAAATCGAATTTTCAATTAGAAATTTTTGTTTAAAAAAATAAGTTTGGCCTTCTCTTTCAGAGTAAAATTACTTTTAAATAGATCTACAGGGGAGGCTGTTGCTATGAAAATGATAGATTTAGAAAAGCATCCAGATGCTAGGCAAACAGTACGCAAAGAAACTGCCATTCATCGTATGTTATCTAATCCTAATATTATACAGTATTTTGGAAAGCGTAGTGAGCCAACTATGGAATATATATTTTTGGAATATGCTTCGGGTGGAGAACTATTTGATAGGATTGGTAAGCTATAATATTATTATTTATTTATATAAGGTCTAGAATGTCTGATATTATTAATGAAAATTTCTTTAATTAAAATAGAACCTGATGTTGGCATGTCATTATGGGAAGCACAGAAGTATTTTAAGCAGTTGATTTCTGCAGTTGAATACCTTCATAGCAAAGGAGTTGCTCACAGAGATCTGAAGCCAGAAAACTTACTATTAGATGAACATGACAATTTGAAAGTTTCTGATTTTGGTTTGGCAACAATATATCGTATGCAAGGCAAAGAGCGTTGCTTAGAAAGGCGGTGTGGGACATTGCCTTACGTTGCTCCAGAAGTATTATTACATCCTTATCATGCTGAACCTGCAGATGTATGGTCTTGTGGTATAATTCTTGTGGCTTTGCTAGCTGGAGGTAATCTTGATAGAGATACATAGAAATAATTTATTGCTGAAGATTATATGAATATTATTTTTTACATAACTTCTTTTTTTATGTATCTCTTTGGTACATACAAAAATATAGATCAAATAATTATAATGCGAAGTTAAACAAGCAAGTTTACTTTGCTATTAAAGTATTTAAATACATTAAAAATAACTTAACAACTTTACACGCAAAGTGCAGATCACTGTAGTCTCTAGTCTGATGTTTAGGTCTAATGCATAACTTACATTTCTTAGTTTTTAACTGGTATCTGAACTATAGAACTGCCATGGGATCAGTCCTTGGCAGAGTGTCCAGAATATATGGCATGGAGAGAGGGGAAATACATGTCCTTTACACCATGGAAAAAGTTGGATAATTCTTCATTGTCTCTGATTAAAAATATTCTTACGCACTCGCCATCCTCCCGATGTACCATACAAGATATCAAGCGACACAGGTGGTTCATTAAGAAATTCCAAAAGTGTATGTATCATTCATGCTTTATGTATGAAATGTTTTCTTGTCTTTGTATGTATAACAGCTTCTGCAAGATCTTTGTGGAAAAGATTAAGTATCTACTTGGTCAGGTACTGAGTGACTCTGAGTATGCATTAAATTACTCAAAGCAGCTTGGTACCTAGCTGAGTGGATGCTGAAAGCAACGAGTTTCTCATAAATCCGTAAGTATCTAATATATCAACGTTTAAATTTTATTTTTAAACGTTAAAATAAAAAACATCGAAATCAATTCCTCGAGATTATCGAAGCTTTTGCCTTTACTTTGGTAATACAGCTCTATGATTTTAATTAAGGATCATAAAGCTAGATTACCAAAGCAAAGAGCACTGCCGTATACATCTGATCAAAGTATTACAAATTTTAATTGACAAATAAATACATACTTTATAATTATTTAAATTATAAGTATAATTGTCAATAATTTCTTATCTTAGTTGGAGGTACCGAAGGTTATATCCGACCTGATGAAACTGATTCAAGGCAGGTATTACAAGATGAAAACTCGACGAGATTCTGTTTGTCGCAACCTGAATTACCTGGTGTAGAAATTAATGCTGTACAAATCAATTTGGAAGAACGACCAGGATTCTCATTTTCACAACCTGCTCATATAGAAGATTTATTATTATGTACACAAGCACAAACTAAACAATTTACTCAACCAAGTCAGGTAATACAGCTAAAATATTTATAATTAAAAAAACAACTATTCTGTTTATATGTTATCGTTTATAATTAATTTTCATATTTACAGCAGAATACCTTCCAACGTCTGGTTCGACGAATGACAAGATTCTTTGTTAAAACGGAATTAGAGACAACTGTAAAAAGACTAGTAAACTGTTTAACTAATGAAAATTATACTTGTCGTATCAATGAATGTGGCACAGTAAGTACCAAATTAATTATTGAAATTAATACATTTATCCTAGCACGATTTTATATAATAATTTTATATAGATCACCATATCAAGTATGGATAGAAGAAAAATGCCATTGGTTTTTAAAGCAAACATTATCGATATGGATGGGAAAATGCTGGTTGATTTCCGACTATCTAAAGGCTGTGGTCTAGAATTTAAACGGAGATTTGTAAAAATTAAATCTTTGTTGGAAGATATAATCTTAAAGGGTCCCGTTACATGGCCGATTACTGTTGCAAAAAAACGCATGTCTTAAAAATGATGTACAAGATTTATTTTTAAATAAACATTTTATACTCTTGTAATTTATTTCCTATCATTTTTGCATATTGATGTATTTCTTACATTTTACAAGTTAATGTGATAGTTAAGTCTCTATTATAAAGAAAACCAAACCAATACGTTTTGCATGCTTCATAGATTTTAGTATAGTAAAAATTTTATATTTTTGTCAAAAATTATTTCGTTAACCATACCTTAACCTCAATTTTCGACATGGTTCCAAAGTGTTCGTGATGCTACATTTTATACTCTTTACAGTAATTACTGTAGTAATATTTATATTTTCGAATTACCTCAGTTTCACGTACTTCTTTGATAATTATAAACATCGGTTTTTTAACGATCTCAATGATTTACAAGTGTATGATTACATTGTTGGTAAGCTACATTTATAATTAATTTAGAGCTAATACGTACGAAATATAAATCAATAAAATTAAAAAATAAGAGTATAATATTGTTTATTTTATAGTTGGAGCGGGTACTGCAGGTGCAACTTTATCCGCAAGGTTAGCTGAACAAGGGTATGAAATCTTGCTACTCGAAGCTGGTGGAGTTGCACCACCTTTCCTTGATATTCCACTCTTAGCTCCTTTAATTCAAAACAGTCCATACACCTGGCAACATGTAACTGTACCTCAACAGAATGCTTGCAAGGGTTTAACTAATAATGTATTATACTTAATGAAATCTATAATAACTGTATTGTAGTCTAATGTATAACTGAGAACTTGTTCTTAGCAAAGCAGATGGCCAATGGGCAAACTTCTTGGTGGAACTAGTCGATTAAATTATATGCTTTACGTACGGGGACATCCTTCAGATTATGATGAATGGTTTCCAGATTTTATTGGTAACATATTAATTGTAGACATTTATGTTTGCTTTCTATTTTCCATTGTTATCAGTATTTGCAAAATACTTTTAGAACCTATCACACAGAATGGTGGTCCAATGCATATATGTGACTTACAATGGAACACTAGTCTTGCTAATGTAGTTTTAAAAGGATTGGAAGAAATGCATCAACATATTGGCAATATTAACAAAGATTACAAACATGGTAAGTTCGCAAAAAATAGAAAATTAAAGCAAGTAAAGATTATTTTATTGCTTTAGGATTTATGAAGGCACAATTATCAATGAAAGATGGAAAACGATGGAGTACAGATATGCTATTGTATGCAAATTTTAAAAAGAAAATAACTATCATTACACATGCTCATGTGGAAAAAGTATGTTAAGAAATCGAATTTACATCACTCGTATTTTGATAACAAGTTATGATTATAATTATTGTACTAATATTAATTAATTATTATTAGGTATTAATAGAATCAAATAGAGCAATAGGAATACAATTTACTACCCTAAATAAGATATTTAAAGCAATTGCAAGGAAAGGCGTTATTCTGAGTGCTGGCGCAATTGGTAGTCCAAAAATATTAATGTTATCTGGTATTGGACCAAGAAAACATTTGGAAGAGTTACAAGTAAATTATTTTATTTTTTATAGACATCTTTTTTGAAACACGTTTTGATTACATCTCATATAGCAATGTTATATTGTATTTACTGTTCAGGTAAACGTAATTCGTGATTTACCGGTTGGTCAACATTTGGTAGACCATGTGCTTACAGGAATCGATTTAGTCATGCTTAACACAAGCATAGGTTTAAGTATGACTGATACATTGAATCCTATACCAGCAATAAATTATTTTCTCTTTGGGAAAGGTAAAAGTCTTCGACTTGGATAAAGCAAATCTCATTACATATCTATTTATATTCTGTATAATTTAGGTCCTTGGACATCTGCAGGAGTTGAAGTTTTAGGAACATTTCACAGTTCTTTTCAAAAAAATACATCAAACATACCAGACTTACAGATAATGGTGATGCCATTGGGAATATCAAAGGATAATGGTGTTGCTCTAAGAAAAACCATGGGAATTTCTGATAAGGTCTATTAAAATAAGACAATCAATCGTATTAGTTTTGAAAAATATCTATTAATATGTTTGAATATTAATTTTGCATGTACGATTTTATAGGTTTATAATGAATACTTTGCTCCCCTTACGTATAAGAATACAATAACAATTGCTCCCGTTCTATTACATCCAAAAAGTAAGGGAGAAGTAAAATTACGCAGTAGCGATCCTTTCGATCCGCCGCTAATCGATCCAAAATACTTATCAAATAAAGACGACATTGCAGTTCTTATAGATGGTACTGCAACTAACTAAACTTTATTTTGCATTAATTATTATTAAATTGCACAAGTATTAAATTTTACAGGGCTCCAATTCGTAAAGAAACTCGCTGAAACAGATGCAATGAAAACTGTTGGTGCATCTATTTATCAGAAACATTTTCCAGGGTGTGAAAATGAAATATTTGATAGTACAAAATATTGGGAATGTTACATACAACATTTAACATTAACTTCCTATCATCCTGCTGGTACATGTCGCATGGGTGATGTTGTTGATCAAACATTTAGGTGATTCAATAATTTTAAACACAAGCTAAAATTACTTTTATAAGTATTATGTAAATTATTTCTTACAGAGTTTACGGTGTGACAAATTTATATGTGGTTGATGCGTCCATATTACCATCTTTGCCAAGTGGTAATATAAACGCTGCAATTTTAATGCTTGCTGAAAAAGCAGCGCGCATGTTTAAACAGCATACAAAAGTTCACGAAAATAATATGGAATGTTACAGGCCGCGTAATTATTACGAAAATTTAAATTTAACTTAAATAATTTTACTTTAATATCATATGTATACAAACATAAGAGAATTGTACCAACATCATTGCATCTAATATCCAAAATGAAAATTTGATTACTATGTTTAGATTTCATTGTTTAAAGTTGTAAAAGTTTGTAAGCTGAAATAAAGTGTCTAAAGTTTATAAGTGTGCATTGATTTGAACAAGCATTGTATGTTATTAAAAATGTACCAAATTAAAATCTTATAATAATAGAAATTAGTATTATATAATTTATTTAACATATTAAATAATATTAACGATAATTGCGTTTATTGCTTTTATAATCTCTCCTGGAAAAGTTATTCCTGTGATGATTATTGTGAATGTGTCTAGGTCTGTGATCTTTATGATGGTTATCTACTTTATTCTGTTCCCTGTTATAAGGATGTGGGCGCCTAGTTCTTCTATCATCTTTGTAAGAGTTAACATTGTCTATATGTTTAGAATGCGAATCTGACCTTGGTAACATATTAACTCCAAACATATCTATTATATGCGCATTATGTGCAACCAACATCTGTTGACCTAACTGAAGCAAATGATCCAAATTAAGAGAGTGACTCTGAGAATTTGTTATTTGCGGTACTTCTATGTTGTTCCTTGTGCTCATACTAAGAGGACGATTGAATAGCATTGTACCATTGAATAGATTCAAAGCATACGATACAGAATCAATATGTTTATATGTTACAAATCCATATGTTCTTTGTTTGCCATCACGATCTTTAGGAATGGTGACTTTTTGCACGGGACCACCCTATAACATTGTATAAAAATTTAAATCGATGAAGTCAAAGTTATCAGCATATAACCTCAAATTAAATGTTCAGAAGTATGCATAACATACTTTAAAAGTATACACGAATGTTTAAAAATTACTATTTTGCAAATTAGAGATATTATTGTGTACAGTCATAAAATATCCTTCAATCTTTGTTTACGCATCTACATAAATGTACAAACCTGTAAGAATAATTCGTATAGTATCTCTTCCGTTACTTTCTCGCTCAAATTTCCACACCAGAGAGTACGCACATCTTCGTCCATGTTGCTATAGAATGTGATGAATAACAAATATTCAAATTTTATCAAAGTATTAAAGAAATTTTATTAAACAATCCAAAACATGAAATGGAAAATGCTACTGGAAACGACAATCACATTCAATCGCATTTGGACATGTAGTTCCATCTAAAAGCAAAAAGGGGAACTATTTCAACGGGGGGGCGCTGATATGGGTATGTATAAAATTAGATGACAATGCTACATAAAAAATAAGTAAAGATAAAAAAAAATAATAAGCAAATTAGTCTTTCCAGACAACATAAAAACTGAATAATTGGTTCCTTTTGAAAATACAACAAGTTGAGAATTGACATAGAATGTACTAATGTGTACAGCAGAACAAATGAGTCCGAAATTTTTCATAGGGTTCCATTTCGTTAATAGAATTATAAAGTTCGTGTGCTTATTTTACCGCGAAATTGCACGAAACAAATTAGCCGTTATTGGCCGTTACACGCGAAAATTGAAGTCACGATGAACGCGTTGAATCCAATTAGTTCAAAGCAGTTTTATGGAGAACAGGGAATCAAAAGAAAAAACTTTGTTAGTATATCACCTTGGATAAAAGTTTCTCGAAAAATGCCATCAAACATTTTAGGACCACCAAACTTTTGGAAGGAATACGAGAAACAAGCTGATGCTCTAGCTACAGCTTTCAAAGAAAGCAACGATGTTGATATGCTTTCTACTTTTGTTTACCAAAATGACAATGGTTACCGTAAATTCGTGGTTGCTCATCCTGAAATATATTGGTGGCATTACGTACATCGACCAGCTGAAAAAAGATGCTCTTACGAGGTAAGCCTTTTTTAATCTCGATTGATTTCAGTTAATCTTGTACTCTGGATTTGTTGTGTCTAACGGTAAAAAGCTCAATAATGTTTAACAAATTTTGAATTAGATAATCCCAGAAAATTGTCCTTGCCGATTATATCTGGATTTAGAGTACACGATTGAAATGAATCCAGAAAGCGATGGTACTTCTATGACGAAAACATTGATCGATATTTTTAATGCATATTTTCTTATGCATTGGGCTTTACCTTCAAATATAAATAACGTGCTCAACTTGGATTCGAGTACAAATGAAAAATTTAGCAGACATATTATATTTAATATTAAAAATGTTGCATTTAAGGATAACTATCATGTTGGTAGATTTGTAAAATCTATATGCAATGATATCTTGGATTACATTTTGTCAAAAAAGAAAGAGCATAATATTTTAGGCTCATTTGATAGGGCAAAACTGGAACAATTAATTGTTCAAACTAAAAATGATAAAAAATTGTTTATCGATACCAGTGTTTATACAAAAAACAGACACTTTAGAATATATAAATCTACCAAATGGGGAAAACAATCTAATTTGGTAATCTCCAAGGATTCCAAATATATTCCCTCCATCTTATACAATGACAGAGAGTTAAACATATTTTTAGATTCATTGATATCTTATTTTACTAGCAAGAAGGATTTAATATTATTGGAATATTCTGAGAATAATGTAGAAGCAAAGCATTTCAAAGGACAGATACAGCAGTATAATTTTAACAAAAACAGTCATTCTAACTGTAATTCGCGATATTCCGTATTAGACAAATATATTCGTAATTTAATTCTTCCTGGAAAAATACGTCTATGTAAACATTTTACTTCTGCCAAAATATTAGTCTACGAAACATCTGGATACAGGTATACTCATTTGTTAAAGTTGCTTGTTAAATACATTTAATAAAATATGTATCTAAAAGAGTAATGTTTTTCTATAGATACTGCGAAAATATTGGTAGATGCCACAAAAGTAACAATGTTTCTTTGTTTGTGAACTTAAAAAGTAAAACGATGTATCAAAGGTGTTATGACGAAGATTGTTCTGGTTTTCAATCAGAACCAAAACAATTACCAGAAGAAGTTTGCTTTGATATCGACGAAGAAGGAGATATGCTTGTGAATTGTGTTACTATAATAGAGGACAGAACAGAATATTAACTAACAAAACAGAGCATAACAAGTTGTTCTACAGATTATGTCAACATTTTTTATTAAGGTAGAAATAACAACACAGACAGATCTTTTAGATTAGGAACACATAGATGAGAATAAATTTGAAGTAAATGCATGATTTCAGGTACACCATATATGGCATTCTTCCCTTAGTATCACCTTACAAAAATCTGTAACTTTAAAATGGTGAATGGAAACTGTCTACTATTAAATCTCAGATTACAAAATTATCGTGCAATATTATGCTTTGCTATAAACATTTTATAATGTAGGAATATAAACTTGTGTTACACAGAGCATTTATGTATAATTTATATGCTAATTAAAAAGGATACTTCTTGTAAGTATAAATGTGAATAATACATTTGTAATTGTATACGTATAGTAAAGCAGTTTTTCATGTTTTATACATCTATTTATATTTATACTACAACTGGATGTACACGGATGCGATAAAATATGTTGATTTGTACAATTCTAGTTTTTAACGTGTAGCAAAATGCCCCACTGTGTGAATCCAAATTACTTAAAAATTTCCTGTAATTCGAAATTAATAGTATAATTTTTGATAACTTGTGGCAACTGATTTGATAAGTTGAAGTAATACAGGTAAATGATTATAAAGATAATCAGTCTCATATTTGTTATTTTAAATTGTATCTCGCGTTGAAAAACAAAATGCCATCGGTTATTTCTTAATATTCTTCGTTCGATTTTGGTACAGATATATGTTCACTTCATGCGTATTCGTATAGACGTAAAGCAGAGATGGGTAAAATCCTAGGGTTCGAATAAATCTGAAGTTTGCCGATATGTTTGTCTCGTTTCCTTCTTTGGAAAATTTTCAAAAGAGGAAACGAGACAAACATATCAGCAAACTTCAAATTTATTCGAAGCCTAGGGTTTTGCCCATCACTGACGTAAAGTGATCAAATGTATCTATGTACATAAACGTGTTCGATACTTTTATATCGCAGTTCTAGTTGACGAATCATTGTTCTGTCCACACCGGGTTGTGTGTTAATATCATTTTATCGACGAATATCATCTTTTTTTATTTCTACCAATGCAAACTACACTGGTCACGCGAATAATTTTGTAAGAAAAAAATAATCTAATAACCCCCTGCTTTCTTTGGTTGAATTTGTACTATCTTTATTTTCTTCTTCATCTTCCTCGAAATTTAATTCTTCGGGTTGTTCATCACATTCCTCGATGTTTTTATCATTAAATAATTCGCTTCCTGAATTTTGCATATTACTATTTAAAATGTTATCTTTGGAAATATTTTCGTCTTTCAAAGGAGCGTAATTTGTATTGGATGCATCTAAATCCTCTTTCACAGATTTATATTGTTGATAATTCCTTGATGCTTCTCTCATACGTATTAAAAAGTCTGGTAACCCTAGGATTTGCAAATATGGAAACAGGAAGTGAATATTCTAGTCGACAGAAAAATAATTATTTTCCTATCATGTTTTTGCACGCGAATAACACATACCTTTCATGGCGACCCATGAGGCAACCGCGGATGGAATATTTACACCGGGGTCGTCAAAGTAGGTCAATCCAAACTCAATGCCTGGCTGGTGGAATTCTGTATAAGGCCTTATCACCATGTACGACCAGTATGTTGTGACTCTGTTATGTACACACTTCAGATTATTTACTGATAAAGGAGAATCTTAAACTCTCCCTACTTTCATATTTAATTCTGGCAGTCCAAATATTTATTGAACTAGCCGATTCCATAATGAAATACGAAACTAGAAAAGATCGATCGACCGGTAACGATATCATATTTTCCTACATGTCATCTACGTTTTTCGAAGTTACAGAAGGCGTTGGCAAATATCTGCACTACCTGTATAGTCCTGGTTTACAAGGTGCATCGGGATGATCTGTTCCTTTGCTAATGATAATTATTAATCGTCTCTCTTTGTCCACCACCCATCTACGTTGATATACATAGTCTCTATTTGCAAATAGGCTCTACAAATGTAATGCAAAATATTACAGTTTTGAGAATTGGTTGCATAACAATATTATTAATAACCGGCAATTATTGCCTACAGGCCATATTGTTTCCCAGTATATAACATCGGAACGGTTATCAGTGGACGTTTGGGACGCCGGATCGGTATCTATGATTTGTAATTCACGAGCGGTAGGATCCCATTCTTTCCTATAATCAACATCTATTTGCGTTTGTAGAAAGTCTTCCGCGGAAACGTCTGCAAACGAACCGTACACTTTATATGCAAATAATCCTCCACAATTTGGTTCTTCTCGTCTCCATATTAGCATATCTTGTCGCTCTATATATGGTGTCCATCCATCAGCTGAAACAGTAAACGATAAAGTTGAAATTGTTTTAATAGACATTTACAACACGTTGGACAACATATCGTTATTTACAATCTCGATTGGAAGTTGCATTGTATTTGTTGCCACGACAAGTACAATACTTTACATCGGGTTGTTTGGTATCTATAACGATTCTTAGGTGGCACTTTGCGCAAATAACCGTCGAATCTCTCAACCTGTGAATCCCTTCGATCTCTTTCTTGTAACTAATAAAAATATTTTATTAAGTAATAGCAGATGATAAATAAACAATTAAAACCGATACAGGAAAGAAATAACATGAAAGAGTTAATGGCTTACCCATTTAATTCATCCTCGGTTATTCTTTCGCGATCCCAGTTAAACATTGTAATACCGATACTGCTCATTAGAAAATGCCTACTATTTTTTAACGCGCGATTCCTCCAAGATTTCATAAATTCCTTGAGCGCTACTTCATCCCATATTCGTGTGTACAAGTGAAATATTTGTAAACTTCGTCTTATACGCTGTGCGATAATAAATTCAAACTGTTTAGTACAAGCTTCGGCTACTTGCCCTCCTTGTTCCTTCAACCAATGGTTTATTCTTTTGCGACATTCGCGAAATTTTCCATAATTTCCATACTGCCCAAAAGAAGCTAACCTAGTATTGTTTTGAACATAATTTGTATTAAATCTCTTTAATAACAAGCCAGGCAATTGCACCGTATACATCATTAGTTTCCTCTTTGATTTGAAGCGTTTCGGTAGTGTTACCACCAATAAATTACGAGTAATGCAGTTTGGATTTCAAGTGTCCTTCAGCTTCTCATGAAATCTTGAATAATGACCTCGAGATACGGCTTTATAGGTTAGTTCCAGTTGGTTAGAATTATAAATTACTCCAAAAACGATACTCTGACTTAACTCGAAAATTACTTCAATAAAGTGATTGCATTTTTATTAAAGGATAGGTAAAGTATTTAATAAACGATTACGTTACTACATCGGAACGATAAATGTAAGCGTATCAGAAATTCTGTAACTGTAATACATGATCGCAAATATCGATAGCAGTCGATATTCTAGTCTCGATTTCTGATTTTTAATACCAAATGGCGCCATCGGTGGGAAAACGCCCAAGTTTGTAGTGAAAATAGTTCCAATCACTCCTCTAAGATGGCGATCCCAGCTATCATTGTCGTCGCCATCTAGCGTTCAATAGATCGAACTAATTTTCGGAGTTTATTCAGCGCCTCTATCAGGAAAACCCCCAAGTTTGTCCTCGATTAGTTCCTAACTGTCAACGCTAGATGGAACCATTTGTTTGTTTCAATAAAAAAATATAGAATTGATGGTTAAAAAATGATTCTCATTTGTATTTTAATATTACAATGCTTGTTCGCTACTTTGTTATTGAATATAAAAAAAAAAATTTTTACGAATACCTATAACGCCATCTAGTGTCAGTAATTGAAACTAACTTTACTACAAACTTGGGCGTTTTCCCACCGATGGCGCCACTAGTACCGCTCACAGAGCAGCTCAGTGAGCGATGTCCCTTCTGGATGCAACCAATCTTTTATAGATAACTTCTCTTTGTTTCTGGTATATTTAAAGCGTTAACGTTAAAACTACAAAGTGTCGACGTGTTATATGTCTAACGGTTATTCATAAGCTTTTCTCGAATTCATATTATAGGTTGTTACGAGTACAGAGTTCATACAACGAGGTATCGCATATCTCCAGAGATGAAGAATACACCTGACCATGTGGACATTCCTGTAAGTATCCTTCAAGTGCTCCACTCGAGTTATATTCACATTTGAAAAAATAAACGGAGCAATTTCCACCGTAAGGGAACTGACCCTCTGCTGGGCACAATTTGGTACTCGGAGCCTCGAACTGTAAGAAAAATCAGCAGACAGAGACGCGTACAATAGCAGTCACTTAATTAGGAAAGTTAATTAAATTGCTCAAAGAACAATTGAAAGGTGATTCAATGAGAAGGAAATTTCTCCTTACCATTTCATTGGCATGCAATGTACCCAACCGTTCGAAATTCACGCAATCGTTTCGTTCGCCTACCTCGTTGCTCGTGCATTCCAAACGATCCTCGTTGAAAAACGTATTCTCCGGGCATAACAGCGGAACAAAATTCATATACAGGTTTTCGTTGGTGGTACACTGATAAAAGACGTTACAGTACTTTGGAAGCCGACGAAAGCTAGTCGGACAAACGATGACCGTTTGATCTGCAGTTAAGTTACCAGCAAGACAAGCAACTTCCGAGCTGCCTGACGAACGTTCCGAAGTAGTCGACGAAGTACGTTTATCCTGACATGTTATTTCTCTGATCGCAGCTCGAAAATTACAAGTTTTTAAATGATCGTCCCAGATAGTACCGTTAGAACAGGAGAAGATGTACTTGAGAAACGTATGTCCGACCGGAACGCATCTGTAAAACTTTGAACAGTCGTCGAGGACGCTAAAGAAACCCTCGTCGATGCACCGTGATTCTTCGGATTCGTCAGAGTGTTCCTGTTGAATGGACGGGAGAGATTCGGAGACGGTCGTTACGCGTTGTTCGATTTGCTCGACAGACGTGGTATCGGTTTCCCAATATAACGATGACGCGGTTATTCCTGCCTTTCCGTCGGTAGCTTGTTCGGTCGTTGGTTCAAGGTGCTTCGTTTCTTCGCTAAATTGTTCGTTTTTCAAAAATATCATTGTTGTCGAAATTGCAGCTTCGTTCTCAGTTTGTGGTGTGGTCGTCGTCGATTCGTCGGTAGGTTCCTCGAACAGCGGAAGTTTGTCGATTCTTTCGAGATCACGTATACCATTGGAAAGATTCTCGTAATCTTTTTGGAGACGTTCGTTGACGTTTGGAGATATCGTTTGGTCCAAGTCCTGTGCACCTAAACATTTTCATTAGTCTTTATGAACGAACAAATAAATTTCACGGTACAGTCATACCTTGGTACGTTGGCGGGGATCGTTTCTTCGATCCGTTGGTTCTTCCACCACATTTGACTCGGTCGCTTTCATCGGGCATCACGCAGTTTCTTTTCTCGATCGAGTAAACGCGATTGTCGTTGCAACGATACGTGAATCGAAGTGGGTGGTCGGATAAGAAAACTACGCACTGGTGAAAGTAGTTGCAATTGTGCGGGTCCGCGTAATACCCTGACTTGTTGCAAACAAATCCATCGGGTTCCGAAGATTGCCAAAACGGTACAGGAGAAAAGTTCGCCAGTGCCTTCGAAATCTGTTGCGCGACTAAAATATTATCATTCGCGGATGCTTCGCGTACCGATCGTTGATCGATTTCTTACCCTGGCCGATCGTTTGCCTTTTTCCTCGTCGAACCTCGTAACCGGAGTCCACGAGAACCGCCAAGACAATCAGCAACCAAACAGATTTCCACATTCTCGAGGCGTTCCTCGCCTGAAGTCGATCGCGTTCAAAATAAAAATGGTTAAACCTCGTTCGACGAGTACTTTTCTTGACAAAAATTCGAGACGGATCGTTGGAAGGAAGTTCTCTAACTAGTCAATCAACGACAGAGCTCGACGAAATATATACGTTCGGAGGAAACAATGCTCGACCGAAAAGCTTTTTCGTACGAGCGATTAATCAAAAGTTACGGTCGCGATACCGATAGGATCGACGATCATCGCGTTCCGCTTAAAACAGCGAATACAGAGAAAGGAGACGGAAGAAAATCGATTCTTTCTTTTACTACTCATTGTTTGTATTATCGTTCGTATCGGTAATTTTACAAGCTACGAGCGCTCGAAAATCTTCCTAAGCAACCTTTGCTCGCTACATCCGGACGTGGTTCGAGTCGATAAAAGAAAATTCTGTTGCTTTCGTCCGGTGTTTTTGAACAGGTCGCGTAACAGACGTTAGAAAATTCTTCGAATCAAGTATCTCGGATGGTCCAGTGTCTTCGTTGCTTCCGTTAAACCCGGTCGACCGGTTCGAGTTCACTCGTTCAGCTTCCGACAGTCTAACATCTTTTGAGCTTCCGTCTGCGAGCAACATAAAACCGCGTTCGATGATTTTCAATTTTACGTCCGAGAGCGATTGCACGCTTACCTGTATAAAATTGTAAACGTTCAGCAATTGTTCCAGAGTAGGTCTACCCCGCGGTGAGCACGCGACGCTACCCGAGTCGACGATTCCTACCCTCTGACTTCGCTTTCCCCAGCCGGTGGAAAAATTTAGCTGAGCTTCCGTCCCAGAGTCGAAGATGAAGCATAACAGGAGGATTATCGCGAGAGAACAGTGGCCAAGTTTTCGATACCTACGAACAGTAGCGAACCGACCTTCGATGTAGTTCTGAGAAATAGTTTTCGGGCCCATGTCGTATGAATTTCAAAACAACCGTTACATTTCCGTTAGTTAGTTATAACGTCGAAGAGTACTTACATGTCGACGTACGCCTTCCAGAAAGGTACGATGATATCGAGGAATTAGGATCGTCCGCGTTCTCCGGAATGGACGCGTTTGCGAGCAAGTAACGACACCAGGGACCCTTTTATAGTACCATCGTCCCCTTCTCATAGTTCTTCATCCGCGAAGACAACGAAAGCGCCGGCGTGGAACGTTCCCTTGAGAAGGGCGGCTCGATCGTCTGCTCGACGAACGTATCGTTACGAATTTAGGCTTTTTCGTTGTCAACGATTTTAGTTGCATTCCGCGAAATTATTGCACTTGAGTTACGTAATTAGCTTTTGGGCGTGAATCGATCGATAATTACGAAAAATCCAAAAGTTGCTAAAACTTTGAAATCCTTTTCAAAGATAGGTATAGGTATCCGTAAAATTTCATAATTTTACGTTGAATCGTTTTTAATCGCGCATCGGAATGATAGTTGCACGCAATTTAGGGAATAGAACGATTCTCGAAAATGATTATTGCGATTGTCGTTTCTGGCTTCGTCGAATATTTCTCAATCGGAATCGAAAAGGGTTTCTTTCTCGCTCGGGGACGGATAGATCGTCGGGACGCGAAGCCCGACCAGAATACGGTTAATTAAACGTTACTCGTCTCTCTCGGGCAATTTCCGGTCCGTTACCGTCCGAGGTGTTCGATATATCAGGGGAGCCTCTCCACGTTTGTATTCGAATTCCACTTTATTGCTACAAAAAAAAAGGAAATTACACGTATCTTTTGACGACGATAGATGGATCGCGGGTAAAGGACAAAGGTGTGCACATATAGTATGCCTTGCCATCGACTATCACATGTTGAGTAGGTCGCGAAGCTATTCGTTTACGCGTACCCTGGATAATGTACAAGAAGCCTGTGTACGCACGTATCTTCGTTCAACTTCCTCCTGCACCGTTCTCCCTCTCACACCCCTCTTTTCGTCATCCTGCCTACGATGCGTAATCATTTCATCGTTCTTCCTTTGAACGGAAGAATAGTCGATTCGATCGGATCGAATGGAAAAGCGTTGAAAAAGAATCGCGGGCGAAAATGATATTTCGTCTGTTTTTTTTTTTTTTCTCTAGTATAGAAGGGCAGTGTTCGAGTAAAATTATCGCGAACGGCTCTTTAGCGCCGTGATTTTTTCGTACGCGCCAACTCGTCACGTTGAAATCGAAAAAACGGAACTAAAAGAAAGAAAGGGGGGAAAAATATAGACGAGAAGGAAGAAAAGAAAATCTGATGCTACGGCGAATCGGAGTTTGTTCGTGTTTCGACGGAAATGGTAAGAATCGAGGAAGCTCGAACGAAAACTATCCGTCGTTTCGATTTCGTCGCGATCGGTTGGCTTTCCACGGTGCGCGGCGAGTTTGTCTCGCGACGTTCATCGACGGAAACGTTCTTTTTGTACTGCAAAACCGCTGAAAAGCGCATTGATATGACGGGTGCGGCATCGACATCGACAATGTTTCCGTCGGTCGAGGATGGGCAAAATAACGAATAGAAGACGAGTAACCATTTATCCGTTGAACAGAAATTTCAATTCGTATCGTGGAATGAAACGCAAATGTAAATTGTATAAATTTTGCCGATCTCTACCGCCGGTGATGTTCTCCGCGCGACCGTAGGTACTCGCGGTTCGTCGTTGTTCTCCGTGGCAAGCGTCTAAAGAAGCTGGCAGCCATTCGTTTTGTGTATCGATACGCACGATTCACCCACCCGTTTACATATCCTCTGAGATCACACGCTTTCGTCTAAGCTGCATTCTTTATCGTATAAATTACACGTTAGTTTTTTTTATTCTCTCCCCGTTTCTCTCGACGCGCCTAACGCGCGGACGATGCGTTTACGTATTTATACATATATATCGTCACTGATTTATCGTACAAAAAGCTTACAAATTATTATCACATATATATGCGTGTACGTACGTGCGTGCACGCGTACATAGGTACACGAATATACATACACATATGTATACATACATATACATATATATATATAGGCGTAGAAATTGTTCTTCGAGATGGAGCGATACGACCTACGAACGAAATTACGCGATACGCATGCCGAATGGAAGAGAACGGACGGCCGAGCACTTCCGAGGCGAGGTAACATCCGTTTCAGATAATCGATCGTCGTCTCGGAATTGCTCGAGTCCAAATAATGTAACAACGTATCGCGTGTATTCGTGCGCAATCTTTTCCCGGTAAAACTATTCGGTAGGTATCGATTACAGGCTAAAAACGATAAATCAACGCCGGTTGTATGGTATGGCACTCGATCTCCTTTCATCGGTTTTCGAGTCGTCTCTGATCGGCCGCAATGTCTGACACCCTCTTGAATACAGTGTGTGTGTGTGTGTGTGTCGCTCTTTTTCTCGTTGTTTCTTATTACAATAGTCGTAACTCGCCGCTAATCGCAAACCTCGAGGAACACGTGCACGCCACAGAGAGACGCGCGTGCGCGTCATTGATCGTTGCGTCTGCGTCTTGCAGTAATACGACCGCGAATCGTCTCGACCTACGCATACCTGTATGTACGTATATATTTGTATTTGTATTTGTATTTCTATTTATAACTATATCTGTATTTGCTATACGTGATAGTAGCACACTCCGTACACGATTTCTCACTCACGCACATCCAGTTAATAAAATATTCTATAAGTTAAATAACGGAGCGAAACCGCTCCTTCTTTCCCGCTGCCTTTGTTCCGAACGTCCGTCACTCGAATCGCTTGCCTTGTTGTGCATCGCGATTAAACGTCGCGTTTACACCGCTAGTATTTCCTCGATACGTCTCTTGTTTCGATATCTATATCCATTCGTATTTAGATTTCCTGTACGGCGCGTCTCGCGCTCGCTTGTGTACATATACATACGTATATATTTATTTACTTATATTTATATAATGTAACGTATAAAAAAATAGTCGAAAAACTTCATAACTCGAATGATTGCCAAACTTACAAATTGATTGCTGCTGTATCGTTCTCGGAAGGATACGCGTCCGTCTATTCCTTCGCTGTCGGAGATCTAGCCGTATGTCGCGATTACGTCCGATAATAAAATCGCGAGCAATCGATGAGAGAATAACAGAGTCGGGCGTTACTCGATTAGTCCTTCTCAACTAAATCATCGATTGCGCGATGCGATTAAAAATTCAATCGTCGGAATTAATCGCGATTAACGTCAGTCGACTATTCGAGTTAACCGCTCGCAAAGATTATGATTAAATTAATCGTCGATCATTGCGAACAATTAACGATTATCCATTTCAATCTCAATCGTCTATCGTTTCTTTGATTCAATTTTCCCCAACACTGGTGCATGGCATCGCGTGGTTCCGCTCCTCGTTGGAATGCACGCGAAATATAGTAACGGTCGAAATAAAAGTGTAGCGTCCTCTCTTGTTACTACTCGGTACTTGACGCCCGAGAATCTATCGTTTCGCTGGCATAATAAATCATCGCAGTCTTCCTCGGGCGAGGCGTCACTGAGCGAACGATATACAGGATGCGCTCAAATCGAAGGTCCAGGTTGCGGGCTCGTACAGTGCTCGCCAAAAAAAAAAAATGTTATTTCATCGAAATCGGGGCCATCGATTTTAGTACACGTCGCGCATAACCTTTCATCGTTGTCCGGCGATTTCGATGATGAAATAATAAAATATAAGATAGCGTATTCCTTTTCTGCTTTGATACGAGCCGCGAATGAAGAAAATATATTATCGCTCGTTTCGTCGTTTACCCTAATCCTCTAATCGGCTTCTATCGATTCCTAGTCGCGACGTCGCGCGAGACGAAGGAACCGCCTCCAAGAGTAGCGTAAATTTGATTTCTCGCTCGTTGGAACGAGAATCGTCAGTCTCCGCGAGTAAAATAATACGCGACGATTCCGTTACCGCGGTCTGTTCGAACGAAACACGCAATATTCGTTCGCGTCGACCGCGTGGGAATGAATCGTCGTTGTCGGCAAAATACTTGTCCAGTTTGTTTTTGCCGCTTTGGCATCCGTGCGATGTAAAACTGGTGGAGGGGAAAGAGCATCGAAGGCGCAACGTCCCCCCGTTGTCTCCGATTGCGTTCAGCTGATCGAGTTACGGTGACGAGAGAACGCAAAGAAAGTCCTCGCGTCGGTTAAGTACAAAATGAGAGAAACTCGCGAATAATTTTTCGTGAAAATTTGACCGCTCTCGAGACTCAACACCAGCTCTCGCTCTCCCGTTCGCCGACACCGTCGCTCTCTTCGTCGCTGGGCTCTTCTCCGTACATGTCCGCTAACTTTCGGAACCTTGGCCCGAAATTCGAAAGGTAGTTAAACTTGAGATCTCCGTCGTCGGTACCTGGAAGCAAACATTCGAAATGAACGGTACGTTCAATTTTGTTCGACGCCGCGAACAATTTTTCCAACTGCAGCTTACGATGATCGTCGATATAATATACGTACACGAGGCTAAGGACGATAAGGAACCCTCGGAGTTGCCTTCGCCCTCGTACGCGTAGTGCCTGACGTCGTCGAAGGGATTCGTGTCGGGATCCTTGTCGCAGCTTTCCTTCTTGCCGTCCAAGAAACCGCAAATGTCTGGAACTTCGTCCGGTGCTTGAAAAGGAAACCGAATATAACACCGTATAAATTAAGCAACTTTTCCAAGAATTTCCTCGATCATCGAGACCCTTGAAACGAGCAACTAACTCGTTTACTCACCTCTTCCCTGCAAACCAACCGGCGCTATTTTCGAGTCGATGGGCGGAGCGTCGTAAATAGTTCTTAGAACGTTCAAGTCGTAACCCGTGTCAACCTCGCCGCCTCCTTCGTCCTCGTAATTGATAATATTTTCTCTGATATCGTCCATGTCCTTGTAAAGGTCGTCCGTTTTTCGCCTGTGCACCACCACCGCCAGCAACAGTATCAACAAGATGGCCACGCACACCAGTATCGCGACTAGAAAGTTCGTATCGATTCCGAAGGAAACGGCCTTTGCCATTCGGTGATCGCAACCTGGATCCGCGTTTCTCGATAACGAGGGCATTCCCAAATTATACGTCTGAAACACACGAAAAATCGATACGCTTGGTTAGAAATGAATCATTTCTTCGTCGCGTTAAACAGACGGTCCAAGCGACTGGAAAATAGCGACGTTACATTTCCATTGAAGGTTATGTTGCGTATGCAACCGACGAATCCTTTATTGGTAGGTGTAAAGTCCCATTTCAGCTGCGAGGCAAGCTGGGCAAAATTGATCATGCTCCCTCCGACCTGAATCGGACTGTTGACGTTCAAGAATTCGTTCGAGCCTTGGGGCGCGGTTAGACTCATGCAAGCCGATATGCCGCAGTTATCCACTTTCATCTCGATCGACTGTAACGAGCAAAAATTCGATTAACCGAAGAAACAACATTTCAAAACCGTCTCGCAAGCGACGAATCGGGAAAAAGCGCTTACGTTCTTCGTCCAGTAAACGTCGATCCTGTGACTTTTGCCGTCGGTGAGTTTGATTTGCTTCTGATCGAGTCGCGTAGTGCCCGTTCCATAATCCATGTAAACAACCGCGTATCCTTTTTGAAGTTCCAAAGACATAAAGTCTTGAACTCCAAGTTTGGGACTGTAGATCATCGGACCGAAGTAAAACACCAGGCCGTCGTCGATTTGGGGAATTATTTCCAGACCTGTTGTTCGTTGCATCCGTTATAATATAGTATCAAGTTGGTAGTTTGAAAAAGTCGAGATAAAAGTACAAAGCGAAGAGAATGACAGCAGACTTACTCAAATGAGAGTCGCCGCAAGCTTGACCAGGCGGGGGCATGATGGCCCATCCGTCACCCTGGAAGCCGATGCCCAGCAGTTCGCACCTCGGTCCTTCGAAATCGGGCGGGCATTCGCAACGCTCCGCTAGTGGAGTGCCTCCGTTCAAACAAACGATTGGCTCGGCCACGTGGCAGGTGCACTGCGGATCAACGACCGCTCGTACGCCAACGAACGAGCTAGTGTTGGTATAGACTGGGTACGGAACCGTGCTGACGTTCAAGTAACTGCGGCAGGAGTCGTTGCAGTGCTGTTTCTCGAACAGACACTCGTCGATGTTCACTAGCAAAATGTCCGTTTTGAGCTCCTGCTCCATTTCTTTCACGTGTTCCGCGAGAATCGTGTTCAACTTCTCGGGAGCGTAATAGGGACTACCATGGGCCGAGAATCGAACGTCTAGCAAGCTTTTGTTGTTGTGATGAGGAGAGTGAAGCACCGTGAACACGTCAACGTTCTCCACCGACGCGTTCAACATGTTCGCGATCCTCTCTTGAAATATCTCCTTCTTGCTGATACCCAACTCGTCGGGCTCGACAAATTTCTCGGCGCTTATTCCGAAAAGTCGTACGGAACCAGACCTGGCTACCGCTTCTTCGGGCAGCTCCTTCACGGTAACGTTTACGTAGGCGTTCACCTGGTGCCGAGGAATGTATATATCGTTGTGCTCGGTGACGAGGAACTTGAGAACGAAAGTGTCGTTCGAAGTACCCGAGAGTAAAGAGATCATGCCGTTGTCTGAATTCAAGTGAAAGCCGTCGTGCGACGAGGCCCAGGCAAAGTGTTTATCGTTCAAGTCCCAGTCGTCGGGGTCGTTGACGTACACTCGTCCGATTTCCGTGTTGGGCGCGTCGCCTTTATAGTTGTAGACGAATATGGAACTCGAGCCCTCTGACATCGGATTGTCGTTTTTGTCGCCGATGATCACGGTCAGCGTCGATGTGCCGGTCATCGGTGGTTGTCCGCTGTCCGTGATCGCTATAGGAATGTTGTAATTTTTTCGTTTCTCTCTGTCGAATTCGACGTTTGCGTACAATTCGGCGTCGCGAATCGAAAACTTGGCCAAGATCACTTGGTCCGCGGTGACTTGGTCGATCTCGAATTGAAACGGCGGACCGTTCACGTCTGAATCGTAGTCTCGGGCCTTCAGATCCGTGATCTTTCCCGGTGGTTCGTTTTCGTCCCACACTACCGGATTCTGCATATCAAGGAACGGCGCGTTATCGTTTATATCGATCAACGTGATGTTCACCATGACCGTCTCCCGCAATGCGGTCGGGGATCCATTCTCGTCCCGCGCCATCACTATCACCTGAAACGAGCATCGATCGCGTTTACTTATTTCTCGTACACCTGTCTACCTTCGCATTCTAGACCGGTATATCGTAACAAGATTACTTGGTAACCATTAACACGTTCGCAATTCTATATCAACCCCCGTGTCACCGGTCTTGAATGCGTTAAGCCACGGGTCGCGTACCATCATGCCACCATGATTTTTATGAGCTAAATTCCACCCACACCGGTGATGCATATTCGAACAAATTAATCTCTAATCCCCGTAAACGTTCTGTTTCTATACACTTACGGTCCACATCGAATAACCCAACGGTGAGTCTCGATCCAAGGGTTTCTTCAACGTCATGCAACCAGTTTTATCGATTCCTATCAGAGGTTGCTGATCTTCTTTCACGATGGAGTACGTGATGTGCTGATCGGCGTTCCTATCCTTTATATCGGGATCGTAGGCGACCACTGTGGTGATGCAGCCTGAAAAAGAATCAAAGAATTTTTAGGTCCTTTAGTGTTACACGCGAAAACGTTATTATCGCTATTGTTATTACGACTCGTCCGATTCCACTCTCACCTTCGACCAACTTCTCCTCCTCGATGGTCGGATTTTTATTGAAATCCTCGAAGACGGGTGGATTGTCGTTGACGTTTTCGATGAAGATCTTGACTTGAGCCGTGTCGTTGTACAAGCCGTCGAAGGCCTTGACGGTCAAGCTGTATTCCGTGATCTTCTCGTAGTCCAGAGGCTTCTTCACGCGAATCTTGCCTGTGGTGCCCTCGATGTAAAAGCTGTCGTCGGTGTTTCCGTATATGATGCTGTAGGTGACCGGACTGGCCGTGTCCGAATCGAGAGCTTTCACCTCGGTGACCGGAGCGTTGATGTTGGCGTCCTCGAGGATCGAGTTGGCCGTGTAGACAGCTTGAGTGAAATGAGGAGCGTTGTCGTTCTTGTCCGCTATCTCGATTCGAAACACTTGCTGTCCCTTGTTGTGCTCGCCGGTTTTGAACAGAGCACTCGGCGAATTGTCTACGGCGATGATCTTCACGTTGTACGTGTCCTCTTCTTCTCTGTCGAACTTGGTCAAAGTGGTGATTTTGCCGGTGTACTTGTCGATGGCGAACCGATCGCGAAAGTTGTCTACC
This sequence comes from Hylaeus anthracinus, assembly GCF_026225885.1. Classification (NCBI taxonomy): domain Eukaryota; kingdom Metazoa; phylum Arthropoda; class Insecta; order Hymenoptera; family Colletidae; genus Hylaeus; species Hylaeus anthracinus. The sequence continues at coordinate 17,999,337 of NW_026533254.1, forward strand.
AGCTCGTAGGTAACCTTGACCGCGAGAAACGAGAAGAATGAGCGACGATGAAGAAGAAACGCGTGAGGGGAAACGACGAGAGGAGGAAACATCGTACCTGATTGTGCGCTGAAGTCCCATCGGCGTCGATCGCTCGCACTTGCATCACCGGCACTCCCGGCGGTTCGTTCTCGAGCACGCTACCTTTCGTCATTTCGCGAAACACTGGGATGTTGTCGTTCACGTCCAGCACCTCGATGTCGATCAAGGTTTCGGCAGCCAACTGGTACTTATTCTGGACTCGCACGATCAACGTGTACATCGTGTTGCTCTCGTAGTCGAGAGCATGAGCGAGCTTGATGTCTGCAACGTTCTTGGTTGATTCCAACCTACGGGGAGAACGAGTCTAAAACTCCCGACTCCCGCACACGTCCAAGTTCCGGTTTCGGTGTAGCCTAGATCGGATGTCTGTTGGCCGCGGACTAGTACTAAACGGAAAGAATCGTTCTCGCTTACCTGAAAGTGTTTCCTTTGTTTGTCTGCTCCGTTTTACCGGTGACGAGCTCGAAAAGGAGGCCGGTGTTGTCCCCGCTGTTCGAGATGGCCGTCAATCGCACTATGCTCTGTTCGAAGTCGTTGAAATTCTCGGGCAGTCGAATCGGTTCCGCGGATCTCGGTAAAAAGGCTGGAGCCTTTTTGTGAGATTCCACCACCCGAATGTCCAGATCGATCACGCTTGATTTTGGAATCTCGCCCTGGTCTTCGGCCGTTGCCGTCATGCTGAACTTGTAGTCAGGATTCCTCTGCGGATGATCGATTCGATCGATGAATCGAGGAGTCGTCCAACGGACTCGTACACTCGTTAAATGTCAAAATTCGTAAACGGATACTCACGTCGATGGTTCTCTCGAGAAATATCACGCCGGTGTTGCGATCTATTCGAAAGTAGACTCCGTCCTCCGGCCTCTTCGGCGACAAGCTGTAGTAGACGACGGAATTGTTGCCGTCGTCGATGTCGGTGGCGGAGACTCTCATCACCTCGTGGCCCAGAGGTAAGTCTTGCGGCACGGACTCTGTGTACGCCTACGGGTCGACGCGATCGCCAACCGGAAAACAAATGAGATTCGGTTTCGCTCGAACAACGTCTCCGACTGCGATTTCGGGTGCACACGATCGATGGGACGTCTCTCGTGCAAACGGCTCGAAACGTATTCGTGCGCGCAACGCATCCCTCTTTTTCTTCTAATTACCTACGCGTGGGTGCATGCGTCGAGATCTAACCGCGAGAACGTTACGCGATCATATGCACGACAATCTTCGATACGATCGGTAGGATCGCTGGGATTACTTTTCTACGTTCGCGCCTTCCATCAGGTGTACGAAATGAAAAAGAGATGTTAAATAACAAGCGACAGGAATTAGTCGATTGGCATTATGCGTTCGACAGCGCGATTCTACCGTCCGTATCGCGCAAGCTATCGGATACGGAACAAAAAAAACGACGCATACGCATTCGCATTCGCATTCCCACAGAAAACACTGAAATTACATTCACACCGCAAAATTCGAGACCAACCTTCCATACGTATCCACGGAAGACCTGGGTTTAGACAAAGAAACAAAAACGAAGCAAAAGGTGGTTAGTAGCACAGTCGTAAGAAGGTAAGGACGACGCGTTCGTTGGCGGACGAATGAAAAATATCGGTCGTTTGGGTCGTGAAGGGGTCACGAAAGCGTGTGGCATCGAAAGAAACTGTATTAGATGTTATGACTCGATTCGATTCGGTTAGCGAATTTCGGTTTACGAACATTTTATTTCACCGACGCTTAAAAACGTTAAAACGTTAAAACGTCCACGGGTAGTCCGAACGTGACACGCGTTATACATTCGTCCGATAAGGTTCTCGATGCGGTTTATCTAGCGCTGTAAGCTCCGAAATCCGAAAGACAGACGCGATCAAGTTTTCGAAAGTTTAAGGAAAACTCGTACGGTCTCGAGAGTGGAATCGGCCGACGATAAGCGACCGTCGGTGGCGCTGAAAGGATCGATTTTCGTCGGTAGGTACACGGTGACAAGAACCGTGGACGAATCGAGCGATGACCCATGGAGTACTCGGACGAATCCCTACTCGAAATCACTTACCACTTTGTCGAAAACTGGCGAATTGTCGTTCACGTCCTCGATAGTAACTTTGAACGTGCACACGTCGTCGAGTTGCGGTCTTCCGTTGTCCGTTGCGAAAACGGTCAAGTAGGCTTCCTTCTCTCGAGCAGGCTCGTCCCTGTCCAGCACCTGTGTCGTCCTGATCAATCCAGTTCTGTTGTTGATCTCGAATTTCAGTTTTTCGCCAGGGGCCGTTACGAAGCTGTACGTGATCGTACCTGCATACGAGCAAACGATCGAGTTATTCCGCGGACGCTTCTCATTCTTTCGACCAAATTAATTGTTCTACTCGGAATTCGGTTCGAGTTTCTGCGTTGACCCGTTTGGCAGCCGCGAGTCGCGTTGAATTTAGCGCATCGAGAGCAAACGAACGACACGTCACAATTTTTTAGAAACAGACTTTCTCGTAGAGTTATCTCGCGACAAAGTAAACGTATACTCTCCGTGGGAAGAAATTCCGCGCGGTAGTGAAAACGCTGGATGCCGAGTAATTGTTATTGCAAAGTTGACGATTCGAATTCTGTCCTTTCCTTAAACCGATGCATTAGCCGATTGGTTTTACCAACGCGATACGAAGCCGCAGTTTGATTTCAATTTTTCTATGCGGGAACGAACCATACGACGGAATATAAACGTAGTCGGGATACACGTGTAAAAAGTAGAAAAACGTGCCCGACACAAAACGACACGCATCAATCTTAAATTCTCAGATCTCGTGTTTCGACGTACCTCCGTCGTCCGGATGATCCCTGTCCTCGGCGTGCACTTGAATTACCACGGTACCTGCAGGTTCCTCCTCTTTCACGATCGGCGCGTATTTTGAGCAATTCAAAAACACTGGCTTGTGATTGTGATTTTCGTTTTGCTGCATCTGCGAATATCAAAGAAAAAAGATTAGCGAAGATTGGGCAAGTTGCGTTTCTGCTCTTATCGAGTCGAGAGAAATAAAAATGTACCGCTTCGTTCCATCAATTATTCGAGTCAACAGTTGGTCCCCCACAGTTTTTCGTGATTGCGCGGTTCCGATTACCGGAATAAGGTAAGTTTGGAGCGAAAACCTGATACCGATATTCCTTCGCGTTCGATCCTGTTCTCAAAGTTACCACGGAAGTTGACTATGTGTCGCGGGCGAACTCTCATCTGTAAACTCAATACCACGAGAGATCTTCCTCTGGCTTTCCTACGGTGTCTCGAGACGACGTTAAAATTGAGTACGTTAACGGCGGTTTATCCTTGCCAGGTTTCCGGCAATCTTAACGCTTTCCGCGTAGGATCCGACGATTCGGCGATCGTGCCACGGGAAAAAGGTTCGAGAGAATCGGTAGACGCAGCGAAGCGGCAGCCGGATCGCGTAAATATTTGAGGCGGTTCGCGATCGCGGGATTCAACGCAGCGAATCTATTATCCACGGCTGGAGCGAGGAAAGATGCGGTTTTCAAGACCGTTCGAAAGATCCCGAGACGCGGGGCAAAAAGGAAAAGGAAACGAATCCAGTCGACGAGATACCACGGTAAGAGAATAGAAAACGGAACGAAGGAAGGAAGCGGCAGTTTCAAGGGTGAGAAATCGAATCAAGAGGGATTCTAAAAGCACTCACCGTTAATTCCTCGTCAGTCGAGGACTGCGATCTCGCGTCTAGGTGTCTCGAATGCCTCAATCTCGTTGCACTTCCTGGAACGGAAATAAAATACGAAATTTGTTACAATTTAAGATATACGTCTGAAAGATTTTTACAATTCGCGATAGGTGTATCGCGTAAATCCAGATCAAAATTACAATGGAATTACCGATTTCAAAATAACGAGTTATATACCTTTTTTTCGTTACTCGAACTTTTATATCAAAGTTAACGTTTCGATAAGAATTTCGCTCGTCTCTGGAATCTCGTGACCCAGCTTCACTCGTGCTAAAGTTAACAGAATCTTCTGTTATATTAAAATTAGGCCGCGGACCAAGTTAAATCATCCGACGGTCGTGTACGTTGCGCATCCTTGATCTATGGGAACGGTCTGGTGGTAAAAGCTTTCGATTTTATGGCCGACGATGCGAGAACGAACAAGTATCGGGAAAGGTCGATAAATAATTAAGAGCAAGCGTTGCGAACGCGCGTCGATGTCGCGTTCCTCGCGATCTCGCCTAATAATTATTTCACCTCGTATTTATCACCGTTCGGTTCGAGTTACGACCACTCGAATGCCAACAGCGTCATTTCTCGAGCGCGATTGACACGAAAACAAGACCGTGACTTTTCTGGATGAGCGCTAGCCGCGCGGTAGAATTCCCGTGTATCGATTATTAGTCCGCATAGAGGGAATTCAAAGTGTCGGTGGCAATTACGTCAACGAAAATCGAGAATTGCGGATATTTCCCAAAACTCGGTAGCCACGGTGATCGAAAGGAAGGGAGAACGAGCGAAAACAGCGAACGCTCGTTTACGGCTCAACTTTGTGGCAGCGGTTGCGGCTTCGGCCAGCCTCCGATTTTTACGTTGTAACGCACACGAAACGCAAATGCCAGTGGAAATGGCGTGTTATATCTATTTTGCCAAAAAAGCCAGGATAAAAGATGATACCTTACCATCCTTTTTACCATTATTTCTCGCCAACGCCGTGTTTTCGCGGCAGGGCAAACTCGGAAGATTCGAAAGATCGAGAATACGGCACAATTCGTCATCTTTCATTGGGCATATTAGAAATCCCGTCGCACCGAAATCAACGACGAAAATATAAATATTTGACGGGAACCCGAACGTCACTCGTTATCAAAGCCAGGACAAAATATAGACAAAGGTTCGACAAAGTCCAGCGGTGTCAGTTCAAAGTTAAGCTTTTCAATGGTCGGTTGGACGTTGACAGTGGTCCAGCTCGCGAAACAAATTCAAATAGATTCGCCGGTGATATCGAAACCGCTTATCGAGAGTGCGTGGCGCGTCGCGTCGATAAGATTTATCGAATTCGGTTGCAATGGTTTTCGACGCGTTCCTGGTTAACGTTGCACGACGCTGCCGATTCGAGAGAAAAAGGTTTGGTCCCGATTCGTCGGGGACGGTTCATCGAGTTTCAGGTTCCCTCGGTCCAAGTACGTTCCGTGCCATCGCGTAATCGTATTACAAAAATCGTTTGACGAAAATATTTGCAGATTTTCGTTTGGCACGCTTCGCGTATCGAGATCCGTCACGGCAGCGAGAAATCGTTTCTGTTTCCCGATCCGCAGCGTACAATTTCCGACGTATAAATCCGGAGAAAATCGATTGTTCCCGGGCAAAGATGGTCCCCCCAGCTCTGACGGCAGAACGCTCGGATTATCGGCGTCGACGAGGAACTCGTTGCGCGTATCGGCTTCGCCCGCGACTTGATTCCGTTTCCGCGTAATACCCGATCAAAAAAGTGCGAGATGGAGCTCCATTATTGAATTTCGAGTTAATGCCATATTAATCGCCAAACGGATATATCGTCGACGTCGACGCGAGACTGTAATTGCCAATTAATATATTGATCACCGACCACTCGCTACGAGACCTAAAATTTTCGACAAAATTGTCCCAGCTGTAGATGTACTTTGTAGCGAAAGTGGACGACCGGTGAACGTAATCTATCTTGGTTTGAATAATCGGTGAACGCATTATCCGGATGTTATCCGTTTCCATTCGCTAGCGAAATAAACGGAAATTTTATTCTTCTGCGAGATATTGGCGTGTAGAGGTCGAGCTAGTGATGCAGCGTGGCACGCTTTCCTCTACTCGCAAAACCAATTCCACCTTGGTGTTCGACCCGTGCGCGATTTAACCCACTTTCGATCAAGTTGGGGCAAGATCGCGCGACGAAGCTTCCAAGGCATTGCAAACAAGCGGTTTAGGTTTTACGTTGCGCGACTATTTAGGCGAGTGTGGAGGGAAAATGGAAAACGGAGGCGCGTCCGACCGAGATGGCTCGAGCAATCTCGGTCATCCTGGCGGTGACGTCGCGATTTCGCTAAACGAATGTTGGGTGTCCTGTTGAGTTGCGCGAAACGATTATCGCGAAAGCACGCGTTACTTAAGGAGACGCTTTAACGCGTCTAAACTGTTTTCGGGCTTTCCCGTTCACGGCTGTTTCGTGTTTCGCCGGCTCGTTCCTCCTCGATAATGCACTTAATTCGATTACGGCCGAGTTGCCAGCCGGCTGTTCCGCTTCAATCGCGCTTAAGGTACGTTCGGTGCTCGTAACCGACGGCGTCTTCGGAAATGCGCGAGGGACGCGGCCGTCCGCCGCAATCTGTACTCGACGGGCACGAAAACGAGCGCGACGCGTCGAATGTCGAGCATCAGCCCGAACGAGTAAACGGAGAACGGAACGTCGTTTATCGCCTGACATGCACGCGCAAAGAAAATTAGCGACGACGGAGACGCCAAGGAACGTTCCTTTGGATGTCGTCGGCGTCGGCGTCGGCGTCGGGGTCGGTTCGTTTTTGCGTCCTGCGAACGAGACTGTAGCGTCGCGTGACTTTTGTCGTTCGCTGCGACCGTTCCCCGTTTCGTTCGACCGCTCTCAAGACTCTTTACAAAAACCTGGCAACGTTGTGCACGACTTTCCCGAGATTGGTTCAGATCGCATAAAATCTTTTTGCTTTTACCGCTCGTCGGAGTTTTGTAGGACGCGTTGCAAAACGCTATAAACCTGCGAGAAGGAATCAAATTTTAATCAATAGCAATACTGTCTGTTCGTTATATTCGATAACGGACAAAAGAATGAAAAGCCAAAGCAAAGTGGACTAGAGCAAACAACTTGGAAGATTCTGCTGTTTGCTCGACTGGACGACAATCCCGGAAGTAGGCGCGAAAGAGCCTCGAGTCTTTCGATTCCTCGATCCATCGTCTCGACGATTTCCCGCCGTTCACGGATAAATCGGTACGCGATCGCCTCGGAATCTAGGATATCGGCGTGCTACGCGACCACGGACCAACGGAGGAACAATGGTTCTCGTTGATCGTCGTCGAGTCGAGGCCATCCGACTCGTCGAGCTCTCTCGATACGCGCTTGGTAAAGTGTTTGTGGTTTTTTCTTGTCGTTACTTGGTAAAAGAAAGGAAAGATTTCTTTAACCAAACGGGAGTATAAATTCGTTCGACTTGAACGAAATTCGTTAGAACGGTGAAACTAATAAAATACCGAGCACCGTCGAATACTCTGGGCGAGCATAAATTTTCTAGCGGTGGTGCCAAGTCGGGTAACCCTTTACTTTCGTGATATCTTGCAATAACGTTTGAAATATAGCCCGGTTCGATAACAAAATTCCGTATCGTGCGAGTCTTTTCTAGATTACGTAACGCGAAATACGAACGTAAAGTATCCCAGCCTTCGAGTTTGTAAAATTCCGAGAATTTTCAGTTAGACCTCGATCGATTTTTCGCGAAAAAAATCTACGGCATTGTAATGTAAATCACGCTCGCTTAAACGCGAATTCGAATATTTTTCGATATCTGCTTGTTTAACAAATGTATGTACAAATGATGTAGACCTGTGGATGTCGATAAATAATAGTAATAATAATTAATAGTAAGAGTCGCAAAGCGCAAGCGTCGCAGACGTTTCTTTCGAGTTTCGTACACGAGGACTCGATTACTTTTGGCCGACGCGACGCGACGCCCGTCTCGTTTGCTCGGTACACCAACGTTCGCCCGTTTGCGGAATTCCTCCCAAGATATCGACAATCGCCGCAATGCGCGATTAGGGAAAGTCGCGATCGTTCAGCATTTTCCTCAAGAAGATGTTTGTATCGTTCCTCGATTCTTCTTCGCTCGACGGAGATCGTTGTCGCGATTATTCGCGATAATTCGCGATCGTTAAACGAACTAAACGTGCGTTCGCGGGAACAATTTCTGTTGCGATAATTACCGACACCGGTACGCGGAGTGATTTCATTTTCGAAATTAACGCTACCCACCAACGAGCTCGTCGATTAAATTTTCATTAGTCAAACGCGGACGGCTGCTATTTCGCTCGAAATTGAACATTCGCGTAGCGTAGCGCAACGATTCGCAACGATTTCCTCTCCCGACTGGGTGTCTACTGGTTCGCGTCTCGGAGGATCCAGCGAGGTTCAAACGATATGTTTCAGGAAGAGTTGGAGATGGATAAATTTTGAATAACGTACGAGAAAGATAAACAATTGAATATAACGGCTACGAATCGTTCTTAGAAAGTGAAATTGCGATTATTTAAACAAGTCAACTCCTCCTTCCTTAATTTCCAATTGTACGTTTCATTCCACTCGTTATTTACAATTCGAATAAAATTCTGCCCATCTTTGCAAGTCAGGAGGGGTCTTTGAAGTCGGCGACAAGGCATCGGTCAGAGTCCTCCCTTTTAATCCGTTCGGTCTCTTTCGTCGACGAACGCCTAACCCTCTTCTTGTCTTTCACCCTCTTTCGTACGTTCATTCGCGTAGCTACGCTCTCGTTACACGGTTCCCACCGTTAATTGCCAAAGAAACCAACGACGTCAAAAAGGGAGTTCGAGTTGCTCCTACCTATTATTATCAGAAGGGGTTTCTCCCTTTCTCCTTTTCCACCTCATCGATCACGCGATCGTCGTTGCACGGACGGTTTTCCAAAATCTATCGAATCGTCTCGACAACAGTGTCCCACAACTATGCCCGTCAATTACTCGCTAAGAATAAAAAGTATGCGTATAGAGAAATATTTTTTGACGCCCAAAACAATTGTAAAAAAAATATGAAATGTCTTTATGATGGACTCGCTGCTAGTCGGATCAACAAACGGATGGAACGAGGTTGACAGGTTTTTGAATAAGCGCGAAACTATTGTCGGCGACGTAGCACGACACGGTCGATCCGCAAGCCGTTCAACTTTGGCAGTAGACTGTAATAAATTTTCGAGCGAACCGTCTGAATTTGACGCCGTCGCGGAAACATCGTCGCAGCCGCAACTTGACGTTAAACTTTCCTTCCAACCGCCATACAAGCGATAGCTTCGCGTCGAGTCGAGTCGAGTCGTTGCATCCCTTCGCGACATCGCTTACGTTTAACACATTCGAGACCGACATATTAGTAGAAAACTGTTCCCAACACATGCAAAAGCTTTTGCGTCATTAACTAAACGAGTGAGGCGTTGCGTGACTCGTATGCTGAGCGGAGCACTCTCGAATGCATCTAGTATTTTCGGCTGAAACGTGCTTCGTAACTCTTTGTTACGAGACAAGCAATTTTCTTCGTAGACAAAAGCGTTACGAAATTCTTGCTCTTTGTTACCGTATCGTTATCGCTCTCATAATTTGGGTGCCTCGTTTCCGAGTCGACCAACGGCGCCGGCGGTAAAAATCGAGTACGGCGCGTTAGTTTAAAATTTTTTTCCCGAGGATTCGGAAATAGCCGGCCACCTGTTGCTGAAAGAAACGGCCGGCGAAACGACGCGCGCGAAAATTCTCGCTATTCAACGCTTGACCATTTGAATGGATTTACTTTTTCAAACGGTCACTCCACTTAATTCTCCATGGAACTCGTTCTACTCGATTATTTCATTTTTGTATCATTAATGGAACGTTCTGTTTGATATTCATTGACAGTTTCGTAAAAAAATGTTGGCTCGTCGACGGTAAAACTTCCTCGCTAACGAAATCAACACACGGTGCGTTCGCTTTCACAATGGACGACTCAGTTCTCAAGCAACGGAATTCCTCTTCGGCGCTCGTAACTTTTCAGCTAACGACACGTGGACCGTACCTAATCCAGAGATAGTGCAGTTATAAACGAGGCTTGGACGGAAAAAGTATCGCGCTGTTTCAACGAATGACGGCTGCAATGGCGTTGGTATAAAAACAAAAAGTCCTGAAACTTCTGAGACAGGCCGCGACGTAGGCATTCACGAGGAAATCGATCGTTTCCTTAGTTCGACTGTGAAAGCTAACCTTCTCATCGTAGAATACAATAGAATAGAATAGGCCCGAGCAGAATAGCCGGGAACGGAATGGAAAGCCTTTGCCTAACGTTCTCGACGACCAATATTCAAAGGAGTCGTTCGAATTCGGTTCAACGATACGCACCGCAATTTCTATGTCGCGAAACCGCTAATCATCTCGTCCCGTCTTTCGCAAGGCCGATCGCTTTGCGTAATATCGCGTAACATCGCTACCGCTATCGGCTGGTATCGAACGCATTCAAAGGTGAACCGAATCAAAGAGCCCTCATTGTCGCGACGGCTAGTTTTAGCTCCAAGTCGATAGAGCGTTATCGGTACGAGAACAACGGTGAACCATGTACCTGAAATGGGCAGATTTGGCAATTTCGAGAAGCAGAAATATAGAAGAATACTCGGTAATCGGCTGATACGTTTAGCGACGAAGAGTAATAGGATAGGAAACGATAAGACAAGGTCGGAGGAAATAACGGATAGAAGGGAGGATAATGAAATAACGGTAGAGTTGAGAAAAGTAAAATATTGCGTAGGAAATGAGATAGGATAGGGCAATTTCGTGTAAAATGGAACATGTAAAATTGTAGAGCCGCTAACTCAAAATGAATTACTAAACTCTCACCGTGCTCTTCCGCGATTATTCGAATCCAAATTAGATTTCGAGGTGTTACTTATCGAAATATCTACTAGTTCGACGTTGTTCGCAACCTTCTCAAGAAAATTAGCGAAACGCCCAGGAAATAAGAGAGTAATGCTCCCGTTACTTCGTGAACGATGAAGCAGGAAAGCGAAAACCCGTACAAACTTCGATAACCGGAAAGCGATTTCCAGCTGTGGTTCGTCGCAGCTCGCGGCGTTAATATCTCTCGTCGACTGTTTTGTTCTGCTTTTCCGTCACCGATTGAACGCGTGCAGATACGAGGGCTTTGCTTATCCACTTCGCTTTCGTTATCAGCGAAATACGAAAAAATCAACGACTCGCGCCAAGAATTTCTGAAAGGTAGCGCTCCGATATTACGGAACCACTCTGTAAACATAACACGTTTCGTTGGTATTCGCTGGTGTACAGACATATTTGGCGTCGGAATTCTTATTATCGAAAATCGTGCTTCCTCGGTCATTCGTTCGTTTGTTTGTTTACAATTAAACGAGGTACGGCCACAACGGCTGTTTGTATCGCCGACACAATCATACCTGCGGCATTTTTGTGAACAAAAAAAAAAAAAAAAAAATATCGACCGTTACGCTCCGCGTACGAATCACGAGGAGCGAGAAATAATTCACCACTTTTCTACGTATCGATTTTCGTTTACGTATTTAATCCTTACAACTGGAACGTGTTCCACGATAAAATATGCGATAAAATACACGCACGGAAAGTTCATTTAGGAAGAACGAGGTAGATGCCAGCAATCTACGCGTGCAAAGGACGCACTGGTGTCATTAAAGAAATCTAAGCGATCGCGGTAATTTTAGCAACGTTGCGAACCTGCGTAAAAAGGGAGTATCGCAGAAGTTTAAATAATGAGAATTTGCATAACGATCTCGCGAGTGAATTTAAGCGCAGCTGGAACAGGAAGATGAGCAATCCGAGCGTTATGAATTTTGATGTAGGTTAGTACCGTCGCGTGTACACGAGTTTGCGTATAGTATCAAGCGTGGTTGATAAATAGAAATTATTTACAAATACACGCGTCCGCGAAATAAAATAGCGACGACGGTAATTCTCGATGTCTACTTTGTACTTTTCGTTCCGTTGGACACGCGTTTATTTGGAGAAAAGCGTGACCCCATTTGTGTGCCGTATAACGCGAAAACTTGTGCTGCATTTGCTCAAAGAGTTTTTATTTATTGTTGAAAAACGGAAAAACACGGTACCCGATTAAATGGAATAGAAGAACCGATTGAAATATTAAACCTCGTCCAACCACTCGGTTATCTCCTTCCGCTATATTTTCCTATCTGCGAGCGAGCAAGAGGTAAACGGTGTCCCAATAGCGCGATTCAAGTTGCAGTGGCGCGTATATTTACTTAGGCGAAAGGAAGTGGCGGAAGCGTGAGAGAAGGCGGACGTTGCGCGAGTCGGTATTGTTGGGAGCCCAAGACTACTATCTCGAAACTTTGCCAACAACGATATTTCGTTGTAATTCAGTCCACAACAGTCCTGCGGCTCGGGTGAACACCTTCGCGGCACTGAGAATATACTCGTGCAACTTTTTTGCTTCCTTCTCGGCGAGTGCCACAGGCCGATGTCGAACGACACTTCGCCACGTTTCAAACGTCGACAACTCAGCATGGAACATTATTCTCTACGATTGCTCTAGCGTTCGATAGATACGCTTATCTGGTCTAGATATCTTCGGATAGGTCGTTATTTGAAAAAATGACGAAGCTAAATTACACTCGATGGAAACGATTCCAATGAGCGGTAAAGAGAACTCTTGTTTCGGAATTTTTCAGATCATTTTACGTTGCAGCGTCGAAAACGGTACTCGACGGTTGGCCTAGTGGCCTTCTCCGCGAAATCTCGAGGGATCGCGGGATCAGCGGGCAGGTGTCGCGAATCCGATTCACCGCGATAACGAACAACGGTCTCCTCGAGGAATGCGATTAGACGAAGGAAAGAAGCACTTTATCGCGTAGAGTTATCGATCGCGCAGAGGTGCGCATTCACCGGTTCAGATTCATCGGATTTTGCCGTAGAACCGACTCGAAACTCGTAACCGAGAATGCAAACGCTAATAAACGCGGAAAGACGATAAACGGAGTTTTATCGTCGTTCGTGGTGCACCGTGTGTATTCATAAAGCCTGTTTTCTCATTTTCTGGGTCTGCGAACGCCACCCGCGGCCTTTGCGCGTTGTTTGGTCCGTCCGACGCATGAATCGGCCCAACTGTTTAGCCTACGCAGCGGGCGACCAAGATAAACTGTTTAAGTTGTAATCTCTTGGCTCGTTAAACAGGTTCAACTGTTTAGAATTCGTGTGTTTCGGGTAAACAAGCAGATTATTAAATTATTTGTTTATCGTTTCAAGAACAATGCGCTAAATGGTATCGCAAACGGCAAAATTATGATTCGCTCGTAGCATTTATACATAAAACGTACTTTGTTGCAAATCTAACTAACCGTAGATGTACAAAAGTACTCGTTGCATGTTATTTCGCGTAGCTTGATTCGTACCACTTCGGTCCTCGAGTTACTTTCCGTGTACTCGAAACGAGCCCAACCCCGCGACTGTGACTGCCCTCAAAAGTCAACAACGACAAATCGAAAGTGCTTTCCTCTCTTTCGTCTGCGCCCCGCGAGGGCAATTTTTTTCAATCCCCGGACACGTGTCCCTAATTTCTACGCCCGGTTCCGTTCATTACGACGACCGCGTAACCCTCGACCAACCCTCCGAAGGGTGCGACATGCCCTTCCTAACGTTCCTTCTTCTAACGAACCTCCTACGCCCGTCGGAAACTTGCGAAACGAACTGGAAGGGCACAAGGCACTCCTCTCGAGTCGTTGCCAGTTGCCGCTGCCATTCGCTGATGCACAAGAGCAACGAATCTAACGTTAGTTCGCGTTGTACTTGCAAAACTTCTTATATATGTTACGTATGTTCTCCGTGTCTTGCTTACAATATTAATTACTCAGACTCGAGCAATGCGACTTTTGAAACGGAAATGTCCAAACTTTGCATACCCGTCGTTTAATTACTGTTGAATTACTGCAAGTATGGAAAGAAACGTTTCGCGCCCTTTACGAGTGAAATTTAATAAACTTTACATTACGAAACCACCGTAAATTTCATAGTACCATGTATTTTAACTAAAATAGTAGCATGTCGCGTTAATTGAATTATAAATAATAGCGTTCGCATGAATTGTTAACGTACTCGATTCGAGTCTACAACTCGTTGGTATCACTTGTGATTTTACCGTAACGTGAACGCGGATTCTCGTGGCAACTTTTCGTCACGGTCGAAACGATTGGTTTCTGGGAGTTGTGTGATTCGGAAGGACCGATACTACTCGGCGATCCCGGTGGGATTACGCGAAAATGCAACCGTTTCCGAGGCGACTCAGCGTTCTCACGGCCACGCTCTTACCCTAAAATGACTCAGACGCGAATTCTCCTACGTATTATTTGATTTCCATTAGATCGATCGGTAGGGTTCTACCCCAGCGAAGGGTCGGTCAAATCCGTAGCTCGATTAATTGGTTCCAGGCGGTCGGGTCGAATCAAACGAGCTTTGCCTTCGTCTAACGCGATTTTTCTCTGAGAAAAAAAAAAAACACGCGATCACTTCGTGTCTAGAGTATTTTTCCACGCGCGAGTCCATCTTTGAGGAAGACGGAACGCTCGGTTTACTAGAGTTTACTCAGTATACGGGCAACGAACTCTCCATAGTCCAGATTCACCACGAAGGATTACCACGTGGATTTAGCTTACGGTAAGTAGCTTACGTCTTTATCCGTTACCTCTGGCAGGTCTCGAAACTGGGAAACACATACGTTCTCGCTAATATTGGATTTGATACGCAGTCGAATGCTACATTGGATCGTTCTTAACTAAATAATCCACGGATCGTTCTTTGATTCGACGCTGTTTGCGCGCGAGTTCGTCGAACCTGATCGACGAGTATCCCCGAGAAAGTCTACGACTATCGTAGAAGCGCCGGGCATCGTTGACCGAGATGCTATTCAGCCGAGTTGTCGCATTCGCGGTTTGGCTACCCGAGCTTCCGATACCGTGCACCAAACACGGCGAACGAAACACGCTGTAGCGGAAGTAAACTCGTGTTTCGGCAACATCGTCGTCGGCGTTGAAACAATAACGTGGAAACTTTAGAATCTTGCGTGCTTTATCGTGCTCTAAATTTGCGCAAAGTTTTATTTTAATCGGGACTTTTGGATGCTTCCCTTTTAGCAGCCTTTCGCGCCAACAGCTTTCGAAACTCTTTAGAAATTCTACATACGCGATATATTAATCCGTTCTCGCTCAGAGCGCGCAAACATCGCCTGGCATGCACATTAAGATACGGCGATTCGTCGAGACGGACAAGAATTAAGGATTCGAGAGTCGCCGAGAATACTTTCCGCGTTATCGTTCTAGGCCGTTGCTTCCTCGAGAGCCGGGGCTGTCATCTTCTTCTGGAACGAACGTTTAAACGTTTTGTTGCTCGAGTTCTCTAATCCTCGTATCGCTGGGATATTTCAGGATGATCCGAGGACTAGCGTAACTCCGTTTAATCGTAACGAATACGGACGCGGTTTCGAGGGACTGCTGCGTCGGCCATTATTTCCGCGACGTCTAGAGCTCCGCGTTGATCGCGACTCGCTACAGAATTACTGAAATTTCTCGAATGCAACCACTTTCCAGCGACTACGCGCGTCCCGACGTCTTCTGGGAAATGACATCGAGTCTCGTAGCGAACAACCCCGTGCACGACGGACGCCGAGCGCTGCATCGCTTTCGAGCACCTTGCTCCCCCCCCCCCTCTCTCTCTCGACTCGTTGATAAGGATATCGTACAGGTGCAAATTCAAATCTCTAGTATCGCCGAGACTTGGACGCGTCCGACGATCAACGTTTCGACCGCTCGAACCGGAACAGGGAAAAAAACCAATTTTATCGCATTATTTCTCGTTCCTATGTCATCGGTGCATCGCATCGTTTACATGGTAGCTCGACTATCGACGAGTATCACGGACGACGCCGTAACCCGAGTAACCGCGTCGTAACTTGGAGGGATGTACATACATACATATGTAGGTCGCGCGTTATGCGCCCGATGGAAACCAAGTCCCGCGGAAGAAAACTCACGACCGAGTCTCACGAGAAAAGTGCCGAGGTTAGAGGTTGGCAAGCGTTCTTAGGCTCTCGTTACCGACCTCGAATCGGCTCCATTGTCGGAAATTCCACGGCTCGTCGGAGCCTTATCGCGCGACAGTCCGCGAGACGTGCAGTTAACGCGCAAAGTCGGCCGCAAACTGCGAAACTTGTTAACCCTTTCATTGCCCTTGCGAGAAAATGCGCTTGCCTTGCCGTACCAAGACGTTGCGAACATTCCAGTGTCGTCTAATATCGACGAGCGATAGCGTAAAAATATTTAACGCGTTTAAATGGTTCCCTGTTTCTTGTCCCGCTGTCGTTTCGCTCGGAGCACTCGTTTCTAATCGTTCGTCCGTCCGTGTAACCAACGGTTCCAATGGCGACTCGTGCAACGAAATGAACGCGAACGAGGGAGATAGTCGTGGGTACGACTCGAAAAAACGACAGTACGAGCGGAACGACAGTTTAATCCTTGTCGCGCGGAGAAAGGAAAAGGTAAATGGCTCGCAACAAAGGTTTAATAACGCGGCATAGAGCATTCCTTTTGTGTTTCCGGAGCCCCGGCAGAGATCAGCCATATTGGAGGTAACATTTTCATCAACTTTTTACAGTCGGTCGTTGCATATTGTATTACTTTTCCCGTTCTCGTTTGAAAACCGGAGAAAAGAGGACGCGCGAGTGGTTTTCGCACGAAGAAAAAAAAAAAAACACCTCCCACGAGAAGCTACGGGTTTACCTGGCGAGATTAAACTATAAACGACGAGTATCGAGCGTCCGTATTTTTATGGCATTTCGTCGGCGTTGCTCGTTACCGGTGGCCGGTCAAGAACTTTAATCATTCCGAGAAACGAGAACAAACGTCGCCTCGGACGCGAACATTTCAAAGAGAGCTCTCGCGTTCCCGCGACGAAAACGGCCGACTCGTTGAGCGCGAAGCGTAAAAATAAACTCGTACGGTCAACGTGGCTGTCATTTAATCGGATTAATTCAGCGTCGCGCACCGTTCGAATTGACGTCGAATCAAAATACCGTGGAAACGTTATTATCGTTCAACTTCGGTTGAAACTTCTCGTCCTCCGACGCGTGGTTGCTTATTTCGATTGGAAAAATATCGGTGAAGTAAGAACGTGAAATCATTCCCAAAGGACGACGAACCTACCAGGTATATGTCAGTTATTTCGTTTTTCGGTATAAGTTGCCACGGCAAACGGGGCAAACATTTAGGTCGACTCGGATGAAAAAGGATCCGGGCAGCGACAGCGTTCGCGCGAGTCGGTGGTGGCGGAAGCGGTAGTGGTGCGGCAGTGGTGGTGACCGATGGTGATGGTGGTAACGGTGGCGATGGTGGTCGACGTACAAAAGGCAACCGAATGACAAGGCTGTCGAGCTAGGCCGAGAGTTCGCGAATAATTACAGGCCAGTGTTACATGGTTCTCTCTACTTTCCCGTCGGTTCGCCCACCAGGATAAAAGCCAGCGGCAAGGGTAGTCCGTGACGCGCGGACGCTCGCTGGTGCCTCTCGTTCGCGAAAAACAGCTCGAACAACCCGATTCCTGGTTAGCCGCAGTCTTTTTCCGATGGAATGTTCCGACAAACTCGAAACCGTAGCGCCGGCTAGAGATTCCGATTTTGTTCTCTGTACGCCACCGCGATGACTCGTTCGAACAACTCCTTTCCTCCGAATCCTTCTCTTTATCACCGATCGAACTGATCCAATTCGAGAAAGGCGTATACACGCGTTTCCGCAAAGATGCAGAGATCGGCAGGGTCGAGGCCAACACCTGACAACGCCACGGTGGAAACCGAGCGAACACGCGTTCGCGTTTTCCGTCTAGACTTTCATCCTTGTCCCAAAGGAACGCTCGCACTTCCATTCGTCTCTATTTAACGCGTTGTACACCCATACGTGTACGAGCGCGTGCAACACACCCCTTTCCACTCGTTGCCCATCCTGTTTCCATACTACGTAACACTAATCGGACCCCGCCCAAGGCGAGCCGTACAATTGCCATTTCTTTTTCGTCAACTTTCCACGCCTGACTAACCGCGCTTGACCTACATATTTTACTCGAACCACAAAAGCGTGTAGGTGCGACTCGGGCAAAATTAACATATTTTATCCACCGTGCTCTGTACGCGCTCCGACAACGTAAGCTGTACAAACTTTTCGACTTTTACGGCCAATTCCGTAAACTTGTTCGTTTCTTTGTTCTAAATGCATATATAAGTACGTTAATTAAAAGGTAGATCGTACAATTAATACAGCGCGAAGAAGATGATAGATCGTTTCGATCGTTGGCGCGATAAACTCGATTACTTTAAACATTGTACAGAGACGTTGATGCAATTCAACGAATAAAAACGCTTCTTTTATTGCTCCAAAGTTGCTTGACGTTGCAACAGTTTCCTTCCTTACCAGATAGAAAAGTAAAAGCCCGAATACCGCTTATCGCTGGCCGTTATTGCTCGACCGTTGCGCGAGAGTACACTCCTTTAATTTCAGAATGCCGATTACGCATCGATCCGCGACCGCGAGAGCCTACAATTGGCCGACTTTAGTTCGGCTCGACGTTCGATCGAACGCGACCGAAGGTGGTACGATATTCTCTATTTTAATTACATAGTTCCAATTATCTTCCATCTAATTAGAACTACGGAAAACAGATAATGCCATAGATGTTGGTAAGCTTTGTAGATATAATGGGAAAGAGAAATTTTAGCGTTAATCAAGCGTCTGTTATCGATCCTCCCCAATGGGATCACCTTCGGAGATACAAAAGTAATTTGACAAACGCGAGTAGAAACGGCAGATAATGAGTCAAAGGCGCAAGATCCAGATTTATCTATCGAAAGCAAAGGTAAATCGATACGATACGAAGTTGCAATTTAAACTGAAACTGTTGCGTTATTTATTATTTTTCCAGCACACTCGTACGAAGAAACTTGGTTCCCAGCTTTCGATTTACTTTGGTAGAAGAAACGAACGTATTCCCGGTTGCGCAACTCGTGTTCATTCAGCCTGTATTTACGAGTTTCGGTAGAAGCAGCGTTCCCCACGATGTTCGTCGACGTTCACGAATTTCATTTTCCCGAAAAATAGATGAAGCGTGTACGCTCGCGCGTCCAGTGGCGCAAAACGGACCACGGAACACCAAAGCTAGGAGGTATACATCGCCGGGCGAAGAGGAGAGGGTGGACTCGGGTAAGCATTTGCATTCTCCGGGAACGTAATTCCGTGGCGTGTGCTCGTTAAAAGTCACCGGCAAAAACGGGCATGGAACGACGCTTTATATTACCCGCGATACGTGATTACGCGTTACGAGGCCGTCGCTCTATTTTTCTGCTCGTGTCTTCGATGAAGCGATCAACACCCCTGCAAGCGTCGACGTTGAATCGACGGCTACCGATATATACCGCTGCTTAAATCTTTGATAGATACGCCCCGCGCTACTCGACTAAATTAATAATCCAAGATTTAAACATTTGGCTTATCTGCCGGTCGGAGCATCGGAACGAAACGTTTATCGAATATTTTTGTTGGCGCGGGTCGACCTGACCCGTACGAGAAATCGACGCGCTCTAGAAATTATGTTTACCGCAGTCGTGCGAGCTCACGGTTGACCAA
The DNA here is from genome assembly GCF_026225885.1 of Hylaeus anthracinus. Classification (NCBI taxonomy): domain Eukaryota; kingdom Metazoa; phylum Arthropoda; class Insecta; order Hymenoptera; family Colletidae; genus Hylaeus; species Hylaeus anthracinus. The sequence continues at coordinate 18,018,832 of NW_026533254.1, forward strand.
CGGTGCACGTAACGACCGATCACGAATGTATGATGCTTCCAACTTGCCGCTGGAGGCCAGACGCGATCGTGTGCGTATTTTCGAAATTCGCGGGACGCGCAATTTTCCGCGTCAGCTTACGTTAATTTATGCTCCCAACGATTCCCACGAGTCACAACGTGTCGCATTACCGAGACGACGCCCGATACGCCTGTCGCGATTCCGATCCGATGCTGCGAAGAATCGACGATTAAAGGCCGGCATTTCTCGCATTGATAGTTGCGATCGTTTCGCTAATAGAGGCTGCGGATGGACGATATCCTTATCTAGATAAAACGTCCAACGGTGAACAACCGTTTACCCGATACTCCTCGAAGAGACGTTAGGATTTGATTCACGGAATCAAATATTTTACGATAAATAATTAATATCGGATATCGTATTTAAGCACCGAATGATAAATCACACCGGCGCGACTTGACCGTTTAGATGCGATACTCGTATTGTTCTCCCGGTTATACACGCATTATACATACGAAGCATTTTCGTGCCTCATAGCAAGGGAGCGAATTTACACCTATTCAAATTTGCGTATAGTGTGATCGATGTAAATCGAGCGATCGAATGATTCCGAACGAATTTCTGGCATTCGAAGCGGCACTGATAAATGGTCGTAGTTGTTACTATACGTAAAAATGAAATAAAGTCCCACAAAGACAATTTTCAAAAAAAAAAAAAAAAAAAATAATGATAGATGGTTCGGTTTTGATGTTCATAAAAAAAACGTGCAGATAAAGGGGGTCATTTATTCTCAACAAGGTTTACTCGACTAAAGAGTTACACGAACAAGTTTTGATCGGTTCAACGCGAAACACGATACGATTATATATTTTATTCGTCGTTTGAAATTTTTTATCCGTCGTATCCATTGATCGTTCGATAAATCCTTGGAATATACGACTGGGAAAAAGATATCGCTGTCGTCGATTAATGCGTAACAACTGCAGCAATTTCCCGCGTGCCACGTGCCAGGGAAAATTAAATTTTACCGCAGCGGGAGGACGCTGCTGGCTCGCAAACTTTGGCACCGACGCGTTTCAATCCCGTAATCGAAGCTTTGTTCGCTGGAACGTTTCGTCGACTCGTTGTTCGTCTTGGCCCTAAAGAGTCGTCTTCGCATGGCGTTAAATCACGATATTTACAGAAAACGATGATTAGTTTCCAAAATACTGAGAATAGAAATTCAAGTAAACATTATAATCGTTAACGAAATCGATAACGTTAACATAACGGAAGTTACTTTCCGTCGTTCGAAGAAGCACGTCCTCCTCGTAACGAGGGCCGATGGTCGACACTCGTCGATCGATCGAACTAAACGAGAGCTCGCGTCGAAATCTCGGCGTGCAAATCCGTCTACGGAGGGACAATCGTCGCGAATTAAATAATGGAGTAATTCGATGATCGTGCTGCCAAAGGGAACCCTAATGGCTTTTCGTCGAATTCGACGGGAGTTTGTCGGAATCGCGCGAATGATTTGGCCACGTCGAGAGAGGGGAGTCAACGGAAGCGCGGAATTTAATTTCGGCAAGAGTGCGTTTGAAACGCACCCGCGAGAAGGGACGGACTCGCAGGACCGGTAAATAGGATTGCAGCTTGAAACGCAGAACAACGGGGGCGCGCAAAGAGGCTTTGCTTCACCCGCTCTCGCGTAGCGTTTGCGCAGAGATCCATCCAAAGGGAACCCGCTTTCACCGGAATCGAATACAACAGGCCTCGTGTCTTAACGATCTTCCAGTCGAAACAACTTCTGTTGTTCTAAGTATCTTTTAATTCGATATATCTCAACGCGATGAAAATGAAAAAAGTTACAGGAAAGAAGGACTCGACGAAGATGGTGGAACAAGTTTTAGAAACAACCGAGTGCTTTTGGTCCGTTGGGAAAGCTCGCGCGGTTCCAGGCATACGTTTACGTAAACTTTGATATTCCGAGTTTAGTTGGTCGAAAAGATGAACACTGGATATACGTAGACGTCGACGCACCGCGGAGAACACGCGGTTCGTTTGCATCGCGTTGCTACGTCCGCCCGCATGCCGTATCTCCAACGTATCGCATCGCCAGTTTTCACGGAGCTTTACGCGTCCACAACTTTTACCGACGTTTATCTGAAAGGGTAACTCGCCCACCACCCACACCGCGCATCGAATCGCGAACTCTGTAATTTCGCGCGCGAACAATTAGAGCGTAACCTTGTACGTTTGTCGGGACGATTTCTTTTCTCTTTCACACGTCGGCAACAATAAAGAGGTTAAGGGTGGACAAATATGTATATAGGCCATGACAAACGTCGTATTACAAACAAAAGTAAGACGCTTTCACGCGCAACAGTGAGAAATTTTCCGATACATTTTTTCTTTTCATCTTTTCACGAAGCTTCGTTCTCGGAAAAGTTAATTTCAGATATTGGATAAATACGCGTACCGAAAGGTAAGCAACGTTTTATCGAATAACTCGAATCGAAAAAAAATTCTCAGAGTTCAAAGGTTAAGTGCCAATCGCGAAACCGTGTCAGGACACGGGTGTTCGCACATACGGTAAAAATTACTTCGTTAAAAAATGAAGTCTGCGCGCAACTCGCGTGATTTTTTCTTCTCTGGTCAGTCTTAGTCGTCGCTTTCGATCTCGAGGGAGCTAAGTTGTCGCGCACCGCTTAATCGGAAGGCGAAGAAAACGAAACCGTCACGAACCGCTGAATCGCGTTTACGAGAAACATTTTATACGGAACACGCTCGTTTCGACGTGTAACGAAAGCACCGTAGAACGGGGCCTCGTGGAATTTAACGAGGCGATCTTACGCGCGAGAACGACTCGACCGTGCAGACGGCTCATTCCACTCCGAATCGATCATCTTTACTAATCGATATCGCGAGTTTCGGCCAAGTTGAAATATAATCTAATCAGCGCCGAATGGAAAGTACGAAATAACTCGATTCATAAAATGTTGGCAACGATCCCGAAAAAAAGGATACGCGACGCGGCGTACGGATCCAAATTTTCTCGAGTCGACGAGGAATTATTTTACGGCCACTAGAGATACTTTTGTATCTCAGGGATCGTGTTCGAGGACCCGTCGCAGATTCTAAATTAAAAATTCCACGCCGAGCTAGCAACGCGCGCGCGTCCTTTCGCTTCCGAGCGCGATCGCATTTTATCGCCGCGTTCGTCGTCTCTCCGTCGGACCGAAAAGGAACCAGATCGAGAGACAGGAATCCGAACGAAACGAAACGAAAACTGCGGATGCGCGGAAGTAACGCGACAGCGAGTAGGCGTCCGCCGAATAATATTTGAAGAACGAGCGTCGGGAGAAACCGAAGGATCGAGAGCGTCTTCGTTTGGTCGGACAGCTTCGAATTCGTTGTCGGAAATGTCTGCGAGAAAAATATTTTCCCATCGAGAAGAATGACATCTCGGCAGGGGTGCTCGTGTTCCCGCGGAAACTAAAATTCCTCTTTTTATCGTTTGGTCGGAGATAGGCAACATTTGTATCTCGATGAAAATCGATAAAAGAGATAGGATGATCGTTTGTAGCGTACGCGAATCTCTTCTTCTTGCGATAATTGTAGAGACGCTTACCTCGTGTTACTCGGCAAGGATTATCGATGCTGAATGAATAATCGTATACGTACCTGCAACAAAATTAAAGTATACGATTAGAGTCGAATTCCAGCGTAAAGGGCTGGAAGAAACTCGCGCGTTTTTCCAACTTGGTTCACGATTCGCGACGCGCGAGTCGAGAGAGCCAGACCGGTCGAGCCGTTTTCCGGGTCGGCGCGCGATATCGCTGCTCACTGACCCGAACAATTTCGGTCACTTGAAAGATCGCCACGAGCGACGCGAGTCAAGGATACGCGTATTCCACGACGACGCCGAATGCAACGGAAGGACGGCCCTTCCGGCATATTCTCAGCCAATAACTGCCAAACGGAGACGGGATAAAATCTCTCGCCTGGATATGAAATTTCGAGTAACGAATAAAAGATATTTTAATACGCGTTGGTTAGTCAGCTCAGGCATCGAAACCTTTTTCTCGTTAAGATTTGAATTGGAGGGTAACGGTAGCTACGAGTAGTGGTACGACCGGGTATGAAATAGCGCAAAATTCCATTTTCATTTTGCGACGCAACAAAGACTCGTCCGAATATCGAGATCTCGTAAAACGACCACGCGCCATGCACCGCGACAACATTGTCCTCGTAATTCAAAGAGATGCCGAACGATAAATGCCCTTTCCCGACCGACAATCCGACTGTGTTTGTGCCTTTTGCCCAACAACGCTCCACGGAATATAAATTTCTCTTCTCGCTTTTATCGTCTGTCTTCGTTGTAATCCGCGGCCGTTTGTTCCGATCGCGGGCCCTGGCCGCGGCAACGTTTCGGATGCAATTTGCTTGCGTTCCGCGATTTTCCTAATACGATTTCGTTGCAACAGCTTCGAAGAATATTGGCAGGGTTTTATGGAAACGACAGACGCGCATACAAAACTGCAACGCGAATAAGAAATGTATCTGGAAACGACGCGATATGTGCTCGATACGAAGGTATCCTCACTTGACGCGTCCAACTTGATTCGTAATCTGAGAGAATTTATTTGAAACGGTGTATCGATGCGTTACGCCGAGATCGTGTCTACGTCGAATTGCAAAGGGTTCGTTAGAGTGGCGACAATGTCGAATCAAAGGATCGAATATCGAAGAGCTTGCGATTTAGATGCGTATTCCGTAGCGGAAACGGTGCAGCGTGGACGCGCGTAGCCATAGTCAGAATGCGACGCGAGGCGTCGCGTCGCATCGCGTTGCGTCACTAGCTTTGGAATAGGCGTATGCTATGCAAATGGAATCAATTTGCGAGTCGTGGGGCGTCGCCGGTCCGTGGACAGGATAGCCCCGACCACCCACTCCCTTTGAATTTGACCCCGTTTCCCCCTAGCTCGACCTAACGCGCGCCTTTTCCTCGGGAAACGAGTTTACCAGCGGGACAGAAGGAAGAGAAGGAAGGAAGGAAGGAAGGAAGGAAGGTAGGAAAACCGGGGTGTGATTTAATATAGTAAAACAGGCTGTAACATCCCGCAGAATCTCGATTCGATTTTCTACGAGCGAGAAGGGGGAACCCCTGGTGTTCCCGGTGGGTCGTACGCCGTCCAAATACTAGCCGATTCGATGTTCGACCCTACGAGGATGCACACACGTCGCCGCCACCCTGCTCCCTGCACCCTATACGCGCTCTATTCAGCCCTGCTCCGTCGACGCTGACGGTGGCGTGTCACCGTTTCGCATACAGCAGGGATGCCTAACGCAACGTTCAATTACCGCAACAATGACGTAATTCAACGATAAATAATAACTATAGATCAATGTTGCGTGCCACGCGACTGTTTACCAAAGAAAACTCGAACGTGACGTCTAAGCGTTTCGAGAGAATTAGACGGATACTCGCAATAGGCTGTCATTCCGTTTCGAATGCGACTACGGTCGCGATTCGATCCATCCTCGACACTTGCGTTGCGCACCCCTGGCATCAACGATAAGCCCATCCGTGTTCCTTACACCACGTATCACGTGCATCTCGACGCGTACGTACGATACGGTCGTACGTGAACGCCCACGCGTCGAGATTGGGGAGTCCTCGAACGTCGCAAGCTTAAAATCGAATCGCGTTTACGGAACGCCTCGAGAATTAAGCCGACGCGTGCCCGTGCCGGCAGAATTCTTTTTCCATTTCCAACCTTGTCCATATTCGCGATGCAATCGCGTTTGCGGTAATCGTAAAGTGGTTGCCACGCAACCGAGCCAAGCTTCTCGTCTTTCCTCTATGTAACGGAATTCCCAAACTTGCCCGTATCTAATGCGTCTTTGACGACCAGATGGATCGAACATTTAAGCCGTTCTATTGATCGGTTTCAACGCGTTAGGATTAGCAGATTTCGTCCCATACGGTCGTACGCTATTCTGGAATTTATATGGATTCCATGGAGTGCAACGTTGAAACGTTGAACGTTCAGTCAACGACGGACATCCATCGCGACGAACGGGGTCCGCGAACCGTGAAAGTAGATGCGAAGCTCGACAAAGCGGAAGAAACGTTTTCGATTGGTCGGTAGTTGGTGGGTCCAGAGCAAGCGTGCCAGGGTGCAGCTATCGACGACGCGATTAGAGCGGCGATAATTTCGTCGGCAGGGGTAGGGGCCAAAGAAGGAGGAAAACAAGGCTACCGGAGCAGTGGGAGGATTGAATTCGTCCGGGAGGCATCGCGCCAACACCTATTTGCCCTCGTTGGAAAAGCGATGAAAAACAATTTCAATCTGGCCAAGTAGAAAGTTTCAGGGGGATGCTTCCCGCACCTCTTCCATCTACCTATTTCTCTTTTATTTTTCCCTCGTTTCCTTACTCGGCTGGATAGCTCTTTCCCCCATGCTCTCTCGGTCTCTTTTTTCAGAGTTCCTTTTCTCCTCTCCCGCGACAGTTACTTCCCAGTTCTTCTCGGTGGAGAGACTGCTAGCAGGCGATGCGGTGGCGTGCATCTCCGGACGTCCCATTTAATCCGACACCGACACCTCCGAACGATCGCAACACGTCGGAATGCCGGCGTTACGCTCGTGATACGAATCCGGGAATACCGAACAACCGAAGCGAACTTGCACCAAGAGTCGCGAACGATCGAGAGCCGAACGGAAACACGGTAACGTCCTAGAAAAACTTTGAGTCGAGACAGACTAGACCAGACGTGGCGCATACAATTTTACCATCGTGGAGCAGAAAAGCGATGAATGTTTTTTCATATATCGTACCTTCGAATCGAAGAGTGAACGAACCATTTCTCGATGAATAACGACATATTTAACCGTTCGGTGGAATATACGTCACGTCGCTAATAAATTTATGATCGTTCGATTCGCTTGTCGTTTATTACCAGAATAAAATGTTGCCCATCTCCGATTGCGACCACGGTTACGGTCTCGTTTCTCGTACTTTCGACTACTTCCAAACTCGAGGTAACCCTCGGTCGCGCGTCTTCCCACGGTTTCCGTAACTTTTCGTGCTCGTTTCCGATTCGAGACTCTGCTTCTCGCGATTATCGACTCTCCGATACTCGAGCGCGTGATCCCTTATCGGATGACTACGCCAAATCCATAGGAGACGTCAGCCTCGTTAATAACTCGTCGACTAAATTCAATTAGTACTTGGCAATTTAAGCGATTCTCTCTTTTAACCGACGTAATCCTTTGACTTGATTAACCGTTTCCAAGTTATCTCCAACGAACCGAAATTGAATAATTCAAACACGAGGTCTGCAGAGATTCCACGATTATGAATTTTTGTGAGAAAGAGACATCGTTAATCGTTGGAAGGAGCGCTACGTGAAATGTTCTCGGTAGCTGCTGGTCACCGATGTTTTAAAAGAGTAAAACGCTACAAATCGGATAAAAGATGATTTTCGATCGTCGGAGGCATTCTCGAAAGGCTATAAGCGACCTGTTCATTGTCAAATACCTTCTTCTCTCGAGGCTAAGAGGTGCCCGTCCGTCATCGATCGTTTTAACTGGGTCGTCTTCTCGGTCAGAGGTGGTAACGTTGAAAAAGTCTTTATACCGGCGAGCAGGAATTTATGAAACGGCCAGAGGGATAACAAGGGGGTAAATTGTAGAGAGAGAAAAGCAACAGTGTAAAACGGAACGTTGAATCGAGCGAAAAGTTCCTACGTTCCCTGCGACAACACCGACCTTAGTTTCGCGTAACCGTGTTACGCTAGCAAAGCGCGTCTCATAAATCATAAGCACGGGCAGAATGCGAAGCTAAAAATAGCGGTACACTTGCTGAGAACGTACACCGACGAGAACATACAGGAGTAACTCTAGTAGTAGATACCTCCTACCGACCAAACCATTGGTAACAGCCAGTGGTCGATCAAACTCGAAAGGCACGCGATTCCCTCCGACGCGACTCTTTCTATATTTACATAAAATATCACTCCCGTGAGATACTTAATTTTTCGTCACAGAGGCGATGAACCGAATTAGGAGCCCGAGAAGTACAGTCTCTGGATAGTTCGTCGAAGGAACTTTACAGGATTTGCACGCGATATTCTCTCGTCAACGTCCGAAACCTATGCAAATTTGTATCGTCTACCCAAATAATCCAGGATAGACGAAATAAAATTCAACACCGACGAGATCAAGAGCGATCTCATGCAAATCCAAAGAGTTGGACTTCCTAGACACAGACTCGCCAAAACCTGTCTCCGAGGTAGAGAAGTATCGTCGCTCGAAAAACGGCATTTCGTATGCACCGATCAATCCCAACAGCCTGTCCCGCGTGTAATGGGCAATGGGCGCGTGTCCCGTGGTGCAACGGCCCGCAAGACCGAGTGGTTGGGCGTCCTAATGCAGATAGAGTCGCTACGGTATATAATCGCGAGAATGGGAGGAGGGTATAGGTCCGAGTTAGGCCTGCGTCCCCACGCGGCAACCCGCGCCTACCCTACGGGAATATATGCTACGTACGCGTATACCGATCGCACCATTGATCGGGACCCGACACGTCCTCGTTACGTCAATTATTATCGAGCGTACGAATTACCGGAAGCACCGCTGCGAACGCCGCTTTCCAGGGTAATTTCCCGTTGGAGTACGTTTCGTGCCACCCTACCCCTCTCCTTTCCCCTTCTCGTCCTATACCATCCAGTCCTATGTTCTCCATAATCGCGAAACGGTTAGCGTTTAGTCACGGTTCAAAAATCTTCCCCGCGTGTTTCCTCGAGAGAAGTGATTTCGCAAGAACGCGATATAGAATCAGGTACGATCGATGTTAATACAAATGTCGCGAGAATATTAAAGAAAATTGATTTTCCAGACGAATAATCGAGCACGACAACCGATTTGCCGATTAACGGGTCAAAGGTATCTCGCCAAACGACGAGAAACTGTAAAAAGGTCCACCGTCCATCGATTCGTTCACGAGTCTGCGTTCCATTCAACTGGCCGTTGGTGTTAATCGAGCATCGGTTCGTCCTCAAAACTCTAATAATAAAAAACCTCCGCTTTGCTCAACTCCGGCACCGTGTCGAGCAGAAAAAGACTCGGTCCGTCCAATCACTTCGTAAATAGAAATTCAATTCGACGCGGTGCTCGAAAAATATCTTGCCGCAAACTTAGTCGGGGGGACAAAGTTTCCTTTCGTGAAACTCGAGCCAAAGATCCTACTTTCGTCCCGACGCGTCTCGGACTCGATAACGTTTCCGCAAAATCGAAATTTCGGCAAACGTAATTCGCGTCGCGTCGAAGCGCGATACAGCTGGCTCGTTTACTGTGGACACGTTTGTCTCGACAGCGTCGAACGGAAGCCGAAATTTTCAATGAAACCGCATTCCGCGCGCGACGGTGCTCACCTTCTCGAAATCTTGTTCCGCGCTATCGAGTCGTCGAAAAGTCAGAGGCTTTGACCCGTTTCGCGAAATCGCGAAAACTACGGTAACCCGTAGCGGAGAGAAATTTGATCAAAGGATACAAAGTTTTGTCCTCTGAACGGTAGCTTGTTACGTCAAAAAAAGTGAGAGAGGTACATCGGAGCGTTCCGCTCCTTCTCTGATGGAGATAAGTGGGATAAATATGACCCCACTTATCCATTTAGGGTTTAAATCGCATCGATGCGCTAACGTTGAGATGAAAGTAAACGATGTTATACTACTCGTTACACCTTTACGTTCCTCCAGCCTGCATAATATGTTTCTTGAAAAGAAGATCGGCTTCACGTTCGAAGACAACAGACAACTTTGCCGATCAGTTTCGTTCTCGCGATTTTTCCTGTCGCGCGTTTGCGAGACTCGCGAAAAGAGGTTTCTCCGCAGACGCGATATTTCCCAGGTGACTCGTAATTTCTGCGATCATAAAGGCGTTTCATCGTCGCAGTGGCATTTCGCTCCGTGTCTCTCTGTTTCTCCGAATCCGACGAAAATACGAGCCAATGTGCGCGCCTCGATCTATTAAACTTTCACGCCGAAATTGGACCAGGCGTCGCAACGTTTCCGATACTTTTCGCTGGATCGGCAGGTCGACGCGCGAAGTTGTCGCCGTTTAACAGGAGCGATTCGGTACGCGAGAGTCGCCATGAGCACCTTCTTCTCCAGCCTTTTAATATCGCGAACGGATACGTAACGTCGGACCGTGGATCTTCTGATACGACGGCGATCGTAACGACACCGATAAACTATAACGACGGCGCACATGCGGCGACTCAAAGCGTCGGTGCGCACTTTATCGTACATGTTTCAAACGCTTGCTATTCCTCGATCCCGAGGATAACGTTCCTTCCTGCCAGCCGACGAAAGCAGAACGGAGACGAGTTCGTCGTTGTCAAATGCGTAAACCACTGGGGGTTTCGTTCTATTTTTAGTTGGGCCAACGATCGATCGCGATATAAAAGTTTCCCACACCGCGTTCATCCCAAATTCCCATGAATAAATTGAAAAACTGTCGTTTTTGTATATTTTGTTTGCGCTTAAAATCAGAACGGAACACGATATTGTTTTTATCCTTTGGTCAACCGAAGCGATGCTCGAAATGTTATTCGTTTGGCCTTTCAGGCATATGTAAACAATTAAAATACAAACACGAAACAGGTACAGAGGTGATTCCGTTAACTCGATGATGTGAACCGACGAATATGGTTTCAAAGACCGACCTACCGATTCTGTGGGATCAAGGTTGGAACTGTTGCTCGGTTGTTCACCATGGATAGAAGAGATACCGCCTTGATAAACGTAAAGTTTGATCGAGCGGCATAATGCGATCGTAACGATAGCGATAGCCGATAACTATGTCGGGTGTAAAATGAAAAAGCGGCTGTGGAACGTGGATATATCCGCGATACGCGTTCGCTGAACGTAAACGGGGAAAGAACGAACGCGAACGACTACATCGCGCAACTGAAAATTACGATCCCGCGATTCGATCGAACGACGACCAGCGAAACTTTCCGTACGTGTTTCTAGGATGCCCGTACACCGACACCTACCGACGGTCGAGTTTTGCGGCGTTAACCGTGTCGGACGAAACACGCGATATCGGAACACGCACGCGTTCGTCGACTTTATATACCTCCGTTGTCAGTTTTGAATTCCCCCGAGACTGCGAATACAGGGTCTAGTTTGATACGTGGGACACGCTTCTGGGGTGGATTCGACACTTGGAATTAACACTTGTCGTTAGCATCGGAATAAACGAAGGAAAACAATGTCGAAAACCAGCGCTACAGTCACCGTTGATCATCAGCGAAACAACAAACACCAATTTAATTGCATGCTTCGATCGAGATGCGTGGTCGTTATTTTTACTGGCTCTTCCGCCGGAACGAGTCATTAAAGACCAAGTCCTGCCCTTATAGCGCGAAAATCAGGTCGAATCGGACGTACCTTGTATAGATTTATTTCGATGCTTTTAATAGCTGCATTAACGTCCGAAGCGCTTCCTACATTTTTGTAACACACCGATCTCGTCGAGTCGACCGCGAATACGCTTTGGAAACGGAAATCAATAAACTTGCAAAATAAATTGCGATTCATTCTCGAAAGGCGAAAACAGCTCGAGTGACTCCGACGCGACCAAACGGGATCGAATAAATGTCGAAAGTCGATAGTCCGCGATGGAAACGCGTCATCGTGTGACGTTAATTTATGCTCTGCGATGCCAATCGAGCCGCGAAATGTGTCGCGGCGAGCGCGTCGATTACCGCAAAATTAGAACTAATTTCCGATTTAACTACGACTCGATAAATAGCCTATGAATATTCACGAAACAAGTTGCGCGAATTAACGGGATCGGTTGATCGAATCGAAAACACCGACAACCGTTGCGACCGAGTCGCGTCGCGATACCAACGTTGACGCGGTATCCTCAAAAACGTGCGGCTCGTCGAGTATTTATCCTGTTCATTAACGATATCGATCACGTGTGTACTCGTGGTAGCTGGCCAGTTCGTTAGGTAACGAGCGTTGCATAATGAAATTTATGCCCTCGTCGAGAATATATCTTTCTAGGAATAATTCCCTTGTATCCGAATAATAGATAAAGAATAAAACCAACGTCCCCGTTGGGATGCGTACGTTGTTAGGTGCACGATAATTTTAGAGATACATACGAGTAATTGAAGGTCGATAAGCCTGTTTCCGCGCGGTTCTTCGCCCGAAGGCTGAGCACGCGGTATCGGTTACGTCGCGTTTATTCTCCGGAGAGATCTCTTGCCGGAAACGGAAGAAGGCATCGCGCGTACCTACAACGCTTCGAAAAGAGACAAGAGGGAACGAGAGAGGGGAAACAGAGGGGAACGTGAACGAGAAAGAGTAAAAGGACCGAGGTGGATTTATTTTTAGTAGGCGCCAAGTCAGATGAGGGAGGGCCAACAGAGCCTAGGGTAACTCGTCATTGACGCGCTCTCTCTGGCTGCTTTACGATCGTTTACGCGCCACGAGGGACGACGAGGATCGCGCGCGACGCGAGATAATTCGTGTACACCCGACATTTTCATCTCGGTGGACTTAGAACGCAACGAAACCGCGAGCCGCCGCCGACGAATTCTTTGTTCTCGCTCGGATACGACTCATTCGTGCTCTTCCCTACATTCACCAATTGTTACTGTATTTTGTTAAAAACACGTAAGTCTCCCATTGTTTAATCTCGTTTCAAGGGTCTATTATACTTTACGCATCGATTCAAGGGTTAAATGTCCTACGGTGCGTGCAAAACCGAATCGACGAAATCTTGTCGAGACTCGACCAACTTTTACGCGAACGATCCAGTTCGGCAAACTTTTGCGCCTCGACTTTCCTCCTGGTTTCAAGTTTTCGTCAACGCGATTAAATACAGGGAATTAAACAGGAGCGAACGCTACGCGAGAGTTTCGTCGGGGAAACACGGTTCGAGGCAAGCGCCGACGTTGATTCATCCGTTGGAAATGGAATTCATAACTGGAATAGAAGCCACCGTTTCTAGATTCATCTCGACGGTGATGTTTTCACGTGCTTGTAACGTAGCAATCCTCGATCGATCGATCCGTTGGCCATGAATATATTTCTACGAGTACTCTCGATCGATTCGTAGTTTTCCGGATCACCTTTAATCCGCTGTTACGCAAATAAACGTGCACGCAGAGTAAAACGTAAGGGTAGTCCAAGACCCTTCGAGACGCGTTTACGTCCGCTAGATTAGGAAAAATCGCGGTCCAGCTCTGCGAAATAGAAAAAGTCTCGAATCGATAAGCGTTTCCCATCGTCTTCGGGCTCCTTTTCCTGGCCGAGAGGATGATTCGCGGAAAGGGAACGCTTTCTATCCGATCGATCTCTCTCCCCGATATCCCTGCATTCGCCTCTATCCACTTTGGTTCGTCTGGTCTCCCCATAGCGACAGGACCGAGCCGCGTTCACTTCATTCGGTGCACTCGGTATGTTCGGTTTGTTCGAGGATTCTCCCCTCTATCCCTCGTGCTCTCTGTTAGTTAACCGGTCGAGGATCGCAGCTGTATTCCCAGTGCGAGTGACTCGTGCGTACATACGCGCGCACACGCGTCTCTCGATGCATCGATGACTCATAGACCGAGAATCCACTTTGTTCTATTGCTCGGATCCCCCCGTCCCCGTCGTTCGCCCGGTACTCTATTGCTTTTTCCCTCTGCCATCCTGACAGCAGCGCGATATCAAAGGGGCGTTCACACCGAATTCATCTTTCCCCCCTAATAGCAATCTATCGGGTACTCGTCGCATTGTGCGACGACGTCGTCGGCGCACCTGTCCGTCGAATCTGGTGTGCTAGCCGCCGCGGCCGTAACGTTTCAGAAACGAGAAGTAAACACGCCGCGTTAACTACAATCGCGGTGGCTTCCATTTCTTCGATTGCTTCGCACAGTTTGCCGAGGAGAAGAATCGATCGCAACGAGTCGACGAATACGAGGCTGAAACAAAAAACCAAACTCGAGAAGCAAATTTCGAGCCAAACAGTGTAGCGTTCGACGTTGATCAAATTATTCCAGGCGCTACGGAAAAACCGATATTTTTTTGCAGATTTATCGAACAACAAAAAAGTATTTAACTAACGTCGGCGTCGGTACGCAGGCAAAATTGGCTCCAATCGCGATTTCGACGTCATGCTTGCTTATCGAGCGTTTGTTAGTCCAGTGCTTCCCAACAGGTGTGACGCGACACACTGCTGTACCGTGAAAAGAGCGTGGGTGTGGCGCGAAAAAATTTCTAGTAAATTAACGAAGACACTTTGTTTGGAAAAGAGTTTCCATCGCGTGGAGATACTGCAGTGAATACCCTTATGCTATTTGTTACTCTACCCTCTGCGATACTTTATTTATGATAATCCTTCTTTGTATACCGATGGCTTTTTCATCTTTGCGTGCCGTTTATGTTCGACTTCTCTTGCCTTTGTCGAAAGGTACGTCTCGAAAAATAAACGAAATTGTCATTTCATGAAATGAAATGAATGGTATTATTATTACGTCTGGACCAGTACGGGATCAGACACGCGAGTCGCGTTACAAACATTTTTGCGAACAGAAATGAGTTTTGTTCGGGGAGACAATTGCAATTATCTCGTTGAAACTAAATTGCGCGGGCAGATTTCGGGATGGTCGATGGAATTGGTAAGATGAATTGTTGTTCCAGCGATTAATTTATTGGTTCGTCGCTCGCTGCTCCTGATCGCTCATCGAATACTCACGTCGCGTTACAACGTTCTGTTGCGAGTCAGTGGTAAACAACGCTTTGTTTGTATAGAGCGTCTTTTGGCCCTGATTCGATTCCAAACCCGAGACACGGAATTGACAAGGTAGAAAAATTAAATATGGATATCGATGTAACACGAACGGATGGCGGCAATAGCGCATTTCCGTTGCAAATTCGAGCAACTTTTTTTCAAGATGATTGACGCGCACGAGAAAACGCGATCGAGTTTCGCATAGTTGTGCACGAGTGCGTGCACGATGAAAGCGGCCATCGTTGCACGCGAGAAACATTTTTAGCGATCGCAACGACGATACCGAAAGAAGATCGCCCTTCGATGTTTCACGACTCCCGCAACGAATGCTACGTTTAATTTCAGCTTCGTCATTTACGGTTTGAAATTAACGCAAAAGAGGTAAACGCGCATCGCGCAAACGGCGTTTCAATTCACAATTAGGTCCTGCGTCGGGTACTCTGCCTCGGGGACTCGAAAACGAATTTTCTCGCGCGCGCATGGAACTTTTTTTTTTTTCTTTTATAGAAACGCGACGCAACGAACGGATTAACGTGGAAAAAATATTTTTGGAGGAACGTAAAGCTGCCGTACTCCGTTCTACCGGTATGGTCGTGTATTTTAAGTGTAGCCGTGGAGACTAGGAAGCGCCGGTACCCCAGAAAGAACACACCCATGCGTACAATGTATCCTGGTTATCGCGCAACAGCTGCGCTTAATAGTTTTCAGCCCCGTGTTTATGGCAGGAAAACATCGCCGTATGTTATTTTCGGCGATGAATCGGGGATCCAGTCGAACGGAAAGATGAAAGCCGGGGGTTAATTCTCGGCACGTGATCATTCATCGTATCCCTCGAGGTAAGGAAAAAAATGGTTCCAATGGCGAGGTTTTCGCAAAACCTCAAATTCGAGTTAACGAATTAATAAGTTTTTCACGTTTTGCAATACGTTAGAAACGTTTTTTCCTGCGATTAAACGTGTCATTGTTACATCGAGTACAACGTAATTGATCCGTATCCGGTATATGTATACAAGTTTGCGAAGACAACTACCGCAGAGAACGGACCCGCGATCGGCTTGCAAAAAATGAGCGGGACGACTTGGCGACTTCCATCTCCGCCTAAACAACAGAGTAGCGTCGTTGATCCGACGAAGAAAAAGTTTCCCGTCGAATTACTCTCACGTCGAAGCAACGACTGGCTTTTCGCGGCATTTGCATCTACTTGACATTCCCGATTTCCACTATTTAAAGCGAACCGCCTCGTTCTCCTCGCTTTTCTCCTGTTTCCCGATTCCTTTGCCCACCCGCGCACCCATCCACGTATCGTCGCACTGCAGGAAAGTATTAATAATAAAGTATTACGCCCCGTCGACGCCGCTTGAATAATTGCTGAAAAAAAATCAATAGTCTAGAGTTCGGTGTGCAGTGATTTACGCGCCAACGGGTAAGTAATTAATAGTTCGAGAGACATTTCCCGCGAAAGGTCCGCGACGGGCTCGCCCGAATCCGTTTAGGCCGAGATTCTCGCATCCGTAACGAACGCGCAGGCCCGAGTTCCTTTTTAGTTCATTTTTCACGAAAATTCTATTTAAAAAGTATAGCTCCTAATTTTTCCATATCGATGGCACAAGACCTATTGTGTTCAATTAATTGTGTTCAACGAGCTATAAAAAGCTAACCCATAGCTCTACGTAAATGGTTAGCATCTAGACAACAATTCTAAGCGAATGTGTCGTCGCGGCTTGTAATAAATCGTCGTTGTCTCGTCGCGGTCGTTGCCTCTGATTACACAGACATTTCAAGAAACGGACGAATAGTCGACGCGTTTACGTCTCGCTCGGCTAAGGAGACGATACACTTCTCCTATAAGCGGACAAACTGAAATCTAGACGACTCCAATTAGGGAAACCGAAGGGTTCTCGAGTCGTTGCAAATCTCGCATGCTCCTCGAACGACACCGACGTTCTACGATGCAATTATCGCGTTATCATCCAAACGAAGATGTATTTGCCTAGAAATACATGATAACACGATGGAACGTAATTAATGTTGGCGATAATATTGGAACAACTATCGAGCGACTCGCGTAAAAGTAGAACGCGACGTTACGACGGTATCGTCTTCGTTGCTGCGTACGAGCGAGAATAACGAATCCGTCGCAAGATGCATCGAAAGGACGATAGACGGTAATAAATTAATAAAAGTTTTCGTGTATATGCCGTTACGTGCCAGCAAGGTTTCGAGACTGGTCGAGACGAGATCGGATCAGCGGTACACGGAAGGTGGGCGAGCACGCAGATGTGTTTTCGAGCCAGAAATCGCTCGCGAGTGGACGCATTGCCGTGCTAGAAAGGCCAGCTGGATGGCTATCGATATTATACGATACCGATAAAAAAAACTTGAAAAAAGTAAAAAAAATTACGCCAAATACATGAAAAAGTGGAGGAGACTCAAGGAGTTATGTACGATTTGCATTTGTTTGCAAGATCATGCGATTAATTTGTACCTGAACGCACGGTTTGTCGGTGAGTCAATTTAATCAAAAATGTATCTAATTATCAAGATGCCGGACATTTGAAATTCGAGAATGAAAACGAAAGAGCACAATTTCTAGAACCTCTCAATCAACAAGAGCAGCGCACGGTCTGCCACGAGACTTTGTAACTGCTACCTTTCAAATTTCCACGATTTTCCGCACGCTCCGGCGTACACGCCTGCTTAATTAAATAGTATGCACCGGAGCGGTATCGGCGAACGCGTTTTGTATCGAAAACGGTTAATAAAAGGCGTTTCGCGTAAATGCAGCATCTCAAAGGCTGGCGAAAATGAGACGGAATTTATTCCCAGAAAATTTGACGAGCGAATATCGATATCATCGCGACCAGGGTATCGACGGGGCGTTTATTACGTGCGACGAAAGAAAATTTCTGATCCAACGAGCCTTTCGCTACCCTGCACCATTTTGAATTTTAAATTCGCGCACAATTTCAGACAACGTCGACGAACGACCGGGCGTAATTTCGTTAATAAATTTTTAAAGCTAAAAGCCGAGCGCGGCGTTTAGCTAAACGATGCTGAAAAGCTAATGCATCGGCGTTCACCATTATACCGTTTCTTTCTTGATTCTCTTCGCGTTTTCTATCGTTTCGATCGTTCCCGATGCAAACCGATCTAACATAAGCGATTCGCGAGGAGACCCTGCAGCTGTCCCGTCCAAGCTTTCCACGACACTCGGTTGGTTCAATTTACCAATTAAACGATAACATTCCGTAGAATAAAGCAAACGCGAGGTAGTCTCATCTGTAATGTGTGCGTTGTAAAAATTGAATTTTTCATCGGTGTTTGAACGTGGCCAGCGTATGGTCAAACACACCGATAGAATGTACAGACTTAAAACTTAGCCATACTCGCATCTATAGCGTGGGTGCATACATCGCATGAAAGACTTAATTTCAGCGTTTATTCTGTAGAATATTTCGTTCCGACCTTGTATAATCGTATCTGAACCAACCATTTATTCGTGCCTATTGTGTAGCTCGTAAATTACAAAAGGTATTGAAATATGTTTCATCGGAAAACTATCCCGGTTTCGAAGGTCTGTGGAATAGTAGGAAAAAATATTATTCGCGAGAGCCGAGACGAATGCGAAATTGGACTGCCAGGAACGAGGAGTAGATAATCTCTAAGCTATAATCTGAAATTCCGTTTCAGGTTCCGGTAAACACTAATCATTTGAATAAGATATCGGACCCGAGGCGCTATTCGTTAAACGCTGGTTCGAGCATTTTCCGTCAGACAGGACGAAAACTCGCGCAGCTAGCGAAAAGAATAGCGGCCAGAGCCCTCGGTAAACAAAGGAAGTAATACGTGGAGACGAGCGGACGTCAATTGGAAATCGGATTGGGCGAAATTCAATTAAGAATCGAGGAAAATTGGCCGGAGCGTTAAGGCGCGACGATGAATCCGTAGATCGTACATTGTCCGTTCTCGCAGATCGACTCTGGCTAGGAAATAAACGAAATTTCACGGATCGACGAAGACCGTTCGCGACAATGACGCCGACGCCGCATTAATTTATCGGGCGCTCGACGGTGGGAATCGTCACGACCCAAGATCTCGAACTTGGAAAGTAAATGAAATTTGTTTTCGCGTTCGAGACGTCGCGCGTCGGTGTCCAAATATTTGTCTTTGGAATATTTATCGAACGCCACGGCAACCTTTGCGAATCGAAAGATTCGCCTTCGAAGATAGCCTCGCGTCGGCTGAAGATTTTCGATTCTCAGACGGTATTCTAGAAAATAGTTGAAAATTCCTGTCGAAATTACTCGGAAAATACCAAAGATAGTTTACCCCTCGTTGTCGGAACGTATTCGTTGCATCTAAATTTTGGTAAAAAAGATCAAACATCCTTAGGTCCGTCGATCAAATAGCGACGCGTCTCGTCGCGGAATGTCACATCTGTCTCTGAAGGTATCCGTTGTCTCGGAACGACCCGATTCCGCGGAGACTAATCGAGTTACCTTAGTTCACAATGGCTAGCCAGAGAGCAAGGTATCCACCGGCGTTGCGACCTCGCGACCGAACTCCACCCGCACCTCCGGAGAGTGGCTTCTCTATTCTCAGGCGGCTACATACTTACATTAATGAGTTAGCAGCGAACGAGAACTTGGCTGGCTAGCGCGAGAAGCAGTCGCGCTCGCGGTTTCCGACGCCGCTGCCGCTGCCGCGCCGTCCTACGTCGCGCGCGCGCGCGCGCGACACCAAGTAGACGTATGAAACGGGCAACCCCTTTAGCGCGAGCTCACGGTCCACACCAATCTCCATTACTTTACCTCGTTACGCCGCTCTGCCACGAGACACCGCACCTTACCTTCTAACTACTACCCATCTAAGTATCGCCTTTCTCGCTCCTCTCCATCCACTTCCGCCGGCTATACCTCCCTTTTCCTTGCACCTGTACGCCGGAACGCGAGTGGGACCCATTATCCGATCTTTTTCTCTAACCGCTCAAAAATGTATTTTAATGCACCGATAGCGCATTCGAGAAGATGAACCATCCTCTCCAGCTGGGTAATCGTTATCGCGAGAACTGCATCTTCCCGAAAGCAACCTCTTACCTCAAGAATGCGAAGGCATTCTCGCGCTCTACCTAGCTACGCGAGTCGACGTTTCCAACCATGAAAATAGGGAACGAAAAGTACAGAATTTCGCGACCGCTATCCCAAAGTCTAATTTTTGTATGCCGCGAAAGACTGAAACCGCAGCCAAATTAACAACACAGGAGGGCTACGCGAATCGAATACGCGAGTACCGACCGACCGACCGACCGCGTATTTAATTTGATTTCCACCTTGCAACCGTGAATCGTATTTTTAATCCGCGACGGTTAAGCTTTCTTACGGCAATGAAATTGTTTCGTGCGCAAACGAGGCGCGGACTTCGTCGCGCTAAAACACTCGACTCGGTCATACGTTGAAGAGTCCGATGCACCTTCTGGTGTTAACGAGGTCAAGCCATCGACGGTACGGTTCGACCGCGGCTCGAGTGGCGCATCGAACGCGTTTCTCACGAACGCGACTAGCCCTTTGTTCCTCGTTCTCACGTTATGCCGAGGGACTAAGGGACAATTAAGTAGCTACTCCCCCTCGAGAGCATCGGCCAAGAGGCCACGACACAGAGATTGAGCGCGCATGCTCGACAAAGCTTCAAGAACTATCTCATGACTCTTCTTTTGCCTCGACGTTTAATTTCCCACCTTCACCTCGTCGATGGGAAACGAGGAGTCGTCGAGCTCTACCCCGAGCAGCGGGAGCTGTAACAGGTGCGTGCAGTCTCGAGTAACGCTTCGGCGTCCACTCGGTGATTCCGCACCGTTCCGCACCATCCGCGCCGCGAAAAGATAATAAACGATCGACGCCGTAACAAACGGGAAGGAAAAAGAAAAGAAAAAAAAAAAGAAAACACGAGGATTGCGATGGAAATGTTTTTTCAGGTAGGATTTCTGTTTGCACCGGAAAGAACGAGATATGAACGCTCGATGTTTAGTACACAGTCGGAAAAGTATGTTGTAATCGACATTCCATACACGATGCATGGTTCCTCTACGCAAATATCGCGTAACGTTTCCCATTGGAGAAACACCTATTATATAATTTAAAATAAATACTCGTTACAAAGCCGTAACAATACCACGTTCCCTGAATAAAAATAAACTGTTAATGTCGTTTCGTTTTGCGGCGCATCAGTCGCCTTTAACGCGTACGAGAAATGTATTCTCGGTGCAAGATTGACATCTCGCGTACACTTTTTACGCGATCCAGGGATGGTAACCCTATCCGCGAAGGAACGAGGAATACCGGTTTTCGTCAGACTCCGATATTATTCGCTACTCATCGACCGCGACCGATGCGACCGCGATGGTCCGCATGATCGCCCGATCCTCTGGTTGCCAGCATAGGGTTGGATAATATTCGACTCCTCGTTTAATCACCTAGCCTGGCTGGACACGGCATTGTTTCCTTTGCAAATAATCGGGCAGCTCGTGTTCGCGATTAACGACGATCTCGTTTGTTTCCGCGACGCGTCGCGTGGCGTCGGGGCGGTTTAGCGATTATCGAGTTACTCGAGTTTGCTCTCGTTCGGGGAATTTTCAAAGGACCGTGAATCGTTCTGGCACTTGTCCATTTCAATCGCGGTTACGAGCGATTACGAGAAAACGTAAATCGTCGGACAGGACGAACGGTGAACCGCGTTGGCAATCGCTCGCGTTCGTCGGTCCGTTCGGTAAACTATACTCTACGGTCTCGGTCTGCTGACGCGTCGATTTGTTCACCGAGTCGGACCAATTTCGTGAGAAACGTCGCGACCAATTATAGAGTTCATCGATTCTCGAGTTCCTCCGCCTTTCGTCAAGGTCGTTCCTCGTTAAAATAACAACGCCTCGTTGGGATCGATCGGCGAATAATGCGCGTCACCGCAAGACGTTCCCTCCTTCTGCTTCGATTGCGCTCTTATCGCTCCGATTACAGTGGTGCCTCGCGTAATATGTTCCAAGATCGGAACCGTCAATTATCAATATACTAGCTATGGACGGAAATAATTCAACCCAGGAGCTAGCAATGTATACAAATAAAGACCAACGGTTGCAAAGGTTATCCACGTTTAATAAATGTTACTCGCATTCCAGAAAGGTTCTAGAAAATTAAACAAAATTCGTGAGTAAATATATACGCGTGCACGTTGTTCGTCGAGAAGCAACGCGAGGCGGTGCACCCGAAGCAAGTTGTAAAGGGAAAAATTTATTGTAGATGTCGTCGTACATGCTCTGAAAAGTTCAACGAATAAGTCTTTCTCTAACAAACTTGATCAATAACCGAGACACTCGATCCAAGAGACAATTCGTCCCCGCGACACGCCCGAGGCGTTCTTCGAGAACCAGTTTGACTAGAAAATTGCGCGTCTTTCGAGAAAATTCGTCGACGAAAAATTGCTTGCACTCCGTGAACCGGCTATCGGTTCGTAGATAATCGGGCAGCCGATGAACCGTTTCTGGTTCGGGCGAAGAACGATGGCACCAGCACGCTCGAGCGTCGCGTATTCGTGAATCCGTATGCATAGAACTCGAGACCAGCGAAGGAACTCGTACAAGAGCCTAACGATCGTACGCGTGACAAGACCGACAAGAATGTCGGTGACGTCACCACCACCGCCGCAGGTATATCGCATGTGAGTCAACTCCGAAGAGAAACGGAGTTCCACGAACGAACGTACGCGTACGTTCCTCGATTGGTCGGTCGGTTGGTTCGATTATCACCCGCGTCCCCGTCATTCGATTGTACGCGTATACGTGACCGGGCACGTCTCGCAAGTAATCTATTAATAAATACGTAGGATTCGTTCGAGGCAGCTGCCATATGGATAACCGGATGGATAGGCACCCGCGAGCTAAGCGTTATCATCGAGGGGAGAGACGGATTCGGATAACGCTGCTCGAACGAAAAGGGCGAGCGCCTTGGCTGCCTTTGACGCACACGCTGCCAAAGACCAAACAACGATAACCGTACGTAACATCCACCACGGGAATTGGTCGTTCATTTTTCCTGTTACGCGTCATCTTAATGCGTTTCGTAATTGAAAGTAGAGTAGTGCTAGTCGATCGGGCGATACCGTATATCGAATCAAAACAAATTATCCCGTGCTGGTTGCAATAATCTAAAGGCGCGATGCCAGATCGAGGCATCGCCTTCCCTCTGATACCTTCAAACGAAACTAATTCTACCGTGGCACAGCGAATAATATAAACGATCGACGACAGAGCTTATTTGTTCCGGGATTGAGCGAAATCCTGACTTTCGAAAACGTGAACGAATACATTGGCTATGCGACCTTACCGTTGCACCGCGACAACAACCGCGTCGATAATTTACGCCAGCGCGTAAATTGTACCGTGTGTGCGAGGATATACACAGTGAACGCGAAACTCGCAGAGACCGCTAATGACTACGACGATAAATT
The DNA here is from genome assembly GCF_026225885.1 of Hylaeus anthracinus. Lineage (NCBI taxonomy): Eukaryota > Metazoa > Arthropoda > Insecta > Hymenoptera > Colletidae > Hylaeus > Hylaeus anthracinus. The sequence continues at coordinate 18,042,105 of NW_026533254.1, forward strand.
ATGATGCGAGCGCGACAGAATGAGTCGTTGAGAAGAATCGGATCGAACGCTAGCTTCTCTCTTCGATCGAGTATCGCGCTTAATCGCGAAGAACGCAAAGCGTAGGTACGCGCTACCAACCAAGTTCTTTCCAAGTTTGTGAGGCGTCGCGATATCGGTAACGTTGTCTGGCGTACAGTTACGAATCGAGTGCCACACCCTGATAAACGCATCGCAACCGTTGAAGCAATTCGATAAACGTGATCATCGATGGACGATATAAACGCAACCGTCGCAATTCTCGAGAAATCTCCAAGGTGACGCGTCGACGACGACTCTAATCGTTTCCAAGTCAAAGGACGAAAGGAATTCTCTTTCAGAAGCTTACCCGAAGAACCGTTCGCTCGACTAAACGTGCGAATGAATATGTTACGCGGAGCTTTTATTCGCAGTGTGTCGGTCCAACGCCATTCAGCTCATCTTCGTCCGAGGCCACGCGAGACGGAAGGAATGCGCTCCAAAGGAATGCGATGACTAACAAGATGTTGCGCGTAGAATGTTACGCTTCGTTTTTAATGAAAGTTCGTAGGTGGGCGACGAACCAAAATAGTATTTCATTCATCTTCCGCCGTAAGAGTGGATGACTAATGGTTTACGAGGGAATTAACGATAAAAGATTGTAATCTACCACTGCTACGATAAAGCACTCGACTCGAAGCGTCCTTCCAGTCGGATAGCAATTTAGCGATAGTAACTTAACGGTTGGACCTTCCAACTCGCGATTGTCTTATTCTTGCACTTTGAATGCACATAAAAAATAAGATCGAATAAGATTCGATTTAATCTTTTTGGACCAAACTTTTCACGCTTCGTTACTTATGCGCATCGCATTACACCCACCAGAATCGGTGTGCGATACATCCCGTGGTTCAACAAGCACCACGCCAACGTCGGATCTTTCCCATTTACCGTTTTTCCGTCTCCAGATTTGTTTCGAGGTACGGCTGTTTCCTTCGAATGCTTCCACGAGTATCGATTTACCATTAGCATCGCGGCTAAAGACTCGAGCAACGCGCGATGTGCCGCGTGCGGATGGATATCTGGTCCTCGACTATTTTAGGCGGAAGATCCAAAAATAATCGAGCACAGCCCCTTGTTTCTTCCAACCTGACCAACTTCCGGAGATTAAATTCTCTCCTCGTTACTCTCTTCGAACACACGCAGAGTTCCTTTTTGCTCGAACTCGAGGCAAAAACGATTCGGTGCGTCGAGTTACGAAGAAATCGTGAACGAACACCGAGAGGAAGAGGCGGTTGTAGCGAGGTGTCGTGTTAAAAAGTACGAGGAGAAATATTTAATTTCTCCGGACCGGTTCGTTAGAGGTGCAAGCCACGTCTCCGTTCTAAACACGGGGTACGTGCCAACACGTACAGGCTGGGAACATTTCGAGCTACGAAACGGCACGGTCGACGCGTATTTGTTGCGCTTTGCCGCTCGCGAGGAAAAGGCCGCGCGAAAACGAGGCAGAGAGGAACAAAAAACTCGCGTCTTAAAAAGATATGCGTACGCGACAGTTGAAAATTAAAATGGTCCTGACCCGAAACGTTGCTTCGATTTGCGATGAAAAACGAGAAGGAAACTGAAGATAACATCCTTAAATCTTAATTGAGATTTAACGAGAATTTTTGAAGCAGGCTATTTCGCTATTGGCCAAAGCTACGTGTCGCGTAAACCAACGAGTGATAGCGTTATTATCATAAAAACGCAATTTACGAACGAAACGACGAATTTCTCCCGCATCGCGAACATCGCTCAGGGGCATTCTCCGTAGCTCATTCCCGTAGAAACTGAACGACCTCTTTCAAGGGCTAGGGCAATTTGTAAAAAAAATTAGGTCGCAATTAAGGGATCATAGTGTCGACAAATTATACCTTGTCCACGATTATTTTTTCAAGAGATCAGTTGTAAAAGCATCGCTCGAACAGCGTGTACAAAGTGTTTCTTCTCGACGCACGCTGTTTTATTATTTTCGATATCGATACTTTCGTGGAAATTAACAAGCAAAACTAAATTATCGGTAAGTGAAGATTTTATCAAATACCGATACACGACGGAAAGTATTTCTCACCGTTACGATTTTGAATTTTGGAGATTCTTTCGTTACGGTTATTTTTTGTGATTCCCTTCGACGTATTCGCGTAAAAGGAAGAGGAAAGTGGATAAACCAAAGGATGCGAGTTTCGCGCGCTGCGTAAGGACGAAAGACGTTAAAAGAAACAAGGGTAAGCTCGAGGCAACGCGCTCGATCGGGAGAAACGGATTTCGCGGGAGTATGTTTGTTACACCTGTTAGAGGACCGTGCGGTGAAACGTTTTCACAAAAGCAACTTCTTCGGCTGGATGTAAACATCGTACTCGGAGCTAGAAATCGACGACAAAAGATTTAGAAAAGCTACTCTGGGCAAAAATAGCGCGCGTAGGAATCTCTCTACGGAACCTTCCTTTGTCAAAATAATAGAAACACACCAAAAATAACGCGTTCTACGCGAAAGGAGCAGCTGCGGAAGTTTCTTTGGTCCTCGTTCTCGGGCTGGATACAGCGAGGAGAGGATCCCCGTCGTGGATGACAAGGCGACCGTAAATTTCGTTTCAGGAGGATGCGCGACGAGAGCAAGAGGAGCGTTTCGTCTTGGAAACGGAGAATTTCGGTATTCTCGACTTCGACCGCGGAGACTACATGCACGCTACGTTATGTGGGTTACTGTAATTAATCTCGAGTACAGTCCACGAAATTAGCAAAAGCTCCAGACGACCCAACCTATAAATCAGGGAACTAGATACGTCCCGCTCAACTTTTTCCTCCGCGAAATTTCCTGCATTATGCTAATTCAAATTTGTCTACGCCTACGTTTTATTTCTTTCTTCGCGCACCTACCCATCGGTAACCGTTACATCGAATGGAATTGTTTGCACCGTGTCTAAACAGATCGCTGTTTCGAATTAGTCCCAGCAACGGATTCGGTGTATCTGAAACGTAACGCGCGGTGTGCAATTACCTCAACGCACTAATTCTCCGTATTCCCAAGCAATATGCTCTCTGGTGAACTAATATTCGCGACGTTTGAGTGACAGGTTCGTTCCTCTCCGGCTGCTAAGCGTACAGATATCTACCAGCGAATTACACTACAGCGATGCCAGCGCCGCCAAGTTATTTTCACAGGAACTTGTTTAACGGCAAAACGATAACGTAATAATGCTAATGCCGATCCGCTAATGCGGGAATATTTGGTTGGCGATCTCATCCTTGCTCGGGTATTGCCGTTCGAATGCATATTTACGAATTCGTCCCGAGTAAAGCAACGGAAGAAGGTTCCCGCAAAAGGAAAACTATTCCTCCCGTTCCTGCGTTTAATATCCGCTTTCTAAATGCATGCGAACAAAATTTAAGCACCGATGCGAACAAGATGCAGCGACTATCTCGCATTCCCGGGGTCGGTTAACCGTAAAATCGTAATCGCGAGATACGACCACTGCAATGGAATCACCTCTTGTACGCCGAGAGCTTTTTCCTTTCGCGCGAGTCGATTACGCTCGTAAAGGATCGTTCCTCCTTAAAGTTGCCGAAGGTGTGAAAATGCGATAAGGTCATTCCACGCGTTATTCGATTCTCGAATTATCCCGTTACAGATGAAAGTGTAGTCGCGATTCGACGAGGTACTTGTTTCCTATTGTACGAAACTGCCATTTGTCATTAACTTTAGTTTTCCACTTTCAGCCTTCCACGCAACTACTAGAGGCTCATTTTTCTCTGGTAAAGCCCCTTTGACTCATCGCGGCGGAAGTGACGGGAAGACTTCCCGAAAGCGACGATTTCGTTCCAAGGTATCGAAGCGATTGAGTCGGCTTATTGCTCACCGTACGGGTATCCGATACCCACTTCCTTTCGCGATACCGTTCGCAGGATCGCGCGCTCGAAAGTAAACGGAAGGTCAGCGACTGACGCGGCTGTAGTACGCGAGACGGAGTGGTAAGTACTCGAGCCTGAAGCGAACGACTGCTAGCGAGACTAGAAATATATAAGTTAACTCGCGTCGCGTACTCGTGCCAACATGGCGACGCATCGCTTCGTCTCGCTTTGCTCTTTTTCCTTTCAGCTCGCGACCTCGACTCTTCTTTCTTCCATCTTACTTCTGCTAGACGCGTTCTCTCCATCGCTCGGCGTACTCGCACGGTACACAGCGAGCACGTTTTCTCTGAACAAACCAGAACTAGCAGAACCAGCAGAGGGAAAAAGTACAGTTTCCATGACTAGAGCTCGGGCGACGGAAAACTTGGTTACAAAATTCGACGGGCGAATCTGGTCTGTTTAGCTTGGCGTCGAATCGACTTTTTGTTCGATTTTAAACTTCCACACCAGCGTTTCTCAACCGTCGCTTTTCCCCTCGATAATAACAAATTTGGATGGATCGCCAAGCGTACGGATAAGTATATCTCGAGTTTCTAAAAGGACGTGGGAGCATCGCAACGGATAAGCTAGAGGGCTCCGAGGATGACACGCGTTTCAGAACGTACCAGTCTATCAGCAATAGCGGAAAGGATTATACGGCTCTGCGTGAAAACCAGCGGGTGTTTGTATCGCAGGCCGAGTAGTGCCGCGTACGCGACGTAGATGAAGAAAAGAAGAAGACGATGGCGAAGAAGCCGGTTGTACAGGGTATGCGGTTACAGTAGAATGCGACTCGCTAGGGACGTAATCTTCGCAGTGATACTTGTTCCGTTGCTGTTGCATGCGCGCGACCTTCTCTCGTACCCTCTCGCATTCGACAATTCTCCCTACAAATTCGACGTTTACACGAATAGAAATTTGTAAACTGTTTTAGAACAATGAAACTTCAGTTCATCCGTTTCCGTGTGCTATTTTTCATCGACCGAGTATCTGGATGAGCCGTAAATTGGAAAGCAAATTTGTCCTCGATCGCGGCTCGTAAAATTAATTAACGTGTACTTTCGGGGTCGTATTCATATCGGAGTTCTCTTGGCCGAGTAAAAATTTCCTGTGTACGATCGCATACATTTTTTGTATCGATTTGTCGTTTACGAGGGGTTCGCACGGAAATGTCAAAGGGCAAGAGAGTTTTCGATACGTTGCATCGATACGGTTGCACAGTTTTTCTTTGAGGCTGGCACCGCCGTGACGCTTCCCTCTCGTCTACTCGACGCTTTGCGACTAGTCGCGACCAACCCGTCGTTCATTTAATCAGAACGAGCGTACGAAAGAAAGGCGATTAAGGGGTTGCTTCGTAATAGTAGAAAGAGCGAGCGCAATGGGAGAAGGGAGGTGGGCGCTCGATGCTTTTCGAGCTCGTTTCTTCTGTCAGTCAAGGCGAACGAATTTCCTGTCGCCGATGAAAGACCCTCCTCGATTACAGGATGACTAATCCAGGAAGACGAGCGATTCATCGATGCGCTTGCAACCGCCGTCGCGTCGCGTTGATCGTCTCTAACGCGTATCGTCGTATCTTCAGTTCCTCTTTCCTTTTATCGCGGTCGTACAATTTTATTGCTGCTGGGTCTGTAGCGAATAAGACCTCGGACCGTAATATTTTTCGAGCTCTCGTCGCATTAATTCGATCGATACCCGAGTAACGATTAAAAATGGAGAATACAAATCTACGAACAATTGCGTCCCGATAAATCGATCGCTAAGCACCACTCGACGGTGAACTTGTTAACGAATGAGACATCTCGCGCGAGCTCGAAGAGGCGAGAAGAGAAGAGAAAAGGACTGGGGAGAAAGAAAGGAAGCCAGAGACGAGGGAAGAACACTGAGAGCGTAAAGACGTGGAAATTCTGCAGAGACAAGCGATATTCACGGTTGGGCAAGACGGGTGGTGTCGAGTAGGCATCATCGAGTACTCCTGCAACGGCGAATAGTTACAGCCGCAACGGTGTTTCGTGGTATTCACGGTTCGATGTATACCATCTCTACGAATCGACCAGCGGAACATAAAGTTCGAGGAATGGCTGTTTATCGACAGTTTCCGAGCTCGCGATCATCGAGTGTATTCGAGGTTGATCGACCTGGAATAAAAGACGCTTAAATCGTCCAAAGGGCAACTGGTGAGGAAATACGTATTTACGGTGTAAATACGAGCCGATATCGATAAATCGAACAAACTTCCAACTTGTTAGCAGGAATGAGAAAGGTGTGCGGAGAGGAAACAAGCTGTTTTCGACAAATGTTCCGATAGCGAAGAGCTGTATCGAAATTCAAAGTCGTTCCGCTACGCGAGAATTGTAACGAAACGCGGAGCATCCTTTTCCGTCTTCGCTAGTCCTTGGCGTGCTTTCGATTAAAAGTTGGCGCTTTCGAGCAACGGTGATATCTTAACGTTTTCCACTCTCGCGCAACTTTTTGGTTTTCGGCTACGAGCCGCCCGGAAATACCTATTTCTCTTTTCTGAATGATTCATTATCGTAATAAATTCAAACTTGGTTCTCGATGCTTGCGTATATGTTGGCAGGTGTACGACTCGACAACTTAGGCGAGGTCCTCGAGGGAATGATCCAAGCGCGATGTGGAGATTAGTATCGAAAACAAAAATTGGACTTTTACCACAGTCTCGAGGTTGGAACCTTTGAAATACCATTTCGAATAACACCGTCTCGTTTCACGGTGAATAAATGTGTACATAGACGAATGAACATTTATTCGTAGCGTAAAGGGTAACGCTTATTTTATACGAGCACTTGATATTTCAAATAAATCGATATTTCATTTATTTTCGAACAACGTTGCGGGGAATAAAAAAGTAAAATATTATTCCGAATAGTTATTTCTTATTTTCGTTTCAAATAAAATTTGCCCGGATCGACTTACGATTCCGCCGGTCGATCGCGATTCGCGAGCACTTTTAATTTGATCCCATCCAACGACTCGATAAACGTTGAAGCAATTTTCAAAGGGAGAATCGCCCGTTTGCCTTTCCGGTTTCGCGTTCGTTAACGATTGGACGAACAACATTTTCCTGCGGTAAACTATCGAGACCCGTAATAAAAGATGTAACTTCCATCTTCCTTTAGGGATATCGAGAACGTAAAGGTCCAAGGTAAATGGGGTTGAATGCGTTAACAGTCGAGGCAGAAGACTAAAGAAGATAATAAAGGCGTTCGATTAAAGGGAACAGTGCTTCGGTGATACCGTTATTTTTCACGGAGATTAAGAAACGTCAAAAGCCTTCGACGATGCAGCTTCTCCGGTAGGAAAAGTTGCGCAATTGCGGTGCGCAACTATATGCGCAAGCAAGCTGTCGCAGGACAAAAAGAGCGCTCGTAAGAACCAAGCCGTAAGGTTCAGAGCAACGAGGCGGTTCCATTTGCGTTTCTACCGAACCAGATTTCGAACACGCAACGGGAACAAAGAAGCATCGAATAGAGAAAAAATGCCACCTCGATGCCGGCCATTGGCTTTACGAGTTTCTCGGGCTTATCTACGACCGGTGCCTTCGTTCGAAATTAGTCGAACGGAAAGTCGTTGCTCACGGTAACGCAACGCTTCCATTGAAGCAGCGACTACCGTTTAAAGCGGTATCTTTCAAACTCGATGGAACCCGACTATGTACTCCTACAAGAAAGAAAACCTCTCCGCCCGTATACGATTCGAGCGAAATAGGTTGGACGAGGTTGTTCGACCATGGTGGTATTTAAACATATTTTGGTTAGTTTAATTTAATTCTATCGATATTGTAAAATAGCTATATCCAAACTAATACGGTGCTGTAATAGGCAATTTAGCCCACCAAACCGCTGTCAATCTCATGTCTGCCCAACCAATTCGATTCGAACCAAGTTAGAAATTATGTTTAACTTGTTTTCCCTAAAAACGTCCTAATATCCCGCTAATAAAGAACACTGGTTTACAGTGAGAAAGAACGCGCGAAACTGGAAATTAATTTATCGCGAAACGATTTAGGATGTTTCGATGAAACACGGAAGTCCACGAGTGTCGTGCGTAAGAAATTAAACGCGTCTGTAAGTTACTAACGCGAGTACGAGGTGACGAGAACTCGTGAAAAGTAATTTTGTCTCCCTTTCCCTCTCGCTCTCTTTCTTTCGTCTCCGACAACAGTCGTGGGTAATTAGAGCTATGAATGCAACGAGACGCGTAATGCTCGCTTCGTTTCCAGACAACAAAACTTTGCGAGAAGAGTCATACCGTGACCATAACGCACCCAAGTTTCAAAAGTGGCGCGATTCAAAATTCCAAAGTCTTGAAGGAAATTGCGTCGTTTGTCCGATCAAAATTTTGACTTGACGTTAACGCGTGCCAGATTTAAAGGTCTGCCGTGCTACTTCCACGGTTAGCTTTTATCACTGGTAACGAACAACATTTACCATTACCGAGCGAGTCGAAATTCGTAGGTCTGTTCGTTTCGTTTCTTCCTGTTCGCAACGTTAAACTGTTATCGTAACGGGAAATCTCACGTAGAACCACTAAAAGTATTTCTTCCAAACACCAGGATTATCTGGACCCGCGGATAAATGGTAAAAACGTTTCGATAATGCGACTTTTTACGCGTTTCGTGAAACATAATTACGCCTCGAATTCACTCCGCGGCACGACCATCGAATAAAGCCGCTCTCCCGTGCTCCATAGAGAGGTAAAATGTACTTTGTATTTTATCGCTATCGCTGCTAGTTATCTCGCGGGAGTATCGGCTGTCCAGGGAAATGTATTTTCTCGACTCGCTTGTATTAATTAAAATTAATTTCGTCCCGCGTTGCGCGACGACCACGCACCGTTTTATCTTCTCGGATAGAAAAAAAAAAAAAAAAAAAAATTGTTACCAATATTTATAACGGTCGCACTCGTTCGGTTATTTTGTCTTGCAGTTTTTCATCGCCGTTTCGATGCCAAATTGGTTCTTTCATCCTATTTAAATTGAAGTGTACAACCAAAAGCACGGTACACTCTCGTGCACCTAATATTTTCGCGGCTGGTCGACAAAATTCGAAGCGGTCTATCGTTGAACGCGAAACGCGGTCTGAAAATCTGCACGCGATTCACATCGGTTGTCTGCGCTTGTCACGAATCGCGTTCATCATAAACGGCTGACAGTCGACGCGGCGGACGATTTCCAAATGCAAATGTATTTCGCTTCGCGATTGAACGTCAGCATCGTTTTCGAGCGGTCGCCTCTGACGGACGGCCCAGCGGCAGAGTTCTAAACTCAATGGCCTCTACCGCTGAATCCAACCAATTAGAACGGATTCGGCGATATGTAATATGGGTGACGTGAATTACTATCGCGTTCTTCGCATGCCACGCATCGCGCATTCCCGTGCCCTTTCTTCTCCCCCGCTTCCATATTTTCCGTGCATTTAATTGCCCTACGGATCGACCGGCCATCGACGAAACATTCGACGCGATTCTTCTTGCCTAACGGTATATCGTTTTCCTTTAAGGTGGTTCAGCTTTAACATAGTTTAAAGACCCATGTGATTTCAAGGAAAATAGACGCGTGGTAGGGACTACTCGTTGAATGAGTAATACCGAGAAATAAAATCTCCGTCATTCCCGACAGTTTCATGCGAAGCAACGAGAGAGACGCATTGCACATCCCGGTGAATGAATCACAGCTAAATCCTGCGCCCCTCTCCGAGCCAACGCGACTTGGCGCGGTCTGGCCCAGCCCGGTTCGAGGAACTGGAACGAGTACTTTTGTCATTGACACAGCCTCGTGACTGTTTCAAATGCCTCTAGCGGCGCTTAAATGGTAGAAATACCGAGGAAATTTCAAAGAAAAATGCGAATCTATCGTACAAAGTTTCGAGACAACACTTTGGAATCCGATTCAGTTTCGTTGCGCTATTTTTCACCCGAGATGAGTAACATCCTTATTTAGCTGAAAATTGATGATACGTTTATTATTTCAGGTACGGAGCTGCAAACTGAGAGCTCCGTGTTATTTTGATCGGTTATGCATTATTCCATTAAAATTGTGTCTGTCTCTATATTTGACCATTGCGGAAAAATTAAATTTCTCCGATCTTCCAGTATTGGACAAACGAACTCAAATTCGATTCCGGGCTTCCGAAGCGGCTTGCCGACTCGATAGAATTTTACGTTCAATTTAGTCCGGAATGGCGATAAGGTAAAGCAATATCGCCGTGGAACGTGTGCCTGTTTCGGTTTTATCGCGGACACCGTATCGATACGAGTTTATCGCGAAAGATTACGTCAACGGGCGAGCGATTAGGTTTGATTCTTCGAAAGGGAAAGAGAAAAAAGTGCGATGTGCGAGAGAACGGGGCCTTCTGAGCACTCGAGACGAACCTGAACGTCTTCCCATGGGTCTATGGCCCGTGTTCTACGCCAGTGTCCCTCGATACTTTCAACCGCCATCAACAAATCTTTGTCCATTTTGTCCCGCGTTCAAATTGTTTATCGTTCGCGTGGTAACAACCTTGAGGTTAGCACGCGGGAAGGACGGAACGTCAACCAACGCAAAGAAAAGTTACTCTTCTCCGTGGTGTGCGATAACTGAAATTTGCTGGAAGCTTTTGGCGTGGTTTCATAGGCGAAGAGCGAAGAAGGTTGGTTCAAAGGTTCCGCGAAGGGTCGTTAGTTCGGGCCCGTAAACTGAAAGACACTGCTCTATACAGGCTGCACCTACAACAAACGGCCGGCGACCCCAGCTCGCTCTTTGTCCTCTCGACTTCGCTCCTCGTTCCCTTTCACTTCTTCCTTCTAACCGTCATCCCGCGTCTTCCTTCGTCTCTCTCTCTTTTCCCCTCCGCGTCTTTATTGTTCCCTGTGCCGAGACGCGACCGGTCTTTTCTTCGCCGATCACGTTGCTTCTCCTAATTTATTTTCTCGCAACTTCCATCGACCGATGTTCCCGCCCAAAAATCTATTGTTCGCGTACCGACTCGAAATCACGAAACCAACCACCGACCACGCGTATCAAAACCTCTTCTCGGAAACATAGTAATCGAAATAACAGTTTGCTGGTACCACGTACGAGCGTACATCCCGTTATACTCGTACAAACTTTCCCAATGAAATTTCAGTCATCTTCGGTAACGAAAGTTTACCACGATGATTTTGTCCAAAGACTAAACCGAGTTTTAATAAATCTGCGAAAACGTAACCCGAACGGCGGAAGTTGCGATCGAGTCCCGCGCGCTCGCTGCTGCCAATTTACATTGCTAACTCTCTCTTTATCCCTTTTCCGTCTTCTCTCTCGTTCTATAACCGGATTTCTCGCGAAAACCGCAAAGTTTCCAAAGGTAAAGCAAACCGTTTTATTCGTAGACCACTCGCGAAACGTCGAGTTCCGTTGTTTAACCCTTTCTGGGCTCCGATTTGCTTTTGGTTAGTACCAGAGACAGGCGAAATACTTGCGTAGACACAAATTTCCTATAGCAAACGAAAGCTAAACTTTTCATCTGTCGCTTCTTCGATACAAATTACAGTTTGAATAACCAAGTGAAATTACATTCGTCGGTAAACGAATAAAGTCTTATTAGCGTTTCGAAATCGCTTTACAGTGGTTTTATTCGTCATCCGATGTTCGAATCAAATTTACTTTTCTGGTACAATTTCGAGGAAAATGGTTCCAAAATATTTCTCGACGTAAAGCAAGAGACGCGTCGACCTAGTTGAAAATTATAGACGCGTCTCGTGCTTGGTCAGATTCTCGACAAACAACAACAAAACCATTTAATTTTGCTATATAGACCGAACGAACTTGCAAAGGATTGATATCCGAGGCTGGATTCTTTGTTACGTTATCTCGACCCAGTTGAGAGACGGTTCTTTGAAAACAAAATAAACAGGCTACCGCTAGGTCCTTCGAAGGAACCGTCTTTACGCAGACTTCCTCGAAAGGAACAAAGCACGGTAATTGCATGGCTGATATTCGGTGGAGAATAAATCTGTAGTCAAATTTCCAACATACGACACCGACGATACCGTCGAGCATTTTATGGAACTTTCAGCTCGGACCGGATGATGACACGGGATTAGATATTCGGCACCGCAATAACGGGCTGAAACGGAATCATCGTATCGCGACACCTGCGTTACCTGCGCTCGACGTAAATAATAATCGTTGGTCCGAGTTTAAAAAAAAAATCGAGCTTACCGATACGTAAACAAATTTGAAGCGTTGCGGTTAAAAATACACCGCGAACGCACAACCTGGAAAGCTTTTTCTCGACGGATGGTTTGATTCCCGCAAAGAGCGCAACTTTGCTCGGCAAAATTCTCGAATCGGCCTTTGCCGCCTGACATTTTGCATAATCCAGATCGGCTTGTTTACGTCCGTTCACGGTCCAACGTCTTTGAGAATCTCGAGCGGCGAGGATAAAACAAACGAGAGAAAAAGAAAGGGGAAGCCATACTGCATGGCGCGCACGATGCCGCCACCGTTGCTGTTGCTGCAGCTAAAGCTGCATTCTTTCGTGGGAAGGAAAAGAGCAGGAACGACCGAGCGAGAAGGTGGGGGAGATAGAGACGAAGGGGAATAGGGGGAGGGAGCAAGGGAAAAATCCGAGGAATGTACCAAGAGAGCACTTTGAAATCGGCTGGTAGTGGTTTAAGATTACGCCGACGAGTAAGGTTCTTCGAAGGCCTCTCGAATCTCCTCAAGCCGAATCCTTATGAGGCCAACTCGACAAAATGGAACGCGACCCTGATTGGCTCGATGGAGCCACGTCCAAACGAATCTCGCGTCGATTAACGCTAATAAAACTAACGTACGTCTCTCTCGACCTGTCCGTCAACTTCTTGCACCGGTAACAACGATGTAATAATCGCGAACATGTCTCCGCGCGATCGGCGTTGCTGGCTACGTTATCGGCTCTTTGCTAAAAATTCTGATAGCGTTTGCAAATATGCTCGCCTTCGAAAACGTGGAAATTAACTCGTAAAACGAAGTCGTAGAAAATGTTTCGACGTCCTTTGTTCTCGCGAATAAAAATTGAAATCCAATCGAAGATAGAGCTAGCGTTCCTAGCGAGCCTTTGGCCTACGCGTTCTTTGTAATTCATTGGGCGATCGTGGTTTCCATGAATTTCCAATTTTACGACAGCAGCGTCCCTTGACGGAGGAAACAGCTCGCGATACTAAAAACTAGAGACGGCAAACATACGAGTTGATCCTATATTTGAAAATTCCCACGAGCAGAGGTACACCTTTCTACAAAAGTAGCTTACAGTCTATCGCTCCGAGTAACAGTCCCCGGTTTTCTCAGGGTACATGTTTCGTATCGCTCGACCCGATACCTTGCTATCCGATATCTTTCGCCAAGAAAAATAGAACCGGGCTACTGGTTTTGGATTACAAAAGTGGAAAGAAGACGTCGTGGTTTGCGCGTCCAGTGCGAACCGATGGCATGGCGGCATCTTGTCGCGTTCTCGGGAGATTCCTCCTTTTTAACCAAAAGCACGGACTAAAAAGTCTCACCTTCGGATATGTGGTCGAGTGCACTGATATTTTCATTGTATCCACGGATCGAACAAATTTATTCGTACTTGAATCTCGTACGAGAAATGGCAAAATTTTTAAGCGTCGAGTTCTCTCGGTGCTTATGAACGAGGCCTTAGGTCCCACTTTGCCCCACCATTATTGTACGGTTGGCCTCGTCGACGCGCATGCGCGGCGGAGTGAAACGTTACACACGCATCGTTGTCGAACGCACACGAACGCGTAAATAAGTACAAACAAACACACGAACACGGAATACATGCACGCAGAGTGTCCCGTATTAACCTAAAAAATGCGTACTATAACTCACCTAGCGTTCCACAGAGCAGCAAACACCACAATAAAAGACGCCGAGGCCTCGCCCAGGCCCGTACGATGGATCCTCCAGGTTGCTCTCGCGACATGTTTCTTTTCTTCCTTCCTCTGCACCGGCTTTCGCCTTTTCGGCTGGATAACCGGCCGCGGCGAGCACGTTCTCGTCTTTCTTCTCGTCGTTCTCTTCGTGTTCACCGATGCAAACTATTTTCCCCGTAACGATCACCCAAGTTTCAACAGTCACCAAAGTACATCACCAACGCACATGGCTCTCACGATCCCTTTGGCTCCTTCTCTATCCAAGGAAACAAAACACACGACACACTTGCGCACCTAGAACAACGAATACCTCGCTGGACGACAAATCGAGCACAAACACGCGTATACGATATCCCGAAGACCGACGCCGTACAAACGCGCCTACCCAACTGAACGACGACGAGAACGCGCGATTTGTTCGCGGTACCCTGCCTGCTCGCTGCCTGCTGCCTGCCTGTCCGCTTGCTTGTCTGCCCGCCTGCCCCGAATACTCCTTCTCTCTCGCTCCCTCTCATTCCGCTCCCCCCAGCTACGCGACGACCTACCGCCAATATCCCCACCGCTCTACCAATCCCGTCGCCAGCATACAAACAGATCTCTCTCCCCACCACTAACTACTTGTTGATCTTCGCTCAGGAACGGCAGTCGATTCAAAGAACCTCGCGCTTCGCGTTTCACCTTTCTTTTTTCTCAAGGTTTATGAATCGATTCACGTCCCGCTAGCAACTTTGTAGTAATTTTCCAATGCTTCTGAAAATTGAACGTGACTCTTTCTTTACGAGCATTTATAAATGCTTACAAGGCGAGTCTTATTTGTTAATTTCGTTAATTCGATTCGCATTTCAATCAACGAAATTTTAATCGATCGCAAAGCGTACCGTACGGTGTTTACTATTTCGTCCAAGTAACGAGATCGCGAGTAAAATTAAAAGTAGGCAATGATTAAAATTGCAATCGATACGATCGTTCGTTGATTGGAAAACGCGATTCCTGGTAACTAGCGCAAACTTTGACCAATTTCAAAAATGTAATACGCTGGAAAATTGCGCGCGCGCGATTGTTCGTAAAATACATTTTCTCGTTACCATTGTCGGGGAAAAGGTGGACATTTTCCCGAACGGCGAAGCGCTAATAACTCGTAGACCTGAATCGTACGGTGTCGTATCCAGTGCACGTTTATGGCTCAGGATTTACCGTAATTATAGTGATTTCCACGCGAATTAACGCTCCCCTTATCCCTGTTCGTTCTTCTTTAGCCAGTGTCTCTTCACTGCTTCGACTCTTTTTATTTTCTTTGGGTTTTTTTCCTCGTATTAGCCAGAGTAGCACGTAGTTGCGCGGACCAGACGATCGACCACAAGATTCCTCGCGAATTACAATTACGAGCGTCCTCTCGGATTCTCGCGTTTAAACTCTGACACGAAACGCTGACGGTAGGTAAGAATTAACTATTTCTCCGCGTCTACGTGTAGTTTTTCTGAATCGTTATTCTCGGTGAGACGTCTCTCTTGCATTCGTTGTGTAATTTGTTTGCTTTATCGTTCGCATAAAAATATGCAAATGTGTGAGATACAGTGTTAAAGCAACCGAGGCTAATCGCTGTGCTCGAACGGACCATTTTCTAAATGGTTAACCGAACTAGTCGCCAGGCTGCAAAGAGGTAACGCACACTGTTCGAACTAGAAGTACCTTTCCAAATGGGTACACGTGTACATAGTTGGAAGCACGAGCGTTTCAGCCTTCGTGATTATCCGATGTCAAGTTACGTAATTGACCTTTGCATCGGTTTCAAGACCTGCGACGCTCCCGATCCTTCGGGTCTCTTCCTGGAGCTAGTTTAATTGAATTCCGCGGGCTCTAAAATCAAACTCATTAAAACAGCAGAGTTTGGTAAAGCTTGCCACCGTCGGACAGACTGCCTATACATATATTTCCGAGAAAGGAAAGATCGACGTTTACTAAATTTACCGAAAAAATTTGGCATCGATCGATCAACGAATACTTTAACGCGAGTCTCGTAGGTGTACGGCTATCTCTCTATTTCAGCGATCCTTGCAGCGCGCTGTGTATTCAATGTATTACGTTCAAGATACGTTCCACGGTAAATCTAAACAGATAAAGCTCCACGGAAGATCCTTGCTTATAAATTGAATTCGTCGTCGACCCTAGTCTCGAGCGCTCGAGGTTCGCAAGCCTGCCATAAAGCTCGAGAATGGTTTGAACTTTGTAAACGTCTGGCAATATGTACTCAACGGTAGAGAGAGTTCGAGACACTAGAAGGAATTCGCGAATATAGTTTGAAACTATTTTTCGATCGTGATTCTCGGTCAGGAGTTTCGAGTACCTATGCGTCGCGGTTTCTCGATCCAAGTGGCATTGGACCACCAAGGTGTTACCTCGAGGAATTCGAGTTCTACATATTCCTTAAAAAACGAACGCGTCGTGGCCGTACCGGGTTCCTCCTCTTCCGCCGTTTTCTCCTCGTTAAAGAATGCAGTCGCGTCATCGAAGTGCGCGCGATAGCGCCTATGCATGAATCATTTATTCGGCGCCACCGGCTCGATAGTCTCGCGCAATCTTCTTCTCGAGCTCGCCGTGTATCGTTTCGAACGACAACGGATGCAACTTTGATCATACGTCTTCGATAAATACGTTAACGGATTTTCTCATTTTAGTGCTTCGATACTAGGTCATCGTCAGACATTTTTTTAGAAACGAAATATAATACTAATTATTGAACGATGTTTTGTTATTTTTTTTACGACTAAATAGTCCAATGTACGCTTTCTGGCGCAACCTTCTGAGAAAAATATACCTTCGCGGCGACCACTGCAATTTTACCCATCTCTAACATTCGTGTGTCTCTTGTTTTAATTCGTTATTTCGCATCGTCTCGTTTTTTACGTAGGGAGAAGAATCAATATTGCCACGATCGAACAAACGAAGCGAAGTCTGCGGAACCACCGGCATCGGTTCGTTCGTTTGAAAGAAATAATTCACGGAAATATTAAGTACGCCATCGAAACGGTACATAGCGGGGCACACCTTTTCAAACACGAACGTTAAGGCTTGAAACCATTGGAGGATTCACCATCGATCGTCGGTTGAAAATGAATTAAACCAAACGAACGAACGCGGACTAGTCGTAAATTCGAGCCGATGCTCTATGATTTCTGGACTCGTACGCCAAGTGGCCGATCCTTTCTACGCGAATCGCTTGTACGTCCAAATCCACGGTGTCCCTGTTCGGAAACGTGCCAGATACAACAGATCAACAGACCATTGGGGTAATTTCATATTTGCGAAAGAAACTTGTACGTTGGAATTTTTAGTGGTATACTTAACGTCTTAAATTTCAGTTGTCAACGAATGTAGGCGCCATATAGCAATGAATACGTAAAGGAACCGAGCAACGAAAAGTATAGAGGATATGTTTACACGTGACGTTTCATTTTCCGCATTTTATAAACATTCGAAAATATCAGGTACGGCTGGTATAATTTGCCATATTTACGCAACTTGTACAAACGTAAACGTACGGGTTTATCGTAATTGTTTCCATTTTTATAAAAGTCGGCTCATCGTAGAATATTTTCCTCTTTTTTTATGTAGATATTACAATTATTATCTCGATTCCGAAAACGTGCCACCGCAAGATTTTTTTTTAAATCGTGCCTTTACGATTTATGAATTCGTGGTAAAAATACGCATCGTGGATTCGTGAAAGTTGTGACGCAGTCCAAAAATATACTAAACCGCATTTTCATTCTGTTTATTTATCGATAGAGCATACGCGAGTACAATATTTCTTCTTCTTGACCGAATATTTCGATTTTTTCCTTATCCGTTATAAAACAGTATACAGCTGTTTTCGGTAGAAGGCTCGACTCGCAATTATAGGGTCTTGGGAATCCGGGCAGAATGTCAAATATTAATTTGCGCAAAAATTATTATTAGAGAGAGAGATAAGGTACAAAATTTTTTAATTGCTACGAATTTGATAATCGTCCGTTACTTTCGGACGATTCGATTTCGCTTCGTAAATTACGTTCGATATCGATTCGGAGCCTATTTTGATTTGCATATAGAGACCGCAATGTGCCATCGACCGCGGCACATTTCACCCTATCGCTTCGCCAGTGTCCACCGAATGTTCATCCAAAAAAACAAGCAAACAAAAGGGTCGATTTAAAATTCAATCTCTACGGCCGAGCTGCCAACGTTCGTTCGATTTTCCTCGAAAGTGTAATCGTTCGCCAGCGGCAGCGTTCGCGTCGCGGGACAACTTGTTCTGGCCAGCAATTCTGATCGTTTTCCGCCTAAACAGCAAATGCTGGATACATACATCGAGTCCGTCGACCCGCAACCCCATTATCGGTCGTATTCCCAAAGGACACCGTCCAACCTCGTCACCTCCCACTTTCTCTGCAAAGCTATTTTCCGCAAGCTACCGTGTGAACAACGTTTAGCTTGTTAGTTCTCCGACTTGAAACGAACCTACTCGAACGATCGTCTGGTGATTACGGATTCGATTGCAAAAATAGTTCTTTTATCTTTAGTTATTCATCTTTATTTTTTAGGAATTAACCGTGCACGATAATCGTGGGATATTTTATAGGTGACCTGCTAGGTGACTTGATAAAGTCATACCCTGGAAAAAAGGTCGAATTGATAAAAATATGTTGAACCCGTCATGTATATTTAAATCCAGAGTGACGCGACTACAAACATCAGCAACGCTCGAGTAACCGAAAGAAAGAAAGAGTATCGGGCTAATCAAACATCGAGCTAGTCCTCCACGGTGCACTGGAATCTGTAATTACGATTCGTAATTGGAACCCGCTTCCGGTGTTTTTTCGTTAGTATTTACGTTCGTTACGTTGTTAACTACCGTGTCGCCTAATTTGCGCTTCGTCCCTTGCTGTCTTCGACTTTCATTAGTTGTGAAAAAATTAGAGCGCGCATGGGCGTGTAGGGAGGAAGGACCATTAACGGTCTCGTCGCAATTACGCGCGTGAAATTTGTTAATAACTTGTAGCGCACCAGTCGCTCGTTTATTTCGCAACGCGTGTTTGGGTACGGCAGTGGTCGTTATTTTACTATCCGACTGTTTTTCGTTCTCGTTAAATTGATAAAATTAGCCGGTAAAAGGGTTAAGGTTCTCGTCATTGTTGTATTTATACTGTATTTTTATTTTTATATAACAAACGAAGTCGTTGAACAAGAATAATTTGTACACCCGATCGATCATACGAACAAGTTTTCGGTTCGAACAGTAAGGTATGAAATACGGGGCTGCGGCTGGACGAATGGCGAATGGATTGCGTAAAACACCGAGTAAAAGTACCGTAAAACCCATCACCGTAGGTGAGAACGATATTCAAACCCCTATACTTTGTCGCTTGGATTATGATTTATGAACCCCGCTAGCCGAGCGCTGACACGAACCTCTCGATGTGTCAAACGTATCCAGTTCTCTCGGGACTTTCCATTTATTATACTTCGTTACACGCTAGCGTCTATCCATCTTCGTCCTGGATGCACGTTCGCGTTCTTCCGTAGAAAATCGTTTGACTGATTTTTATCAGACTCAAACGAATCGAGATGAACGCAAAAAACTGTAGAAACAAATGAAACAATTATAGATACGTTTGCCAATCTTCCGTGGCCGGCTTCGTTCGCACCGATAATACACAATTTCACCGTCAGTTTTATTTTCACTTTTTCCTCAATTCGGTAAATTACATTCCTCGTATATTTTCTCGTCGTTGATAAACTTATCTACGCTAAATCATAAGACATCTTCGGTATACACGCGCGAGATATCGTTCGCGCGATGACGTTGTTCGAAGGAATGGATTGCGAAACACCGGAAATAATTAAAATATCTCGAGGAAACGAATAATTCGCAATGGTAGGAAAAATTCTCCAGAATTTTCAACGAGAAAACGGAAACGGTGACCCGTCGTGTTTCTTTCCTTTTTAGATCCATTTTTCAGTTCCTCTACTCGGAGAGTTCCCGTTTAAAAAAGTTTTGCATTACGGACATAAAATCTGTCGGATAAAAATCGCTGTTGAAAAAGGAGCGAGTCGGTAGAGGGATAAACGATCTCTTTGGCCGTGTAACGGCAAGAAATACTCCAATGGATTTCTATAAAAAATTACGCGACGAGATTTCGCTATGCGTGCAATATTACGTTCCGTCGGCGATCCGCTAAAAGATCGATTCTTTTTGTTGGATCAACGGCTAGCGAATTTGTTACGTAACAAACGGAAAAAAGGACGCGCAATCTAAAGCCAATCGAACGATCGAAAGATCGAAAGATAGACACTTTTCTTGCTAGCACGTACGCGGAACACAAACACGCTTACACGCGAGAGAATCTTTTGCGAAGGTGTGAAGCTATGAATCCCTGAGAACAGAGAAATTCAATCTCGATCGTCTTCGCCTCTTGTCGAAGATAGAAAAGCAGAAAACTTGACGGAAATTTTTTGCAACGTTCGTTTCTCTGCATTTTCTCTTCGATCGTCCATCCCTTTGGTAAATATTTTGAAATGTATTTTGATCGAACGGTCTTATTCGCACGGTAGGCGATGAAATATGATTCGATAGATTCGTCGAACGAAATGTCCGTCGATCGTAATAATCACAAGTTGTAACGTCCGTAAGCGAACATTGTAAATGAAAGATGGAGGGGAAATGCTTAACGTCATGTGCAAAAAAAAAATCAATGCATGCTTTCAGTTGCAGGATACCTTTCAAAAGGAGTAACGAAACGTATGGCAAAAGCGGGCGCAGCGATATTGCATTATGAATGCACAACCGAACATGCCAAATCAAATTCGCCAGTTCCCTTTGGCGAATTCGATGCGTCGAATCGATTCGCTTAAAATGGTCCCGCGTAGTCTTCGACGCACACTGTGCTTACACGAATCGTTGTCAAATTTCTTTAATCAACGAGTTGGGCCTATGCGGTCCGCGTCGCGTTGCCAGGTGCTTGTATTTCATCAACCGCGTTACAGTTTACCGAATTTCTATTAGGTCAATAGAGTTAATTAAATCTCCTATTACATTAATGAAACAGTAACATTACTGTACGAGGATTGTAATTATCAAAAGGGGAAAAGATAATCTGATCCACATTATAGAAATATCTTTAACGTTGCAATATTCGTATGCTGTAATTACGATTTGTTATCTCGTTTATCGTAACAGTTTTCAACTTTGATTTCTTCTAACAACCAGGGTTCTACCGTACCTTGACGGTAGAGGAAGATCAATCTCGAATTAAGGGATACGCGGTATCTTCAGTAAGTAGAACATAGAGCCAAGTCCGACTCGATACAATTTCCAATTCCAGTCGGAACTGATCTCTCTTTTTACCCGCGATATACATATATGTATCTATCTACCGATGTCGCATCAGTCGCGTTGGATACGAGTCTAATACGCGAATCGTACACCGATACGATCGATACGACTCGCTTCCTGTTGGACTTTCCGTCAATTTCCATCAAAACTTTCGAATTCGCTGCCTGCTCGAGTTCGTAGAACTATACACGAGGTATCGGATAGACCTACCAAGATATCAAGATTAGTTTCTGTCATACGATTTCGAGGTTCGCGAGCCCATGACCATTTTCGCGTCACAAAGAATTGTTTAGATTACTTATTTCGAAGGCATTCGAAATCTGGATCTGTCGATGGATCACACGTGTCCCTTATACGACTGCAGCCCTTCGAATACGATACACCAAACACGTCTCCTGCATCTTTCTAATAAAGAATTGGGTGGAATTGTTTTAATTGGTAAGATAAGATAATTTAAATTTCAAACATACGCATTCGTGGACACAGCAAATGGCTTGCCATCTAGCGGCAAACGAACAAAACTAATTACCTTACTTATAGACACCCAACATTACCGGCGTCGAAATATCGACATCTAGCGGGAGAAATGGGAACTATTCCTCGACAAGTTTGAGCGTTTTGCCGCCGAGGGCGCCACCGGTTAATCGCGAGTTTGTACCGTTCACGGTAAATAGCACCACCGAATTCAGTTTATCGACTATACAATAGTTGGCATAATAAAAACAAAAAATGAGATTATCAATGACCTTTTTCAATAACATTCAGTCTAATTTGAAAATAGATTGTCGCAAAAACGATAAGCGTTTCGATTCCGACGACGGATAGAGTAGAAGACCTCGAGCTATCGAATCGATAGTTTGTTGCAGAGTTTTTCGAGCGTTTAGACACTGTAATCAATTTCTAATCGATAATTCTATGAAATGTTTTTTACAATTACTTTAAAACTTGACCGTTATCGATAAGAAAATGCGTAAATTCTCGTGTTGGTTCCGACGTTAGTTTCGTTTCGACGATAAATCGATAAACTTGGACGCGATACGTAAACAATTATGGGTCGTAATTTTCGAATGTTTGAAAGCCGATTGGCAACATCATAGTTTCGCAGATTTCGCTACATACGAGCCATCGCGCGACCTCTTGTCTGCGTCATCGCGTCTAGTCGTCCTCGCCGCAGCGGAAACGCACAAGCAAAGAGGATCTATGAAAAACGGTTGAAATTCGGTTCGACGAATGGAAATTCCCGTTATTTTTCGGCAGTTGGACCTTTGGACAAGAGGGACGCGTACCTACACATCAGGAGCTTCAAAGATCGAACTCAATTAGGATACGGTCGTTTAATTCGGCGCTACGAAAAAGTATCGTAGTTCGTACAGTGAGTGAGAAAAGTATCGGCTCGTTTACCTTTCTTCAAATATATTCGTTGAAATTGAAAAAGGTATGGTACTTTCGTATGTCGTAGGTCAGCAGGGTTTTTAATTTGTATCGGTATATTACTTTGATACGTAAAGATATTTGAATAAAAGCGAGGGTGTCGATACTTTTTTTACTCACTGTACGAGGCAACGAAACAAAGACGGCGACGATCGATTAGAGAATAATAGAATCCTTTCGAATATACGACCCGGGACAGGAGTTTCCACGGTACGTGCATGCGCGAAGAACGAGCATCGTTCGAATAATAAACCCTCCAAGCGTTCAAAGAAGAAGCGGGAGGCGACAGGTACGCGCGACGAGGCTTTCGATAGCTATTATCAATCGACGCGATAGAAAATCAGCGATAACGCGACACGAGCCAACGAGAAATCTACTTACGTGTTTGTGAGTGGGCAATGCGGCTCAAGATCATCGAACGAAGTGTCAGTACTCTTTTCGATCTTGGTGACGCGCGTCTCTTCCGCTTTCGCGACACTTGCCGTTGTTGCTCCTGGTTCCGTTTGCGTTTCCATATTCGCGTTTTCCGTCGTCCAGCCGGAACATCGACGAACAAAGTTACGCTAGTATCGCCGATAAACGATCGGTGGTCGACCGGTTCGTCCTCGATATCGGATCGTTCGATCAAGGATCCCGCGTGCGCCCTACGAAGCGCCCAACAGAACGATCGCGACTCGAGAGGAAACCTCGAGGCGTTCGAACGGCCCCTCGCCACCTACCCGCGTAAAACGCGTGTTACTTGGAGTGCCTAACGTCTAAGAATAGTTATCTAGCGGCACATCGATTCTTAACGAAAGATCTGCCATAGTATCGCGATGGATATGCGTTCGTTTAGCTCCGAATCGTGTTTCCGGTCGAACGTCCGCTCGTGATACGCAACGAAGAGTTTTTATTTATTTACTCATTTTAGTCGGCGAGCAAACGCTACGGTGAACTTTATAAATGAACAGAAGGAATCGAGCAAGCGTAGCAAATACGCGTCCGAGAGGGTGAATCGTGTCGATGGTACCGAGTTCGGTTCTGATTCGAAAGAGTGCGGTGATCCGGTGGTGGAATCTACGTAGAATCGCCATTGGTGACGCCAGAGATTGGCAAAATTTTATTCGAATAATAGATAACGAATAAAACGTCGCGGCGTTCCAGTGATCGGACACCCGAACAATCTTTTCCTCGGTATCGAGGAAGTATATCGAGTGTATCCGTGAACTTTACGGAGTAACGTAATATTATTGATTCCGTACCCGTACACGATCACTGTTTTCAAGCATTTTTAGCGCTGATAGCATAAGCGTCTCGGTTGTAAGCGCGTTATCGTAAGTAAAGAGTGATTGCCAGTGACACGACTTTTATTGTTTTTTTTGTTCATCATCGTTACTCGTTTATTGGATTACAACGCAGAAACGAGTAGTATCGTTTCCTGTTTTGCCCTGTATCCCTGGTTCTTCGAAATTGAATTATTTATCGAAATAAGAATTTTCCGCATCTCTGGGCGATGCGAGGGTCCAAGAGCGAGGCGATCGGTGCGCGTATCGGGTGGATCGAATGAAAATGGACGCGACGACGCTTGGTTCGTCGCGAGGCGTCCGGGTGGCCGGTACCGGATCCGAAGCGAACGATTCGTCGTCAAAGAGTTTGGGGTGGTGGCAAGTCGGTCTCGTTTAAAGTCGTAAGAGAACGCGTCCACGCGAAACCAGCTGCACGCATACATGGGTACCAATTGGATCGTCCTGACGAGGTTCGCGTGGCTCCTGTGGTTCGTGTGGTTCGCGTGTCCTGTGAACGGAGAGCTGACCTGTCGCGAGGTGCAATTGCCTCGCAGTTGCGAAGCTCTTTGCAAGAGGAACAGCACTGGTGACGTTTCCTGCGAGCTCAGGATCGCCGTCATTCTCCCAGCGAACTCTAGCTACGATATTTCCTTGCCCAAGGTCCTCCCAGTCCTCGGTAAGTTGAGAATTTCTAGTCTCGAGGATCGATCGATACGACACCGATACCGTTTCGAACAAATTTCGTGGAGATCCGTAAAATTTGTTGCGTCTACTAGAAATCACTGCTTCTTCTATTTCAAACATTATCGTTAACGTTATCGTTCATTATTTCTCAATGTTAGATTTGGCCATCGACGAAGCTCGATCGCGAGGCTTGCTACCCCCCCGGTTGAAGTTGACGCTTCATCCGCAGGACGACCACTGCGACGCGACGTACGCTCAGATCGCCGCGATCGACAGCTTCTCCAACTGTGTGCATCTCTTTCTCGGACCAGCTTGCGATTATTGCGTTGGTAAGCCGTCCGAAAGTTCGATCCTAGAATGAAATAAAATGAAACGCGTTTCAGCGGCCGTCGGCAGAGTGGTGAAATTTTTTGGCGCACCTTTGATCACTACCGGTGGATTCACCTACGACTTTACACAAAACAAGACAACATGCGAAAACGAGTACTTTATGACGACTAGGATCGGAAGCTTGGCTTTCAGGGATGTCGCTAGGTTTTTCGTCAGTCTGATGAATCGGTACGTATCTGTGTTTCGCTTCCTCCGTAGCGCCTCGAGCCGTTAGTTTGTTACGTTTTTACGTGTCTAACGTCTCGCAACGTTCCGCCACCAGCTACGAATGGCGGAGGGTGCATCTGGTTTACGCCACCAACGAGCAGACTTCTGTAGCCGGTAAACACACTTGTCAGCTTATGATGAAGTCCATGGTGGAATTTATCAAGACACAGCCAAACATCACGTTTGGTAATTTTGATCTTGAATCTACCAAAGAAAGTTATCCAAATGCGTTGCGGAATCACGTGGGCAACTGGTACAGCGGTAAGTTGTCATTTTTCTATCCTCGTTTGTCTATTTTCGACTTGGATAAGTTCCGCCGACTAACCGTCGCTACGAATTTTACAAACGCGTCGAACGTCCTCCGATTATTCTCGTCGCAAAAATCAAATCTAACTATAAATTGTAACACGATGTTCGTACTTTATCTTATTTTTATTTGGATCACGTATATTGTTGCAATAGAGAAATAGAAAAATTACGAGCGATCGAGAAAAAAGGGGTTCTGCTTGGAGGACATTAGGGATAAGAGGAGCGCAGCCAAAGATTAGCGACGAACAGTAATTTTTGCTTCGCTTTTTATCTCAACGTTTCGGTTCGTAGAGTACTTTTGATTATCGTTGCTCGCGTCGGGGTTAATCGAACCGACGTTAAAAGGGGACTCCGAAAATTGCTACGCAAATTTAACGACAGCTCCGATTCGCGCGCTGATGCCTCGCGCACGAACGTAACTCGCGCGTACGTGCATACGCACGGATCCGTGTGTACGTCGGGTATGTACACTGTACACGCGCCTACATTAAGGGCATCGATCATGTCGAGAGTAATTCTCGGCTTTTAACATCCCCTTTACCCTCCCTTTTTCTTCTTCCGGGTGCTATCGACTCGGGCTTCCGTGCTCGCCTGTGATTTCATGTGCCCGCGTTATCGAGTTCTCGAAAACAGAATTACGGGGCTTCGGGAAGCCCTAAATACAGTCTTTCAAAAACTCGTTCACCGTTTGTTTATATACTTCGATTTCAGATTTAATTCGCGCGTTCACTCAATATTTTTAATTACGTTCCGCGATTTATGTCTCTCGTTGTCTCGTAAAATTGTTTTTCATTCCATTCGAAATTTCGTTTGATCTCGAAGGTACGATACGTCGCACGAGAAATGATCCGTAATTAGGCGAACGAATCGTCTCTCGGGTTGCGCCCTATGCTTCCCTTCGCTCGAAAGGATAGACCACTCGTGCAATTGTGTGCACCTAATCTCCTCGCATTGTTTCGCACGCGTTATCGGGCTTCGTTATCGTCGAACCGAGGCGTTTCTATTATTGCTCTGTAACCACAAGATGCATCTCGACGCGTCACAACGGCTATATTTATACATTTCCTCGATGAAAACGAAAAATACATTCGCGATCGATATCTGTGCAAACCGTTACAAGGATTCCCCGTTCGACCGGGCCCACGCTCGTCCCTCTCTCCTCTCAGATAAGAATTCGACGCGACGATCATTGTCTCCGAGCGCGGACAAATTATAATAGTATAACGAACCAATAGTTTGAGAAACTTGTAACGTGAAACAAATATTAATGGATGTAGAGTAGCAGTGTCGAGGAACATAAATTGCCAAGTAAAGATAAACAAAATTTTCTTAGCAGATTTAGAAGCAAATTCTTGTACTTGTGTTTCGGTCGAGTTTGCGTTCTGCTTACCCACGTAATAGTCTATATTGTAGTTTAACGTTCTTAGGGGAGACGTTCCTGGAGCGATAAATCACAGCTTCTTAAAGTATGTGTCGCGACCCCTCGGAGGGTTACGTCGAAATTTTTGGGGCCACTGAAAACGCTGAGGAACGTACAATATTTCTTTTTTTCTCGTTCGAAAAAATAATATTTCACTGAAATATGAATGAAAACTGTTCAAACGTTAGCCTGGTGATAATTAATCTACGTACCGTATATAAACGCCGCGTTCTTCGAACGAACGTACCGCCTCGTCGTTGGCAACCAGGAAAATACCTTCTGTCGGTAATCGGCAACTCTGCGCTCTTGCTATCCTAGAGCGCGATCCGTTTTTCATTTGCGACATAAATCCTTTCGATTATTTACTTGCGACCAACTAACATTTGTATTAAAACGTATTAGTTGAGCCAACGCAAAGTAATCACTGACAAAAAACTTGACGTTTCGGAATTTTCTAGCTGCTGTCTCGCATTAGAATTTGATAAATTTGATAAATTTCTTAATCGTCTCTTTTTCTTTTCTTTCGTATAATCATAATTTCCGTTGGTGTTGTTTCATTTTTATATATTTCGTGAGATATGTGCGCTTGCGTACAGTAATGGATATATACGCGTTCGATAAACAAATAAGTAAGTTTGGGCGATTGAGAATTTGTTTACACGATGTTGTCGTGTGAACGTCAACTCCCAGAAAAACATTCGATCGCGAAAAGATGGTTGGACGCGGGACGAAGGTGTCGAAAACGTGGTGCATATAACGCGGAGGGCGTGCAAAGACCGGACGCATGCGTTCCCGTTGCTCTCGCACCTATCCTTGTGATCGACGCGGAACGTGTACGTGCAGAAGCTTCTCTAAACGTGTGTCGGGGTCAGAGAAAGACAGTAGGACCACGAGGAGGAAGATGAAAAGGAAGAGGACTATCGGCGCCGTTTCCGAGCGGGCTGGTTCCTCTCGAGCGCTCGAGCCGCCTCAGTTTCAATCGCGCGTCCCGAGCTCGCTCGCTCGCTCGCTTGCTCCTTTCGGACGCAAAGCCCTTTCCTTTTTCAAAGCATCGACGGGTTTTTAATTCGCGGCTACTTTCGTCTTCTTTGGAACGTTTCCGAAGGAAAAAGAAGCGTTCGAGGTTTACAGCTCGATTTCGACGACTCCGCGACGACACCTCCCGCGCGGAGATGGGCAAAATTTTCCGTCGAATAACAAACAACGAATAAAAGTGGAAACGAATAAAAAAGGAAGACTATAACCCCTCGGAGGGGACTACAACGATACATCTGTAATAATAAAAATTGGCTTCGAGTTTTAACCAGAATTTTATAAAGCACATCGAGCAGATATAGTTCGCAAGTAAAACTATGAAATAGAAATGTTTATTTTTCTGTTTCTTTTTTTTTTTTCTAATGGAATGGCATGAATATGCGATAAAAAACAGAGTTATCTAAATGCGATATAAGAGAAAATCGTTTCGATATTAAAGTCATGGATTTGTACGAACCGTAAATTAACTTTTCTAGAATTTGTTCTCTAGTTAAGAATTTTGCCCATCGTTGCTTCCACGTGGTTTTCCTGATCGACGCACGAGAAACTTCGCATACCGTTCGTAAGTCGAGGCGGTGAAGCCGATTTTTTACACCAAACACGTCAAACGCACGGTTCGATCCGCTAATTTTTGCGAGCCATACGATTTTTCGTTGAAAGTATCATTATTTTCTTGGGTAATCCGTGGAAAACGTAGGAAGCAAGGAAAATTGAGTTGGCACCTGTGGTTAACCTCGTTAATGGAAAAAGAATTATTTCAAAAGCTACGTAACCCTTGAAAAACTAAGATTAATCGATCAACTTCTCTCGACCATTCTCGAGAACAATGATATTTATACGAATTAATGGCTGGGTCGACGTTGACGTCTCTTCGTTAAAATCATTTATAACGATGCGACGTTTCGATCATCCCTCGCGTCGCTCCTACGACACAGTGTTATATTAATATACCGTTGTTTTAAGATGAAAATTTATGTTCACCGCTGATCAAATTACTGGAGATACCGGGGAAAGAGGATTTATCTTTTTCGAAAGGCAATACCGGTGTTACACGAGACCCGTGCCTTTAATTAACGTTTTTAAGTTGCCAGTACTACATTTCCATTACACCGATCAATAATACGTATTACTCGGGCATTTTTTATTGCTCGGTAAGTTTTGAAAAACCTGCTATCCCTTGGTATCTCCAACAGTTTGTTCGACTGCATATAAAGTAACTCCTGGCTAGAAGAAAAGTGTCCGGAGACCAAGCATTTAACTTGCTAATTGCCGCGGGTTGATGCGATGAAACCGTGTCCGAGGAGAACCACTAGAAATGGTCGAAATGTTGCATCGCGGTGGACGCTTATTAACCAAGAAACATCGCCGTGGACTCATTTTTATTCCTAATACGATTGTGTAACGACTGGTGTCTGTATGCGTAAAAATTACATAGAAAATATTATCGATTAGAACGACTCTAGCCCTAGGTTCCGCGATCGCATTCGATCGCGCCATCGAGCTTATTCGAAGGAGGAGAATAATTCGATTTCTACAGATTTTCTCGCAGCTCCTAGCCAATTAAAAGTTAGTTTCAAAGGTGTACGTTTTCAGGGTAAGTTCTCTCTCTCTCTCTCTCTCTCTCTCTCTCTCTCTCTCTCTCTCTCTTACCGTAACGAGTATTTTCTACGACGTGCTTTGTCGTAGTTTATGAAAAGAAAACGCTTTCGTCTAAGAGACAACTCCGCTGAATGACTTTCCTGGTAGAAGATGTATCGAGACCTTTGAAGCACCGGTAACTACGAGGATCTTTGCAGTAAAACTTCGATTCAATAAAATAATCAACGAGGAAGGTGTTTGTTGAAGAACAGTTCGTCGCTTTTGACGTTTCCTCGATTATGATACCAAAAAGACATTTGCTGCAAAGGTCCTAGATCGAAGCGATAGTCTACGGACAATTATAGAATTTTAATACAACGCCGGGAAGAACCAAACGACGTGTAATTTGGTAATGCATCGGATATAAAATTGTAAAATTGAATTTGTTATATTCGTAATCCGTTAAATCGAGGTTTTACTGTATAAAGAATGCCTCTGACCGATGGACGCGATTCGAGGGAAATTCATCTCTTCATCCATAAATCGCGCGTTCACGATGTCGATGCATTTATCTTCCGTTCATGCGATACGAAACACACACAAATAATGAAATAACCAGTTCCCAAAGCATTGATCGAAATAAGAGCGTGCTTTTGAAAATATACTTGACATCCTCGTAGTTCTGACTAACTTTACGCAGCTTGAACTTAAAACTTTCTAATTTCAAGCGTTATATAAAGTTTTATAATTCTATATTCAATCCAGAGGCATTTCCTCTAGCTGCCCGTTATATCGTTCGGTCCACGAATATTTCGCCCGATTAGCATCGACTAATTGATCGTTTACGAATTTTGTCTCATATCTAACACCATTTCGCGCTTTGTTTATACCCAAGGGAAGGAGTTTCGCACTCAATATTCGCTCGAACGTAGTATTGGTATTCCGATATGTACATCGTAAAATCGTGATCCCGTTCCGAGGCGGTAATTGTGAATTCTCGGGACATCCGATTGTTTAGAAGTTGTCGTCTAGCGAGATAACTTTGTTTCAACGTAAAGTTGTTCCGCTTTTACAACGATCCTTTTATCTCCGCTTAAGAATTTAACAGCGTATTCTATTCTTTCGATATATTTGTCTCACATCGTTTGGAATATCGCACGAGAAACGTCTTCCAAAATGTTTCGAAAGCATCGCGATAGAGGGCTGAGGTACGGAAACGGAGAAATTTCCAATACGAACCAACCGTTTCCTTCGAACCGACCAATTCGATATACGCGTAATATTATTTCCTAGTTCGAGTTACTCGTTGCGAGTCACGGGACAATGGAATCGTAACTTCCGTCGACCTAATTCGTCCAAGTTTCGGCGTCGATTCGAGTCCCCAAAGACCGCACCGCGATAACCGAGTGATGTAAAAATATGTAACAACAAAGAAACGATTTACCTCGACAAAAGAACGAAAGGCGTCACGTGTCTTTCGCGCGCGTGATCCAACGCAAAGGTGAAAGGGCGTTCGTCGCGAACGAAACACAGGCTGAGTTGGGCAAATTTTGATTTCATTCTTTAATAAATGACAAAAGAAGATAATTTGTCATCTAGAGTCGCTTGTTAAATAATCTTTCAAACATTCGTCGAAATAACGTCCAACTCCAGTCCAGAAGAAGGAAATCAGTGTTTCGTTTTTTTGGAAGGGTGCAAAATGCGAGCGGGACGCGTGGGCGTGAGCCCCGAGGGATCGGCGCGCAGACCCGTAAACGCGAGAGATAAAAGGTTTCCGAGGTGTGCGTCGCGGTACGACCGTGGTTGAAAAGCGACGATCGCTAACGAAGGAACGAGTCAAAGTTCGAGTTTCGAAAGTTGCGATGGCGACGCGACGAGGAAAATCGTGTAGACGGGGCGGGAACGCGTCGATGAGGTTGACGTTACTTCTGACGACAATGTGTGCCAGCGCGAGCGCGAATACGACCGCGAGCGCTTCGACGTTGATGCAGTCATCGAAAGAGTGCATCGAAGCGCAATTGCCGGTGAGAAGAGAGCCAGTAAAGTTGGCGGTGATAGCGCCAGCCGATCCTCGACACGAGCAGAGTCTGCCAAGGGTGCTGCCAGCCGTTCTTCTGGCGGTGAGGGCTGTCAGCTCCGCGAAAGGACCTCTGCCAGGATGGAACATAAAGGTCGATCATCGGGACTCTCGATGTTCCAGCACTTACGGGCCTTTGGCTGCATTCGAGTTCTACATCAACCGGACGGCAGGTCATCCGCTATTTTCCATCGTTTTCAACGGCTCTCTCTTCCAGCCCTTTCCTCTGTATTATCACCCCGTGGTTACAGTGCACGTGACCACTGCTCCGAACGAATGTCGGTTCGTAAAAAAGCATACTAAGAGTTTGGTACCAACTAGTACCGATTTCGTCAGAAAGGCATCCGTGGTCGTCCTCGTTGACGGACACGATTCTTATCGGTGTCTATAATTAGAATTGTTTACGCGCATACGTCATCGTTTCTTTCTTTCGCTTGGTCATCGATAATTTTATCGAGGACTTTATCAAGCGGAATCGCGTCGATCTCTGATAGCGATCAAAGACACACGCGAATCTAAACCGCAGCCATAAACGAAAGGTGAGTTTTCCGATTAATTGATGCACGCGGCTGTGGCTCGAAGAAGGTCTCGGGACCGATTAGTCGACGCGGTTTAATCGAGCCTCGTTTCGTCGTTAACGTTCCGCACCGTCCACATGTGCCAATTTACGAACCACGCTTTACTTTGTTCCGAAACAAAATAGTCTCGCCAAGTTATCATTTTAATCCTCGGTCTTTCCAGAGCGAGCAGAAACTATATCCGTTATATTTGATCAAATATTTTACACGTTGACTCCTATTGTTGCAGGATAACTTGTTTTGGAGTACATTTTAACGCGTACTTCCGTAACGTTCTTTTGAATTTAGAAAAGCCGGAAATGAACATTTTTTATTCACACTTTAATTAAGAGTATACCGTATCATTTTATGACTGACGTGCTCGGCAGCAACGTGCATCAGCGAATTTGTTGAAAAAAAAGAAGGAATTGGCAAGCTCGAGGAACGTGTAATTTTATTTTTAATAACATAATTCCAGGTCCGTGTCACGATAGACGAAAAACATAAAGGAACCAATTAAATTAAATTTTTTGAAAATTACCATGTTGCTAATTCGGTAAAGCTAGATTACTAAAATAACACACTGTGCGTCGTAGCGAATAGTTGACGTCATATTCGTCGTCGTCGTCGTGGTTGTCGTCGTGGTCGTCGTCGTGGTCGTCGTCGTGGTCGTCGTCGTGGTCGACATGCAGCTGCGAAGTCGACGTGCTGCGACAGCGTCGAGACTTGGCCGGTCAGTCAACCAAAGGCCGGCTTGTGACTTTCGCGCCAGTTTTTCTCGTCTCTTGTCTTCTGTGCCCTCAACCTCGAGATGGTTAAATATCTCTTCAATTCTGCTTAATTAGTTCTCCCGTACCGCAGCATCGTCGCTCCCTCCGCGAATTAACCGAATCGCCGTCTTTCTTCGTGTTGGTTACCCGCAAAGCGATTCGTTCTATCAAACGAGGAATCGCTCCGTTCTGTCCTCGGCGAAGTTTTCCATGGAATTCTGCCACGCCAAACGCCAAATACGTCGTTCGTATACCGACGAAATCCTCTTACACGATACGCAACCCTTGGCTGAAAACGACGGTACAGCCCCTGCATAAACAATGCGATAAAAGCTACCTTGTTCTACGTGGAAAACATACATTTGCTTCTACTGCGGAGTACATACTTTGAATCGTAACAGATTTCATTACCCAAGAATTAAAATTTCGCATCGAGTGAAATTGATTCGTAAATGAATCTCGGATACGTCACGTTTGAAAATGCTCTTTTAACGCGGATAGGTTATATATTAAAATTAATTTACGAAAATACACGTATGACGGTACGCAAATAATTAGACGCGACAGCTTCGCATTACTACCAATCCGTGGCAACAGAAATAGCAATTTCATAATTGTGTCGTGAAATTGATTTAGAATTAATCCGGCTTCGGAGCTTGTTTGTACCGTAATCGTTGGTATCCTACCGTTGAGTGAAAACAAATAAAACGAGATCCTAGGAAATATCGTTGAAATCAAAGTTTCCCGTCGACGCCGACGCTCCAAACGTCGCGTCGTCGTTTCGTAGATAGCAGTTGTGTTATTAGGCTGTGTTTATGCGAACGGCGGCAGTAAAGCGGCCACGATCGAAACACGCGGGAGTCATCAGCTTGGCTCCCGATTCCTTCGACCACGAATACTCGTTTCGACGTGTTCATCGGTTCCTTCGGTTTCGTTCGATGTTTAGTCGGATTGCAAAACTTTTTTGGCAGACTGCGGAACAACTTTTTTGAGCAATCTGGAATTCCGAAATGTTTCAAAGTGTATTCCGAATAAATGGATATCGTAACTTTCTGATATTTGGGAAATTATCGGCTGCAATCTCTTCTTTCGACCTACTTTCGCGGATCTAAATTTCAGCTCCGAATTCAAAGGATCAAAATAAAGGAAACGTTCTTTGTTTCGTTGCTCGCGAGAGACAAGAGTGTTCTCGAATTGCACGACGCTTCGAAAAGTACGTTTCCCTTTTCGGAGCAACTCGTTTTGATGGAGCGCAGGTGCTTTCGATCGAATTCAAATTTCCATCTCTTTTGAGAATCATCCTTTGCAACAGTGACCGCGTTGTCTCGTATATTTGTCGACGCTTTATCCGTGTCGGTACTTTGGCAATGTTTACCGCCTCGACCGTTCCAACGTGTCATATTTTTACAAGGATACGGTGGTCGCATCGGCGAGAACATATGGCGCGGTATCGCTTTTTCTTTCGCGCGCAATTTTAAGGCGGAATTCCTCTTACAAAGGCGATTGTCTAAATAACTATTGGAATTAAGGAATATACCTTTTTCTAAATAGATTTACTTTTCAAAAATTTAATCCAATTTTTCCCGTTTCCAATGGAAATCTCTCTGAACACGC
Source organism: Hylaeus anthracinus (assembly GCF_026225885.1). Lineage (NCBI taxonomy): Eukaryota > Metazoa > Arthropoda > Insecta > Hymenoptera > Colletidae > Hylaeus > Hylaeus anthracinus. The sequence continues at coordinate 18,076,638 of NW_026533254.1, forward strand.
CGCCGCCTGACAACGCCGCGATGCCACTCGAAACGGCGTAATCGCTTCAAAGTAGTTCTAACACAATTTGTAGTCTTTGTAGCGAGATAAACGTTATCAAATGAGCATTCGATAAGCTTGGAATTCTCTTTGGGCAACGAAGCTATTACATACGTATCTCCGAGAAGACGGAGAATATCGCGCGATATTAATGGACAACTATCCGTCCGTGTATCCGTGCTGATGGGGTTCGCGATCGCTAAGGATTGCTATTCACCGACGCGACGCGACGTGTATAGCGGTAATCTCCGATCCGTTTGCTCGTATACGTTTACCCACCAAATGTTCGCCGATGGATATCCTGTACACCCTGGTCGATATCCACGGTTTTGGCTATCCTTGATCCCGATTCCTTCGTCATCCGTCGTTCGACCATTGGAACGAAATTTTCCAATCGCGGGAGGTATCCCGTTGGAAGCGAAGAATTACTCGATCCGTTCATTACGAAAGCGACGTAATCCATTTTCTTTTCTTAATCTATTTAGCAACCGAGCCTACGCCAATTCGTTCGCGAACAAGTGCTACACGTTTATCTGGCCAGGGTGGAGAAACTTCAATTTTCGATATGGATTGTAAACCAGCCGATATGAATTTAATCAGTCGAAATTAGCGTTTTCCCAAAAGGGTCCGAAAGAAAACGGAGGGGTAGATTATTTCTGTCGGGGAGAGACAGAAGAAAAGGCGGAACGAGAGAGCACCGTGGTAAGCGAGGGTGGAAGTTCCCAATGAAATTGAATCGTCGGATTAAGCGTCTGAACTCGTGACGAGCATATTTTCGGTCTCGAAGCTTAGTTTTTTCCGGCGTAAATCGAATTCGGTTACGTTGAACGAAACCGGACGATGGCCGGTCTTGGGAAAGTTTCCGACGGCGACGGTTTCGATACCCAATCCAGAGATACGAGGACCGATCGATCGAATAGCCTGGATTTTTTTGAACGCAGATGCCTTCCTGGGTCCTGTGTGCGAGTACGTGATAGCGCCGGTTGCGCGATACGCGGGGGTTTGGGGTATACCCGTGTTGACGGCTGGCGCTCAAGCTGATGCTTTTCGATACAAGGGCGAGCACTACCCCACCCTGACCAGGATGATGGGTTCTCATCGGCTGGTAGGCGAAGCCCTCAGGCACATGCTGAGACGATTCGGATGGAAAGTCGCCGGACTTATCTTTCATAATCACGCGATGGCCAGTAGCCGCGGCAACTCGGAGTGTCACTTCACTTTGGGAGCGGTTTTCACAGCTTTGAATCAAACGCCGGTTCACAGAAGCTTTAACCAGGAAACCACCGTCGCCGAAGATTACAGAAAATTGCTCACCTTCGTCTCAAAATCTGCTCGGAGTAAGTTCATCGTCGGACCACTCCGTCGTCCTACTCGCGCGCTCGTTTCATTAATTCCTCGAATAATAACACCGATAACGAGTGAAATTTAGAAGACGATAAAATAGAAACATAGATTGGTATACGTTATAGAAAAAGGAAAAACGATTCTACGCGCAATTCTAATAGCGCAATTACACGCGACGCGATGGTTAGTCGATGGAACGTTCCGGGGTGCAATTAACTCGATGCACGGAAATCGAAACGAACAACCTTTTCCTTGGTTTCAGTTGTAGTCATGTGTGCCAATGCAACGACCATTAGAGAGATCCTGTTGGCTGCCGAGGAGCTCGGAATGGTCGATTCCGGAGAATACGTGTTTTTCTCCATTGAGCTTTCGTCCAGGTAAGTGGAGATCGAGCTTATCTAACGCAGTTTGCAGTCTCCGTTGCAGACCGAACATCGCGTTTAGTGGAGCGGTCGTGCGTTCTCCGTTCGTATACATACACGATACACGTGCCTTTTACGCGGAACAAATATAGTAACTTTCCGGAGATCCCCTGGATCGATCTTTCATGCGTTGCACTCGTTGAATTAGCGTCGACAACAAACTTTCGCGATCGTCGAGTTACGCGTTAGCTACAAGGCTATGCTTATCGTTAGCGGATCTGGATTACGTTCGTTCTGATTTTCTAGTCACGCAACTTGGTGTTTAAATGTACTCGGTGGTTGATCGGTGTAAAATAGTTATTACGCATGGTTCACAGTCGGAGAATCAGTCCACGTTCGAATCGATCGAGCTAGAACTTGGTCTCTCGAGCTCGTTCGAATGGCTGAAGGCGTTGCCTCGATTCTCGTCGGATCGAATTTGGCTTGATCTACCGAAAGCCGCAAACCGCAGTTTCCCGACTCGAATCTACGTTATACGTAAAGCAACGAGCGTGTTAGCTGCTGGCTTCCGACGCGACGCAATCAAGTGTTTCTTGATCTGGACCGGACGCGACGTTACCTGCTAAACCGAGGACGGCTCTCGTACAAACATTCAGCTAGAAACTTAATTTTGAAATTGAATTGTCGCGCGTTGATCTTATCGGACGAACATAATACCATTAATCCATGTACACGTATCGACGTTTGCCGGTTCGTTTCAGCGACAACAATTCGAAAGATCCGTGGAGGTTGGAGACGGACACGGAAGAGAGGAACGAGAAGGCGCGAAAAGCCTACCAAGCGCTGTTGACGGTGACCGCGCGAACCCCTGATAATTTCGAGTACTTGAACTTTTCGCGGGAAGTCAAGTCCCTCGCGCAGAGTAAATATAATTTCACATTTGGAAACAGTTCCGTGTCGACATTCGTGACTGCGTTTTACGACGCCGTCCTCCTTTATGCTCTCGCCCTCAAGGAGAGCCTGCCGGCGGATCCTGGCGAAGTCTATTTAGACGGTGGTAATCTCACCCGGCGGATGTGGGGTAGAAGCTTTAAAGGTAACCGGAACCCTTTTTTTTCTCCGCTGGAACTTTAGTTTGCCTCGTTAAGCGTTTACTATCGCTCTCTTTGCCGTTTTTATTTCCGCGGCTTTGCTTCCGAGGAACGTTCACGATCCATTCGATTGCAGGTATAACGGGCGATGTGAATATCGACGAGAACGGAGATCGAATAGCGGACTATTCGCTGCTCGATATGAATCCAGAGACGTCAAAGTTCGAGGTAAAGATCGCTGGCGTAGGAAATGGTGAGCGCGTACCGCAGTTCTTTGACGATCATTCCGAGTCGTTTCTGTCGTAGATTGTCGCCAATTACTACGGTGCCAATAAAACGTTGGAGTACGTCCCCGGGAAGAGAATCCACTGGTCGGGTGGTCGGTCGGAGCCACCGCCGGACACACCCACTTGCGGATTCGACGGCTCCTTGTGTCCCGACAACTGTAAGTCTGTTAAAACCTTCGCTATCTCGTCGCGCTCGCCGCGCGTCAACGCGTCGCGTAAACTCCTCGCAAAAGTTACAAATCGTCTCCTTCGAACGCTGGACGATTCTTTTTCCAAACTTTTCCAATCCGCTCGCAAACTTAAAATCAGTTGTGTTCGACAGCTCTTCCAGGACACGCGATTCTCTCCATGGTTTTAAGCTCCATCGTCGTTGTCCTCGTCGTTGCCTCGGTCTTTATATACAGGTAAGTGACACCAGACGAACTCGTTTTTTTGTCTATTTTAATCCGTCTCGAAAAGCATCCAAGTCCAAGTAGCATCGAAAAGATACTCATTTCCTCTTTCGATTGCTATCGTTTCTTTTCTTTTCTTTTCAATCCTTTTATCAATTTTCAACGAATAGAGCGTAAATCATGATATTACATATTCGATTTAAGCTACCGTGGATCTTTCCGGAACGTCTTATTTCTTCGAGTTTCACCGTCGTTGATGAAGTTACGATCGAAAGTCCACGTCGTCGGGGATCCCGAGAAACGTTTCCACGTTTATGCTCGCGCGAGCGATTCGCTCTTTATCCGTTTCGAACGGATCATGTGTCGAGATGGTACGCTAATCGGATATAAAGTTTCTCGTTCGCGCAACAAAGTTTATCGTTTCAAGTACATTTTAAGTTTCACGACTTTACGAGTCGACCTTCTTAACGTAGATATCGTAAAACGTAAGTCAACCGAAACGATTCTTTCAGTTTGAGCTTTTTATAATAATAGTATTAATAAGGAAATAATTACGGAACAACGATTCCGAATAACGTTAGGCCGTGGCAGGTCCCCTCTTTATAATATTCCATCGAGTTAGCTAATGACGCAGACACTCGCGTCGCCTTTCAGTTGCTTTTGAGAATCAACCATGCGATAGAAATGGAATCGATCGAACGAATTAATTGACTCGTTCTATTCCGAGTGTTCTCATATATTTGCTCGTAACCTGCACACGTTCAACGATGGCATCTCTAAGCGCGCTTGGTTTGCTCTCGTAATCCTATCGAGTAGGATCCGCGCTCGTTCCGGGAACTATCGCCGGCAAAACATCTGGCTCGAGACAGTCGTTTATTCGCGTTTCTACGGGCTTAATCTTAAGCGATATTTGTTTCCCGAGAACAGAACGATAGAAGGTGGACGATTGCCCGATTTTCTATGCAAGTAATGAATACGTATAAACTAGTCATGTATCGTCACGCAAAACCGTAACAATTCTTTTTACAATTTTGTCCGTTCATTTGACACTTTCGAGAAGCACGATCGCATTTCCGACGATAATCTTTTCTTTGGTCTTGCAGGCACTTTAAGCTCGAAGCAGAAATAGCTTCCATGACATGGAAGGTACACTGGGACGACATCCGCCTCGTGCCAAATGCGAAATCGAGAGGATCCATGTACTCGTTGATCGCGAACAAGATGCGCGGTAGTCAGCTGGTGATTATGAAATATTATGTAATACGCGCGTGTTTGCGACGCTGTAAAAAAACTCGTCCGTATCCGGTTACTTTATATCTGGAATCTCTGTCAGAGGGGTGGTTAGATTTTACGCTTTACCGTGGATATTCGAAGCTACGAAGATCAGAGGAAACGAGTTTGTATGGTTTATTCCATTTTTCATCGTCGAGGTACTCGAACAGGAGGAAGCTCTATTGAAAAAGAAGAATTTTCGTTGGAAATTTTATTCGTCGTTTTCTCGACGACATACTCTGCCTGTGGTCGTCGATATTTTCATTCCATTCGGTCGATTAACTTCGAGCCAACCAAGTAATCTAAAACGAATACTTTTTTTTCTGTTTTACGTTTCAGAGTATGTACTTGGAGGAGAATGTGAGTTTACCAGACGAAGTGGACAGAAACGCATACGTTCCAACGGGTATTTACAAGGTTCGGCTTTTATCGATAATAAAGTACCGTATTACTCTTATACGCGCGTACGTCTACTCTACTTAACTTGTCTTCCGTCATTCGTTTTCTTCGTGATCGGTAAATCGAATGTCACGAGTGACGTAACGTTGAGCGAATAAACGAAAATATTCGATTTATTGCAGAATGATTCGAAAGTCGCCATAAAATTGATACCAGGGAATAAGGTGGAAATCTCGCGGCCCTTGTTGCTCGAATTGAAGAGGGTGAGTAAGATCGTCTCGATCGAGACGTTCCTTTGACTTTTCAACGAGGCATCTGTCGCCGTGAAACGAGAACGGACATACGGTCTCTTTCCGTGAAAGGAAAGAAACGAGCGAAAAGTTAGTCGAAAACTTGTCTGCCTCGTTGAAACTGCAGATCGTCGAGTCGCAACGACCGCAAAGTCTCTTGTTTTTGCTTTTCCTTGTCATCTAGACATACATATCGTATTCGCTACCGAAGGAACGTTTTCAACGATAACTTTTCTCGTCCCCTGCCTAGATGAAGGACCTTCAGCACGATCATTTGGTACGATTTTACGGTGCATGCGTCGAGCCACCGCACTGCTGTCTATTGACCGAGTACTGTCCCAGAGGATCTCTTCAGGTTTGTCGATATCCCCGCGAGTACTTTGCATACGCGTACACGCAATCTCGGAAAATTGTCGGGAACCGGAGGAAGGAACCGTGCTCGTCGAGCTAAATAGGGTAAAGGCGGAGAAGATTGCGCACTCGTAGCACGTCTAATATATTTGCCAGAGATACCGCAAAGAGAATTAAACGCGTAATTAAACGAATGATCTCATAGTTTGCGAGAACGTCGCGTACGGGTACTCTCAACGGATTTTTGCCGCCTTTATCGTACGAAAGCGGTAGAAAGCATCCGCACGGAAAAAAGGAACAACCTACCGACACCTATTCTATCCGCGGGATAGACGTAACACGCGACGCTGCCCACTAATTGTCGCGTCTTCGCGGAGAACCGAGCGTACCGCGAATAAGCGGTACGATAGTAATCGAGCTGTCAGAGCGCGAAACGAATGCCGCTCGATGGAAAGCTGTTTCGCCGTTGATACGCGCAACCATCTCACGGCCTGTATTTTCTATACACGGTGGAGAGCACAGACGGCCGTTCGGATGAACTTTGTCCGAGTCCGATAGAGTTTCGCGTCCACGGCTGCCTTCGTTGCCGAGCTCGATTAAAAATGTAATCGAATTCCGAGATTAAAGTTTCGTTCTTTCGTGCCGTCGCGTCGGTTTCAATTGCGAATGAACTTGGTTGCAACGTCGTCGGCAAACTATCTTTCGATACACAAAGAATGATTTTGCACGTAGGTACACAAAATTGCAAGAGCTGAATTAAGATATCGTGGGCATGCGGGCTGTAGGTACCATGTATGTCTTAAAAATGAAAAAAACGAGAGATATCTATGCTTGACTAGAACAATTTTTCATAGAAATGGAAAAAATGCAACGATTCTTTTAAGTAGTTTTTCGATAAGGGCCTTGAGCGGATAAGGTCTGCTACATCGCGAGCCCTAAGTCCACGCTTCGATTCAGCTCTGGCAACCACTCTCACGTTTCAAACGTATTCCGTGCTTTTGCGACAGGATATATTGGAAAACGAACAGATCAAGCTGGATGGTGTATTTCAAGGGTCTCTGATACACGATATCGTTCGAGGTATGGTGTACCTTCACGCGTCCGAGATAAAAAGCCACGGCAATCTGAAATCCTCTAATTGCGTGGTCGATTCGCGCTTCGTCTTGAAAATCACCGACTTCGGCCTCCACGAGCTCAGGAAGTTGAATCCGTGCGAAGCGGAAGCCGACAAGGATAGTTACGCCTATTGGAGAAGTGAGCTGCCAATTGTTATGTAAAATCTGTACACGTGGCGAAGATCCCCGCTGATTTTCTCTCTAAACGGGAGACGAATTAACGCGATCGACCGCAAGACAATGAAACATGTTTGTTTCAACAGGACAGCTGTGGACAGCTCCGGAACTGTTGAGGATGGAAAGACGACCGCCGGAGGGTACTCAGAAGGGCGACGTGTACAGCTTCGCCGTGATCGTCCACGAGATCGTGGTACGCCAGGGACCGTTTTACTTGGGTGACAACTGTGATCTCTCCCCGAGGGGTAAGTGAACTCTTCGCGATACGGTTTTACTTGTACCGCGTGTAAAGCTTCGGTAAAGTCATCCGCCAGAACAGTGGAAACAATTCGGATGGAAATATCAACCTTTGACCATTTAACATTGTGCTTACAAAACAAGCAATGTTTGAGACGATGTCAAAATTTAAGTACTCGTCGCCGTCTGGCAACATCGTTCTCATAGGACCAGCGAGTGTTATCGAGTATCGGTGAAACACGAGCAAGGCAGCGATTTTAGCCGGTAAGGGAGGTTCCGCAAGCTTCGTATCGACCGCGCGTCATCGAGCAGCGAAAGCCCGCAGGGGAACGGAATCGCTCGGTAACGTAGTTTACGGAGCTTTCGCAAGCTCGGTCTCGTCGAGAGCGTCAGGATCGATGTCAGGATGGAACGTGCCACAAGTAGGCTAGGAGCGTTTCTCGATGGGGGTTGAAAGCTCAGTCGAAGCTTTCACGCGTCCTGGAACGCACACGGGTTTCGCGCGCGCTGCTTCGTCGTCGCTTCTCTTCCTACCCTCTCTGTCGCTCATACTCTCTCGCTAGTTTTCGCTGCTTCTTCTTCTCTCGAGTTCGTAGTCCTGCATCGGCACGCGAAATCACCGATACGTGATTATGGCAAAGGCGACGCTTTAATAGACCCCGAAGAGGGTGAGGACGCGGTAGGTCTCCGCTTCTACCGGTCGTTTAATTAACCAACCTCGGCGGTTGCCGAAAGGAACGTGCGTTCACGCGTGCCTCGCTGCGTGCCTGCGTTCCTGCGTGCCTGCGTTCCTGCGTGCCTGCGTGCTGCTGATCGAGTGTGTTTGCGTGTCTGCGAGAGTACGTGCCCAACGGGTTCCTACATCTCGATACGTGCTTGTGTTTACGAATCGTTCGACCGTCCCATTTACGCGGCCCGATTTTCCTTCTTGTTCGATAATTCACCCTCGTAACCTCCTCCTAGCCATCGTCCCTTCCCTCCCGCTCTCATTCACTCTTTCTTTACTCGAGTCTTTTTCGAAGCCAATTACCCTGATTCTGTATTCGAGATCCGACACTTAATCAATTACTTCCGGAACATCGACGAGACCACTCGACTCTGTAAACCGATAGTGTAAACGATGAGGGAGTCCTACGCGGAAGTTGCTCGAGTCGCGATCTCGGTGGTCCGCGAATATCGTTGTTCTCGCGTCGGAACATAGATTCGATCGTCTTCGTCGGGACGAAAACGTTGTTCGTCGAACTTTTTAGAGACGCTGGCGCGAGCGTGTTACGTAACAGTATAGAAACACCGACTAGATGAACCCCGAGACGAGTAATATTTTATTCGTATAATTTTGTCCGCAACGTTTATTCTCGATCGTTTACGCGATCGTTCGGGATCTGGGTGCGACGGAGTTCGTTCAACCGCATCGGAGATCACAACTTTTCGAAATCAAGATCGTCGAGTCTGTTCTTTCCTTTGCTCTCTGCAATATCAATCATCCCGAGGAAGCTGTTATCCAATTTACTTGTTCGAGCCGAAGGGGCACGCTTGAAAATGCGCGTCGCGTAACGTACCGAGTGTTCTGGTTTTACGTTCGATACAGGCAATTTCCACGAGTGGCTAAACGTATAACGAGTAATCCAACTTTCATTCTAAAGAAAGTTAAACTGGAATGTCGAAACGGTCGAGCATGTCTCAAACGATCGACGTCGATCAATTTGTTTACTAACACGTGTTAAGAACAGCTACTCTCAAACATTCGTCGCGCGACAGAAGTCTGATACCGTCGTACATTTGGTTTCTCGATCTTTGTCCTCTGATGGTCGCATTGTGTCGCGGCCGTGGTAAAAGTCGTGAAAACGTAAGTCGAGGGAATAGCGGTGAAATTGTTCCAAGGACGAAGGGCTGTAGAAAGGGGATTGTTTGAATCCGCGAAACTCACCCCTGGTGGCACGAGTGCTCGTGCACGGTCGGTGGTATAAAAATCCTTGTAAAGATCATTCGTCCGTCTTGGAAATCCCCGACAGAAGGCTTCGACCTTAAATACGCACACGCGCCAAAGGAAACTGCCATCGATTTCGAGCATAGAATCCGACCGAGAGCATGAATAGAGCGCTAGAAAGCTTCCGAAAAGAGTTTCGAGGTCACGTTTCGTAAATTGCGTATCGATCCTATACCGTTAAACCTTTTTTCCTCTTTACTATGCCAACATTTTTTAAATATTATACTCGATTTCAACGAGGTTAAACCAGCTTAAACGTTTTTATTTCTAGACGATGTAATCCGCAAAAGCTTCTCCTTAAAAAAATTGCGAAACGGCGACCTATTTTTCACCTACTCGGGTGTACCTCTTAAAGTTGAACGCTTTAACGGAGCGTTTCGCGGTTCTATTAGGAGGGAATGGGAAATCGCGATACCATCCCACGCTTACGAAAGCGGCGTGACGTCGTTAAAGCGAAATTCGATCCAGAAAATTTTACGTCAGCATCGCCAACTCGACGTAAACGATATTTACGATTTATCGCGTTCGTTTCATTTTAGACAGATATGTATTTTATCCTATCTCTAGAGTAATTTCTCGGTCACGTATTATACGTGAAATTCTCATCAAAATAAAAGGGCACTTATTTCCGCATTGACCCGATAAAATTCCAAGTTGCATCCACCGTAAACGAGGACGTATTAACTTTTTCAACGATGGCCGCGATAACGAGCACGAGTTGAAAGAAATTCTCCCCGCGTGTAGTTCCCATCGACTAAGCGATAACCGTAGAAATGATACGACGATGACGCGTAAGAGAATTTGTTTGCAATTTTTGGAGGATTCTCCTCGATCATGGAGCGGTAGTAAACGAGAGTGGCTCGTAGGAACCGAGGAGCGAGTGGTTGAGAGATGGAGAGAGAGAGAGAGAGAGTGAGGTCGAAGAACGAAGCAGTAAAATCGCAATGTTTGGTGCTAGAAATAGAGTGATCGGGGCAGATAGGAAAAGGAAAAATGGCGGAGAGAAGCAAATCGTCGAGCACGAGTAGCTTGACGTTGCCGGCGATACCGGGTGCCAGTCCCGATGGCGGTGCCAGTCCTCGAAGGGCTGTCAGCCCGTTGCTCGAAGTTCGTAGGCCCCACTGCACCCTCAACTGCGAAAATTGCAACGCCTTCTTGGAGGACTTGTACAGGCATAACAGTAGGTTCAATCTTTACCTTTCCCTCGACGCGGCCCGACGTATTCAATTCCATTCCCTGAAAATACTCTCGGGAATACCGTCTGCTCGTTGAGTCCCTTGTGTACATTGTGATCAAAATTCCTGTCTCCGGTTCTCTTAGCACAGTGGCGCGCAACTTCTTTAATACCGACTCAAGTAAAACAGAGTAAAATGTCTCGAGACCGAAGAATCAGGAGTCGGAAAGATCGATTTATTAATTTCACGAATGACAATAACAGCTTTTATCGTGTAGCTTCGAGTCTTACAGGTGAAACTCCGATCAAGTTTCGCAGGTGTAGGTGCGCGCGGATCGATCGATTCGTTCCGAGGCGAGAAAAAGTGTGTACGTCGACCGCAACCAGCGACTCGGTCGGAATTTTAAACGAAAATGGTAATGGTCTCGTTTATCGAATTTAACGCCATTCCGACGAGCTTCCTTGCCACGATGAATCACGCTCGGAACTACGATGCTAACTAGAACGAACAGGATCTCGTTTAACTCGATCGTTCGAAGATTATTTTACGTTAGAACTTACGCAGAACATTGATAGCGTTCTCTAGAGAAAATAAAAACTATCTTTCGATGATGTTATTTCATTGATAACGATCGAACCGATTTCATCGTGAATATTTCATCGCTATTGCTCCCATTTCTACATTTTTTCCGTTGTATTTTCGCTTAGGAAAGAGCAAAAGTTTGTCCCAGATTATCGTGCATATTTTAAATTTGAAATGCTCGAACACGCGACGGTGGGCGCCTGTCGAGTAACGGAATCATTCTACTGAAATACACGAGCGAGTGGTAAGAGGCGTGATTCGGCCGACGGGAGCGCGGTAGTTATCGTTGGCTTAGCTCACGAGCGAATAATTACTCCGTCATATTTACTCGTCAGATATTTTTCATTATTTTGTTACTCTCGAGAATTGATAACATATTTAATAACGTATTGATAACATATAATAATTAACAATTAACGCTCTTGGAATGTATAGCCTCGAGAACTTTGCGTTCGAGGTCGGTCAACTTTTTGCGTTCTCTGATATACGTTTCTAGGTCGCTGTTACGTTGGACATTAAAGTCTCTGAAAAAATTCCGTATTATACCGTTTAACGGTTGAGAAAACAACGTTTTCGTGGACTGTTTACTTTCTCAGACGAGCGACGAGATTAAAAAAGTTGCGAGAAGCCTCTGACGTATCACAACCGTCGAGAACTTTGTCGCAGTAGACGAACGAATTTTTGCACTAATGTTTCAGAGATCGTGGAAGGGGTGAAGAGGGGTGGAGGGTCTCCGATGAGGCCCGCGATTGGCGAATCCTCTGGCGAGGAGGTGGTAAGCGCGGAATTAAATTTTCTAAATTTCCGAATTGCCTAGCATCGAATGTTAACGAATGCATCTCCAAAAAGGTGGCTACTTTGATGAGACGATGCTGGGCGGAGGACGCCGCGGACAGACCAGACTTTTCGGCGCTCAAACAAACTATACGAAAAATGAACAAGTGAGTAACCGGTCTTATCGTCTTATCTTTACGTTTCAAGTACGCACCCTATGATCGTTGAGAAATGGGAACGGGTAGTTGAAAGAGAGGAAACGAAATATCGGGAGAGCGTTTTAGTAGACGAATAAACTCTGGAAACCGTAGGAAATCTGCGACGCACTACATAGACAAGGGGAGGGAGAGAAAAGTCGTAAAATTTTACCGCTACGAGCTAGAGTTTTACGAAGCCGAAGATTGTTCGTGTCGTAGATTACCTTCTTTATTCGTAGCGTCGCGGGAAACCGATTTCTTTGCTCGAAATTAAGTCTCATTTCCTCGTTTCCTTGCTCGTTTTACGTGTACGAGCGTTCGACGAAGGATTGTTTGCCAGGCAGCTAGGTTCGACGATGTTTCCTTAGCTTCGTTAAAACAACATTCTGTTATAGTTGACTGTATAGAATTTGTGAGAAAGTATTTATGTATTTGTGTAAAAAAACTTGTCTTTAAGGGATGTTATAAAAATCTCAAAAGGACGAATAGTCCTGCTGTCTGCGCGAGATTCTTCTCGTACCGCGTCCGCCCCGTTTTCTGTCTCCTCGATTCCGACTTTCTCGTTCCTGCGTCTTCGTTCCGGGGTCGATCGCCTCTGATATTGGCATAGTTGTGAGGTTCCGTGCCAAGCGGATAGGACCAACGGTGACCTCTTGCACCAAGAATTCGAGGAACATTGGACCCTGCCGGTCGATCGGTCGATCACCTAGCGAGAAACGATGCTCGCCGTTCGGTCAAATTCTGCGCGTCTATTTTGTTCATTTTGATCAGTCTTATAGCGCTCACGTGGCGCAATCTTTTAACGAATTGGAAACTTTTAACGATCGTCGCTGGAACGCGAAATCCTTTCAATTTTTCCGAAATCCAAGAATGGATCTCGGCAATTGCGTGTCAGAGGTACTTGGACCGTAAAGAACGGGTTTCTCGAATATCCGTGACCGACTGACATTTATCTCGTATCTGCCAGCGTATCTTTTCATTAGTAACAAGTATTTCGAACGTTTCATCGATCGATACGAGCGCCCTGTTGCGCGGCACTGTGGATACTGCGCAGATGTTCCAGCGTTTCCTCCATTTCCGTAGTTGCGGACCCGAACGAAAATTGAACGCGATTTCCTATCGCGGACTTTTTCGAGCCTGGCCGATCAACCCCGGCTAACTGAGAGTTCGTTAAACTTTACTCGTCGATAACCGTGCACACTTAATTTTCCTCTCGTTGCACGAGTACCATTCCTTTTCCGGAATTTCCGCGGCAACGATAATCAAAATAACGATTATCGTCGTATCCGATCGATTCGATCTTCGACGAGAAGGAAAAACGAATAGTTGCGCATGCCATCGAATAGCGTAATTGGCCATTTAAGTCGTTCGACGACAAGTAAAATTCCAAAGTTCCCGACATCGAATCTCCCCGTTTACGTGCACTCGTTCTCAGCTCCTATGCATTTATTCACGTGTAAACAAGTTCCAAGGCGCACGAGAAAACACATTTTCAACGACGTACATTATCCTTGATGCGATCCTTGATGGAAATCTTTCTTCCGATACGACCTCGTGCTGCGACCTCTTCTTGTTGTTTTCGTTTCGTTCCGAACTGTGTAAGCGATACGAGCGAGCATAGTTACAGTTATTTAGAATGTTGGCCTATGTTTTCGTTTGACTCTTTCAGAGATCACGAGAGCAGCAACATCATGGATAATCTGCTGTCTCGTATGACGCAATACGCCACCAACTTAGAGGCTCTGGTGGCTGAGCGAACCGCGGATTATCTCGAGGAAAAACGAAAATGCGAGGAGCTTCTCTACCAGTTACTGCCAAGGTAAGCGTATTCGTAGCAGGATTCCGTGTAAATTTGGTTCGCGTGCAAATTGAACGTTTTTAATTTGGAAATAAAATTTTAAAAGTCGGTTTCGTCTGAATTTTCAGGTCTGTTGCGTCTCAGTTGATACTCGGCCAAAGCGTAATAGCTGAAACTTACGACCAAGTGACCATCTACTTTAGCGATATCGTAGGATTTACAAAACTCTCGGCCGAGAGTACACCTCTTCAGGTGGTGGATTTACTCAACGATCTCTATACGTGTTTCGATTCCATTATCGAGAATTTCGACGTCTACAAGGTAAGCTCGAGGTTTTACTATCCCGAACGTTATTCGATTCGGTCCGCGTTATCGTCGGATCGATCCCTTATCTTGAGCTTACTCGATGCTTTTCTTTCCCTCGAACGAAGGAGAGAACTATACCTCCGAACAGGTTTTCCTTTATGTTCCGAAAAGTATGTTTCGAGGGACTGGCTATCGCAATTCTTTTTCTAGGTGGAAACGATAGGTGACGCTTACATGGTAGTATCGGGATTGCCTGTAAGAAATGGGACGAATCACGCCAGGGAAATCGCAAGGATGAGCTTAGCGCTTAGAGACACCGTGATGACCTTTAGTATCCGTCATAGACCGAGCGAACAACTGAAGCTTCGAATCGGAATGCATTCTGGTAAACTTGAGTCGCACAAAAGTACTAAAGTTTTTTCTCTTTACGCTTTGATTCGGTACTACCCGTCCATTTTTCGCGTTCCAGGACCTTGCGTGGCTGGAGTGGTCGGCTTGAAGATGCCAAGGTACTGCCTTTTCGGAGATACCGTCAACACAGCGTCCAGAATGGAGAGCAACGGAGAAGGTAATTGCGCGGTAGTCTTTTTATTTTGATTTATTTGTTAGGAGAGCATTGTACGATACGAATACGTTCTTCCGTCTGTAGCTCTAATGATCCACGTCAGCCCCAAGACGAAAGAAATCTTAGACACGTTTGGCACATTCGAACTCGTCTGCAGAGGGGAGGTCAATCTAAAGGGCAAGGGCAAGATGACCACCTACTGGTTGACGGGCGAGAAGTCAACGAACAATAACGTTCAGCCGGGAAGCGCGTTCCCGACGCCAGCCATCGCTATGGTTCCACCGCCGCCCTCGGCGCCAGCAACGGGAGGAGTATCGATAGAAACGCCAGCAACAACCATGACAACTATAGCAGCGACGACGCAAACGACTACGGCGACGATGACGACGATGACTGCTCAAGCTACGCCAACGTTCGATCGAAAACGCGACGAGACGATAAACGTACCACCGCATCAAGCGAAACCGCAAGAGAAACGATTCTCACAGATCGCGCAGCAACATTGCCAAGATCAAAATACGAATCACAAGGGGTCGCAGAAACTTGAGGAGCAGTCGCGATTTCAGTCGAGTCAGCAGAAAAGTCAGCAGCTTCGACAGCAAAGCCCCAGTCGAAACGAGGGTCAAATTCAAAGTCGAAAGGGTGCCAACGATGGCGATAGGAGCAGCGACGGCAGCAACGGTAGCTTCGTGACCGGAAACGGGGCACCAAATCGCGCTCGCACGATATCCAGCACCCCCGTCGGAGACGGTTCACCGTCTCGAAATCGCGTGTCCGTTGGCCCGGTGTCCAACAACGCGGTTCAGCAGGCTCGACGGCCTTATCAAGCCGGCGAGAGTCTGCCTAATCACACGGAAAGCGGTCCAAACGCGCCTCTGCTTGTCTCCGCGACGCCTCTCCCTCGAGTCTAGCTCGGCTCGTTTCTCGCATCGTTCAGCGTTTCGCGGCGTTTCGTCGAGGGAACCGATTTCATTCCTAATACGTGTGTCGTTGTTTCGTCTAGAGTAGCAGCGAGCTCCGATCGGCGAGCCCGATCGACATTTTGGGTCCACTTGTTCGAAAGAACGCTTTTCGAAGTAAAATTAAGAAATCAACACGGGAACACGGAATCGCTCGTTCTGTCGGGGAACTAAGAGAGACCCGATCGCGTCGCGTAAGCGGTTCGTTATTCGTACCCTGGCGCTCAAAACATTTCCTATCCGCTGGAATACACTTTATCTCGTTTATTTCGTTTGTACTTGACGCGATACGAAAACGGTTGAAAATCTTTGTTCCTCGACACCGGACGGTTCGTCGATTCGTAGCCATCCGTCTTTTGGACAGCGCGTCGATACTTGTCGAGGACCAGCGCTTTCGGGTAGAGCAAGTATGTTGGACTCGAAGATATCGCGGTGGCGTACTCTAAGATCGAGGGTATATGTATATGTGTGCGTGGATGACGAACTTTCAAGGCTAGTAGCGTAGCTCGCAAACTCTTGCAGTCGACATGCCTGCGGAGTAGAAACCGCCGCTAAAATCTGGAATTCGGGGCGTGAATGATTTCTTTTAGGCGTGCGCTAAAGTCGATCGGCGGAAAGAGACGCGAGGGCACGATTGTTTCATTCGCGTCCGATAGAAACGCGTCGCTACTCTCGTCGAAGCATAAGAGTAGCATGAAAGTTCGAGATACGGAGAAGGATTCGAAGCAGAAAGCGAGAAACGGTAAGAGAGATGGGCAAAAATTCAAAAACAGAAGATACACCACTCTTTATTCGTTTCCGGTAAAATAAACTCGAAGCCGAGCACTCGATCGGTTTTACTTTGCGAGCGAATCGCGATACATTCGATTCGATGCGTCGCGCGGTTATTCGAGTGAAACTTTGCCTATCTCCGAAACAGCCCGACCAAGCCCCACGCGTACGTGCGTATTTCTGTGTCGAAAAAAATAAAATATATATTTACGACGAGTTAAAGTTAGGCATCGGTGTACAAAAGCGTTACAGCGAATAGAGGCTGGACCTCGTACGGGAACCACCTGCCGAACGATGGAGCTTTGGGCGAGGGACACCCTGAACTGAACGCTTCGCTACGCGCTCGATGCGCGGCAAAAGAAAGTACGGGAATCGCTCTCCGTGGCGCGATTGACCACGGCGTCTCTTAACGATCGAATTTCTCTCTATTCGTGTCAATCTCTTGTAACGTTGTAACGGTCGGTATTCCGGAAATAAAGTTTCATCGTTTTTGAAAGTCAGCCGGTGTTGTATCGCGCCTAGGACCTGTTCCTCCGCCATCGATGCCGCGAGAATCCTCAGAAAACGGCGTTCTGGAATATCCAGTCGAGGTAAGAACTGACCCGCGTGTATATTCCAGGCCGTCCTGCCACACCGCATCGCATCCCCCAAGACACGATCCCGACGTTGATCCATCTCCCGTTGTCGAGCTGATGGAGGAGCGGTCCGCCCGAGTCACCCTGCTCGCGAATGCGCAAAACGTGAATATCAAAAAACTCGTCTATCGTTGCGACTCTACGGTGGATACATTACTTGACAAGCATCGCGACCACCCTCGTACGCGCCAGCGCAGATCACCGTCCTGGGAATTCGTCGAACGAAACTTTGAACGCACCTCTCTTGCTTCCAAATCGGAACGCTGACCTCCATCAAAACCGCGCTAGCAGGACCTCCGTAGAAGCGACTACCCCAACCTGAAGAAGACAGTTAAGCAAGTAAACAACATAGTGTACGACGAGGTAGATGCGTACACGACGATGCTACGAACCGGTCACGATGGCGTTCTTATTTTCGAAGGTCTGGTCTATCGGCGGCAAACAGATGGGCCAGATGTAATCGTTGAACACGGTCGGTCGATGCAACTTTAGTATCGCTATATCGTTATCGTACGTGGTGTAATCAAAGTCGGGATGAACGCGTATTTCGGACACGAATAAGTCCAGAGCTCTGGTCTCCTCCGCGGTCGAGAAATCGTATTCTCCGAGTCTGACTTTGATGTCCCGGGGGCTGTATCTGACGTAAAAGAGAAACGTATGTTTGACGACAAGCCTTCCTACGCTTTATCCGTTTTATAGAGTTTACCTGTACACGCAATGCGCGGCGGTCAAAATGTGCCGGTCGGTGACAAGGACCCCGCCGCAGTAACGGTTGCCGTCCTTTTTGAGAAGAGCTACCATCCAGGGCCATTGTTTGGGATCGGCTGGTCGGCCGCCCACCAATCTGCTTCGTGTTTTGATATTCGTTCCGCATCCTCTGGATCTCTCGGAATTCTTGTACACCTCCGTTGACGTCGACGCGTCGTCAGGTTCCTGCCAAACGATTCTGCCCGCGTTCCCGTCGACTTTCGACTCGTTTGATTCTTCATCGACGACTAAAAAGTGGAGCGATCGTCGTAGAAGAATCCGACAAAGTTCGGAAACTGGGTAAGCGCGATTTATACGTACCAGCAACGAGTGGTAGAATGCTGGTGAAACTGTCCTCAGCGACAGAGTTTTCTTCATTAGGTCCATTCAGACGATCGGGACAACAAGCGCCGAGATACCTGTTCGAATTCGCCGACTAGGTGGAACGATGTGAAAATAAAATAGGAGAAGAACCGTCGAGAGCAAACTTACCTCCCATCGATCGTGCAAGAGTGATTCATCGCGAGCTCAAAGTTCGAGCGGTACTCGTCGATAAAACACTTGACGAGATACTCGCAGCGTCCTCCTTTGTCGCTCGGTCCATCGCAACTCGAAGACGCTGACGATACCTGAATATTAATATCGTAGAAGACATGTACTGTCTGGCCGTAAGAGAATTCTACGTTTGATGGATCGTACTTACGGTTGAACGGACGAAAAGGTTCCTATCCTGAGAGAGCAGTTCCGCTGTATCTATTCGTGTCGCCTTTTAAAATTTCATCGACGTGGCAGCAACGGTATATAAAACAAATAAGTGTACTTACGCTTCGAATCGGTGTCATAGATGGAGATAAAACGACCATGAGAAAGAGAACACAAAACACATAGAAAAAATGTTCGCCGATACATCTCTATTCAAAGTCGTCGCGACTTTTCGACTCTATGATCAACCGGCGATAACAATCGCAACAAAGAACGCATTCGAGAAACGCCAGAGGATGAAGAAACCCACGGAAATAGCGAGAACCGTTTATATACGGATGTAGGTATACCCTCGTTCTATGCAACCAATCGTACTTCTTGAAACGCTGGTTACGAGCCTCGAGGTGCAACCCAAGGTGTCGGTAATATAACCGAATCCGTCATTTCAAAAACCACTTGTGCAACATTCCTCGAGTTTCCTGAAAAAGTGCTCGTATTTCCGTCGAGATTCGATACGCTCTTTTCGGTATCTAGCTACATTTTAAAGACACTCGAGTACTATGCGCGGGATACCCTAGGATTCTCACCTTGACGCTCTCGTATTTAATTTATCGGCTTCCACTTGCGACAACTACAGTTGCTGTATGCAGATGACCTGTAAATCTTTCGCAAGGTCAGAAACAACAAAAAAAAAAAAAAAAAACGAGAGTCGCGAGAACATGAACGAAAGCAAGAGCTTCGCGAATCATTGTATCTGAACGTATTGCCGAGAGTATTGCTAATCGATTGGCGGAATTGGCTCCAGTCGAAAACTCGTTCGAAGGCGCTCGCCTTTGTAGATTTCAAAAGTGATTCGTATTACGTATGGTCAATTAAAAATATGTTGCTCTCGGCATATCGGCAGCGCGGGCGTGTCGGGGCGAGGAGAAGGCGACACGCGACAGACGACGTTGAAAATTAGCGGCACGACTCGAACGACGACTATCGGGAGCAAAAGAAAGTCCCGTAGAAAAGAACGAAACGGAGCTGGACCCGACGAGTCGAGGTGAGGGAAGTCGCGAAGAGAAAACAGGAGAAGGAGAAAGATCGCGATCGAGGACAAGCCAGAGGCATTTCCATTTAAGGCACCCCGCGTGCAATCTCTCGCTCCTCTCGGCGCCACTTTGACACGCATATTCGTGAAACCTTTGCCCCACCGCTGCACACTGGTTTGAAATTATAAAAACCTGATGTAAAGTTCGAGGAGCACTTTTTCGAAGAAATTATATTATATTTAGGTAAAATCATCATACACTAAAAAATGAGCGAACTCGAATAGGAAACAGCAGGGATGATTTCTATTTCGTTGGTTGTTTAAAAGAACGATTTCAATTTACAAGGGGTTATTTATTATCAAACACGAATAAGTAGAAGAAAAAGGAAAAAAAAAACGACGAAAGAAGTATCGTCGTCGGATTAATTTTCTATTGCGAATAAAATACATATTGTTTCAATTCCAGTTGAACGAAGTAAACGCATGGATCGCTGTTTCTGCCGCTCCCGGCACCACTCACGCCTCAATCAAAACAGGCTTGGCATTACGATCTTTTAGATTCAAGATGTAGCCGTAGACTCTTGTGGTGTTCGTGACAGGATCGTAAATCCTGTCGACGTGTCGAATCATATCGCCTTCGAGTTTGTCCGTGCTTTCGCGAATGTACTCTTTTCCATCCGACGTGCGACCAGATTGAACGAGCCTTGTTCCATCGTTGTCCGTCACGAGAACGTTACCGCTTGAGAACGTTTGCGTGCTGCCGCTTGAGAACGAATGCGAGTTCCTGCTAGCAGCTGCTACAATTTCGATCGTTAGTTGACCGACGTATCCCGCGAGATCGAGCGATATAAGTTGAAACACCGCACGGTGCGCTATTTTATAACCGAATTTAATATTCGAAGGATCATGACGTTGCCAAGTAGATTGGCAAAATTACACACCGTACGGCGATTCGGTGAAAAATGCGCCGCGCGGTCGCCTTGAGAAGCCTAGAGAACGGATCTCTCGTTTTCGATAGTGAAAGGAACGCTATAATTTTGAGACGGCGTCGAAAAGTCGGAGCGTCGGAAAAATCGAGGGGCCGTTGCAGGGGATCGAAGAACCCGTCGATCGCTTACCTATTTCCTTGCTCAGATTATCCGAGAATCGTCGTCCCTGTGCCATAGCCTGCTCCAAATTATCGTGCACCTGTTGATGTATCCGCTGTACATTTTGCTGAATATTTCTATTTAGCCAGTTGATATTGTCGGATAGTCCGTTTACCCAGTCTATTCCGGTACCCATCTGTTGTCCTACGGATTCGCTGTTAATCGAAACAGCGATAGAAATTTGGATAATGAATACAAAATAAAAAAAAATATGTCAGCGACGACTCTCCTGCGTCCAGACGTAATCGCCAGGGAAACGTGGCTGACGTAAACTTATCGCTGTCGTAACGCGACTTAAGCGTAACGATCGACTAACCTGCATAATATTGCTCCAAAGAGCATCGCGACGCAGATTCGTCCTCTCATCTTTTCTTCTAACGTTTTTTTAATGTTCCAATCTTCTTCTTCTTTCTCTTCGGATTTCTCGCTTTCCTTCGTTCGACTTGGTGGGACGAAGAACGCTTCGATAACGCTACACAAATGCGTGCGAATGCGAGAATTATATATGGCGGTGAAACGCGCAGTAGAAGCGTGTTTTCCCCCTTGGATCTATCTATCCAACGACGACGGTGTACGAACGTTGTTGGACGTTTACTTTTCCTTGTCTTCTTTGTGTCCAGCTCGTGCATGAACGCGTGCCTGCATACGTGTTGTACTCGTGGCATTGGAAACTGCACACTCGTCGTATATATCATCGCATTGTCGAATCATCGCTCAAACAAATACTGTAATGCCACGGATATCGATAAAGTTTGTTGCTCGGATTCCCGATCAAGGGTCCCCCGCTACCGGTTACTTCTGTTCGCAACGAACGAGCGTCAGCTGTGAAAACAAAAACCTGCTGGACAAACTTCTGGTCATCTCTATATTTGAATGTTATGCGAGGTAAAGTAATTAACGATACCAGGAATTTGATGTCTTTTTATTTTTTACAAATAGTAACCGTAAGAAACAACAGGTAAACGCAATATTTTGCGAACAAGTGGACAACATCGATCGGCTATCCGATTCGGAAGGTCGTAACAGAATCGTGTCTTTTTTTCTATACTTTATGCGAGGCATTACTACGATACGGCGATTACGTTCGTCGGACTTGGACACGAGAAAGGAAAAGCGAAAACACGTTGTGAATTCACGCGTTGGTTCTTTCTTGGCCGGTTCGACGAGAGAGTGTAATCGATGACGTCGACCGAATCCCGAGTCGCGTCCTAACGGAACACTCGTTGTAAATCCATGTCCGATAAGAGGGCGCAGGGTTATCTATGGTACGTGTAATGCTCGTTGGAAAGGGCACGACGACGGAATCGGTTAATTCGATCGTGGTCATCAAATTTTGCGAGCAAAACATTTTTATCTCGGATGGCTTTGCATCTATATTCGTCCTCGACTCCCTCGATCGATTCCTCACGAAATCGTTTGCGAGACAGGTAATCGAGACATACGTAGGCGTTTCCATGTAACTTGGAAATGACTAGTAATAATAGTAACCCTTTAAAGCGCGCCTAACGGCCGTGTAGAGCATCGCATCGGGCGACTCGGGTCACCGGGGTATTCGGATAAAAAGGGAAGGACTAGGACGAGCGTCGGATGGAGTGGTGGGTGACCGCATTTGAGGGAGGACGGTCTCGTTGACCTACGGAGCAAAAACTGGTTTCGGATTCGGATTATGCGGCCGAAATTGTACTCGCGTCCTATGCGCGTACAACAGCTTCGAGCTACGTATCGACCCCCCACGCGACCGGTCCTACGGTAAACACGCTTCTTCCATCTTCCATCTTCTCGTCCTTGAACCCTCTTGTTCCTCTTCCCTTTGCTTCTCCCTCCGAGCGACGTCCGGCTCTGCGCTTAATTTTCTTCGGTTCTCCTCCACCGTTCGGGCCATCACGGTATATTCACGAGCGATACCCGAACGCTTCTCGATCCTCTACCCATATATTTTCACCTCCGACTCTGCGAAGCAGGTAGCAAGGGACCCGGCTCGTAAAAGCGTAATCGTTTCGCTCCTCCTCCACGATCTCTATCCTCTCCTTTGTCCTACACGAAACGAAAGGGCGCGAGAAGGACGAAGAAAAAACTCGATCGAGCTCAGTTTTTGATAGGGTGATCGACCTTGGACGGTGTCGACCCTCGCATAAGGGTTTTGCGTCCTTCGTCAAGGACGGGGATCTCGACGAGGTGGCCGGTACCGACGATTTATTTACTCGTACGCTAGACTGCGTACTTATTCGTGGTGAAACGTGTCATTATTTATTGCATACGGTACGAATACGTGGTTATCTGAATCGAAAACGTCTTTTCAGCCCGTCTTTATCAGATCGAAGTACTTAACCATAGTTCACGCGTTCTCTATTTGGCCTTCTTTCGCCGTATCTGATAACAGAGATCTATGGCACGTATACGGGTCAGGGACTGTAAACGTGTTAAATAATTCAATTTACGTAGGTTCATTTTAGGTGCGAACCTTTCGATTGTACACGATATCAGATACTTGGGGAGGATTTATTTTGCCGAAGACAATGATGTCGGTAGATTGGTAACGTTAAATGGCTAAGGTAACGTGCTGCGCGTCGAGAAGGAATTTGAAAAAACCGCGTTAGTCGCGTCGCGGATCGACGGGCGCCGAGTCCGCCATCTAGCGAGGATCGACGAAAGCTAAACGGTGTTCTCAGCGCGTCGCGTCGCGTACGTGCGCTCTGGCTTCTAGGGAAGGGGAACGCAAGAGTGGGGCGGTACAACAAATCGGTGGTTCAGTGGTCCCGCGGTAGTCGATCTCTTCGGGGTTTGGCTGTTTGTTTCGTGTGGATTGACCGAGCCTAGCCCCTTCGACACAGGATTACTGTTTTCATTTCGAGAATCTATCGCGTCCTTTTGCCGACCGCGTATACGACAGTCTCGACAACACGTTCGTAACGATCGGCGCATCGAGAAGATACTTTCTCTCGGAGCGTTTCTTGGTCCTGTTAAATGGGAGCTGGACGTTATCTGTGAAACTACGGGTTCTCTTGGAGTGGTCTGGAACTCGTCCAAGTCTGGACCGGACACCATGAACGGAAAGGAGGAAAAGAAAAGCTTTGCGGAGCCGGAGAATATGTGATCGCTTCGCTTCTCTCGGAATACGTGAGTACCTACCGCTTCCCTCGGCGTTTTAACGACCACTTTACAAACGACTCGTGCATGTACACAAGACCTCAGCTAATCGTTTCGGTTAAGCCTTTACTCGACTCGTTCTCCGGCAAAGGTCTTACCGAAACACAAATCTCGAGTAACGTTTGAACGATAAGCGGCTTCTGAGTAGAATTATCGACTCGATAATCGTCTGATTAAATAAATATCACCGTTCTATTCGTCGCCTATTATTCGATTTAATTTTATCCATCCCTGCTCCAATTTTACTCGACGCTCTCGACATTCGATCGTTAATTCGTGGAATGATCAGTAGTTTCAAAGGAAGCACTGTTTATTAGATTTATCGGAAAGCTCGCAGATATTACAATTAAATTAAAATTTACACCCTATCGATACACAGAAGACTCTGTTCGATCGAAACGGAGCCTTGCAAGCACGTCCTCGTCTCGAGTACTCTCGGGTATCTTGGCGCGCGTAAAAGATTGGCGTTCGTTATCTCCAACGGGATAACCGTAACTATTTAGTCTGAGTGTAAGATACGTACCTCGCTACGCGTTACGTAGCGATCCAGCGTAAACGAAAGATAGTCTAGTCGAAACGTTCGGGCCCCCTTCGAAAAAGATTCGTCCGAGTGTTGGATTCTGGCCCTGGCGCAGCGTGTCCCATCGAAGGCATGAATTATTTATCGAACGTTGTACCATCGTCCCGCTGGAAGAGGACGAACGAGCCACGCGTGTGTTGCCTGTACGATACGAGGCTGCAGATTCGTTTTCGACGATACGCAAGGGTGTGCTGGCACACCCGATCTCGATACTAGTTTTCGACCGGGGGTGGCTGAAATTTTATTCGAATAACAGATGAGGAAGAGATAATAAACGCAAAGAACCACGTGTTCGGCGCACGAACGTAAAATTAAACTAGCACGATTGCGTTTTTCGGCTTTTAACCCGTCAAGAGGGTATTTCCTATCGGCCTGTTTTTTCGCACCTACCAGTCTCGAGAGAAGTCGTAAAACTTCCATCGGAAGCAGACTTAAGGGGAATCCCGGAGCGAAAATAGATGGGCGAGCAGCCGTGGTCCTACGAGCGGATGGATTACCGTAATTCTGCCCGACCGAAGCGAAACCCGGGAATCGTACCTTCGACGAGCATCTAGTCCCTTCGTCGGCGCTTCTCGAGACTTCTTCTCGTATCATTCTCAACGGGGAACTAATTCAAGATACAATAACGAGGGAAAAACGAAGGAAAGGGACAAAATTCGAAGAATAAACTTAAAGAAATACGTACGTTTGAATCGAAGTTTGTCGCCGTCAAGTATTCCGTCTCACGCGGGCTACAGGGTCGAATAAAAGAAATGAAACGAATTTTTGTCGAAACGTCTCTGCAGCCATTTTACGAGCCGATTTGGTCGTTGTTTCGTCACGCGTTCCCTCTGAAACGCCCGTAAATCGTTTCTTCCAGTCACGTACGTGTCGCGTTCTCGCATCGAACGATGTTTTGACCTGGCTCCGGTAACAAGGACTCGTTGTCGGTAATTCGAGCTCGTTTCAGTTCGTGAAAGAACGCTTTTCGCTGGCATTGGGCGTTCAATTTTCACGCGGAAATATCGAACCGGGAACTGTTGCCGAGATTACACATGATCTAACCGCAAGAGATAAGGAAAATCGACGTTTGCAAGGTCCATAAAAGTATCGACTTATAGCGCGATAAGTTATACAATTTTTGAACGACTGTAAAACGGGGTTGCTGGACAACCTGTCGTACTGCGCGGTCGAGTTGGGTGGCGGTACCTGCCATACAATCCGTACTATGTAGTACAGGTTTGACGAACGACAGGTTGGAACTAGGGTTGGGACTACTTATCGAACTTTATTACCTGGCGACTATAATACACTGCGAACGCCTCGCTATTCGATCGTTATTCGAACGTTATTTCGTTACTAGGAAGTAAGAGAAACAAGCGTACAAGCAGTTTTACACCCTGGTCTCAATCGGAATTATTTTTCAAACAGTTGCGACAACCATAAGTATGCAAATTGTTACGAAAAATTGTTGCATCCGTCGCCCCCATTACAGCGAAGCGTACTACTTTTCGATAAGGTGTGTCGAACAACAGGTCTTCGCGTTCGTGGGAAAAAGGTCGTGCGACGAGTCGGCGGCGCGTCCATCCTTGCAACCCGTCGTAACGACTCGTTCGATAAACTCGTTTGCTGCAACCGTGATAACTCCAAAATTCCTTACCTTTGGAAATTGTATCGCGTTAATTTTATAAGAAATGTCAGAATGCTATAGGAAAAATAACATACCGTAAGATAGCGATTAGGTGGCATAAATTGTCATTTTCGAGCGGTAAGTCGTTGCGTCCACGGCCTCCATCGCGTTCTCGGGAACGTAGAGCGAAGCATGGAACTCTCGAGTCCATGGATTCGTGACGGCGGTCATCTCGTCTTTCCTTTTGGACCGTCAAACGATCCGAGCAACCTCTTCACGTGCCGCGCGCGAACGAACGATCCGTATAAGGAGCTGGCCTGCTGCTGCCACTCGCTCTTGCCTGCTCTTGTCCAGTCTCCGAGTCGCGAACCGCTAGGCACTTTGCGGATGCCCGATGGCACTGTGCCGTTGCGATGTTTCGGGTAGGGACCTACTTATCTCAATTATTTAACCATCAAGCGGTCCGCGTCATTTGACAATGCGTCGCGTCATCGGAGAAACAAGAAACGAAACTATTCGTTATCGCGTCAAGTCTAATATAGGTTTGCGTATTGGAAAGTTGAGCCGAATTAGTCGTCGCGCGAAGCTGACGGTATTTCTCGTTAACGCAGTTTAGCGCGTAGATTCTTGCAAGGGCGACTCTGCGTCCGTCTGCTTAGAATCGATTTCGGAGAAAAGATCCCGTCCTGGCGAATCGACGATCCGGATCGTCTCCGTTTCTACGTTACGCTTCCGACGACATGTGTCGCGGTACCAACGGAATTCGCGTCGAGTACAGGCACAACCAACGCGGTGCATACACGCGTCGCGTAAAAGCCGTACTTTCTCGCCCGCGGCAAGGCAGCCTCGACGTTACCTTGCCGAGCTGCGTCTCCGAGGCGATAGTCCAATGCGCGAGACACGAGAATCGGCCTAGAGAACGGACATACACGCTTCCAACTGTCCGTTTCAGCAACACGGTCATCTTGCACACGGATGCTCCTCTGCGCGCATTGACTGACGCGTAGATAACAGGTCTTCTCACTGCGATAACGACTCGCGTGTTTGCTTGCTTCTCCAGACCCTAACTCCAAGCCGTGCTACTACGTACACGACCGAATTTTGAACGATAGTCGAGTAATCATTCTTACAATTAGATATGGTCGCGACTAATACTACGTTCTATTCAGGGGCGTTCCCTCGGCTGTCGCGTCGATGTTACAGGGATCGAATCTAATCTTTTCGATAGAGAATCAATTTTTTCTCCGGGTACCGAGAATTTCTATCCGGGTGTTGTAGGTACGCGTAATCTCGGGAATGTCTTCCTACCGATCGAGGAGACAGGGTGACGCCGTTTCTCTTATCGACGTCAAGGATCTTTGGAACTCCTTCCACCAATCTTCTCGCGTGAAATCGTGAATCTCCGTTTCGCTTTCGCCGTCGTAGTCGGTTCTGAACGCGCGACTTTATCGCTCAGCACGGACACTCTCGACCGTTTGCCCGAGATTCGCGCCGCGCGTCCAAAGACTATGATTTATTGGACGCGATTAATCGACCAACTGGCCGCCACGCTTCGGAGCAAGTCATCGCCGACGTTAGCGTGAAAGAAAAAACGGGAAATGCACGCGCTTTCTGTGCAAAATGGGCGTGTTTTGGACGTGTTGCGTGTTTACTTCAGGGAAACGCGATCCAAGCTCTTTAATCTCTTCTGTCTTGAATGATTTTCTTGCGCAACTCGAACGACCATGATATTTGAACACTTGAACACGAATGTAGAGAGGTTGAATATCAAGTTCGGATAGTTGCTTTTTTAAAAATTTTAGTCGTTCCTCTAACCGTTTCGAAAGCTACACCGAAAAAATCGATCAATTCCGTTGTCAAACAATCGCGCGGTACAATGTAACTGGCTTCACGTGTGACGCGACACAATGGTAAGAATCGCTGTTCTAGGGTTAAAGCTCCGGACAGAGGTCGAGTAGCGAGATGCCCCCGTTATCGGTGACAAGCACAGCGAACGAGCGATCGACGAACCACCTGTTTCGTTTTGATCTCTAACGCAGCCACGTCTAGGTATTTTGTCGCCGTGACAGTGAGATGCAATTTCTTTTGCGAATAAGATTACAAGTTCAGAATGAAACAACTGAAACAATGGAACTGTTAATTTTGTCTAGGGGAGAGAAGCTCCGTCGATCGATAGCGGCTGTTCCGCAGATCGATACCTCGTCGATTTTCCAAAGCATTGACGACAGAGAAAAACATGCATCTTCTTCGATCATATCGTCGAAGAGAAGCACTCGTGGTCGAAGTAAGTCGCGAACGCAGTCGCGTTACCATGTTTGGCGACCCGCTCCCATAAAATTTCTCGCAAGCCGCTTGCGCTCGCGCTCGCAGTCGACGAATGTACGCAACTACACTTTATTCGACGTACTTGCAACCTACTCGCCTACCGTCCCAAGATAAATCCCGTCGAAGTTAACGTAAATGAACCGCGTACGCGCTCGCTCGACTCTCGAGTGCACGAGCTACGACGCTTCTATCCGTGGAACTAGGAAACGAGACGGTCAGGAGGAGAGAAAGAGAGAGCGCGAGAGCCACACCCTGCGAAGAGAGTCGCTGGAAAATCGGGAGAGTATTAAGATGTTGCCGAGATGCCGAGGAACGGAAAGAGGCGAGAGTTGCGCTCCCAGGTTGCTGGTTTCGCGCATTCTTTTGCTCTGGGCTTTCGTACGATGTCAGGGCTGTTCTCTTTATACGAAGGGTTGCCAAGAGGAAAGAAGAAAACCGTCTGATCTTGGAGTACGTACCTTAAACGTATTTATCGTTCGACTTGTTTGTCCCTTATCGTTTATAATCGGAACCAAACATATCACGACCGATAGGAAGGTACTCGTATCGGGTCGCGATACGCGCACCTCGCCACTCATTCGTCAGGTGTCGATAGGAATAAACGAAAAAAAATTTCATTTGATTTTTAATTTCATACGATGCAGCAGGTACCGCCTCTTGTCTTGGAAATAAATGTAAGCCTCCGAGTATGGTGCCGATATTTATTACACCCCTTAATTCCTCGTGATTCTCTTTCCAAAATGTGCGTCAAAAACTGGTAGACCGCCCCTGGTGGGTCTAGTATATCGAAGTTTGCTTAACAGCTATCGGTAAATCTCTGCGTCGGCAACCGCCGATAGGTATCCGTGATAGTTTGGACCACCGATGACAACCGGCTACCACAGCCCTGTTTTTTAGAGTACCGCTAATAGACGTGCCTCGACAGACCACTGTTCGAGCTTCCGGTTGATGGACGTAACGTATCGATCAGCTCCCGTTCATTGTTTGTCGATCCCGTCTCTAACGGCACGTCCGCGATAGTTTCACCGTGTATGGACTTCGGAACCGTAAAAACAGCGAATCGATACGGTTGATAGTTTCGATACTGGTAAAACGATGACTTACTTCCCCCTAAATTTCGCACACGCTACATTATACTTTAGTTTCGATCGATTTTGCGTGAAATGACTCTGAGGTACTTTCGAAACCTTTCCTACTAGACAATCAATTTCGAGTTACGATCGATTTCCTGCGACTCTACGTAGGATTTCCAAGGCGTGAAAGCCTTTCTCCCAAGTCGCGACAAACCACATTAGTTTCTATCCGATCGGAGAGAGATAGGAGACACCTACGCCTCGGTTCGCGGTAGATCGATGATTCCAGGCTATCTTCTTTGCGCGACCAGATGATTAACGCGAGCGCTCGTTTATTTATCCAGAGCTGTTATCTGTCGCTTACTGGACAAACAGAAAAGTGTAGAGGCCGAGAACGAACGGTATCGTCGGGGAACGTTGCCGATTTATCGCGCACGGCGAAGCGAACGGTTGTTTCTCTCCTAACGGAGAATCGACTATCGGCTATTCGATGTCCGCGTACGCGTACGCGTCTTCGTGGACGAATACGGTAAACTGTCTTCTCGTTGGCCTTATTTGTCTTACTGGTGTGGCAGTACCGTATATTTTGTATTAATATTGCAACCATCGACAGTCGTCGCATCGAACGTAGAATCCAATGTAGAACGCGGTAAATGAGTGTCCGACTACGCGACAAGCTTCCACCCCGCCGCATCTATACATACGAAAGAAACGTTCCCACTATCGATTGTTTCTTCGGCTCGAGCGCATCGACAGCTGCGAATACAAACCTCGGCTGACTGAACTTGAAAACGATGCAACTCGTACATCAACGTTAATGCAAACAACACCAAGATGATCGGACCGCGATCAAAACGTGGATCGCGACTATTTCGTTCCCAAGATGGCACAATTGCAACGAAGCGGCAAACAAAAGCCCCGACTGCCGCGATATTTATATTCGAAGAATGCCTTGCGTCCTTTTAAAGAGTTTCGGGACCACCGTGGCGTTCGTGTATTATCGTGCGGCCGAGGGGCTTTTAAAAAGTTTACCCTACCGAGACCACCGCAACGCGGACCGGAATATTTTACGTGGGATGAAGGAACGCGAACGAAAGCCGCGGAATTTCGTTCGATAGACGACGCCCTAGCGAACTAGTCGTGTCGCGTAGTCATTAATCCTCATGAAAACGTTAAACTTTAACCAAATATAACATCTCTACAAATTGGAAAATATAAAATAATTAAAAAATTTTTAATTACGTCGTCGATACCGCGAATCGAAGTTTTTTTATTTAAAAAAATGATGATAGAGGAGAAACGATCGTTCGTTTAATTTCTTTTTCGCACAGGGCTTTGTCCCTCCATGGTGCTCCGAACGAGGCAGAAATACGCGTACGTAGCGCAACCACGTGGGTCCGCTGGCGTTTCTCGGCGTCCCGTGTCCTCCTTTATCCCACTATCGTCTATTCATAGACGAGAAAGCAAGCTGTCACGGTGACGGACGTTCGAAGACAAAGCGGGCAAAAAGAGAAACGTTTGGAGCGTCGCGTTGAATCGTCGCTGTTGTTGCACATCGTAGAATCTTCAAGGATGCCCGAGCAATTATTTACCTGCAAATTCTTGGCAATGTGCTTGCGATCGATAAACAGAAGAAACAAATACCGGTATCGATTGTCATCGTTGCTTTCTCGATTAATCCAGATAAGGCGCGTATCGATTATATTCGTTGCAGATCTTTTTCAAGTTCTTTTTAAAAGGACGTCCACCGTAGTTGCGATAAACAAGCAAAGTCTTTCAAGTATGACGTAAAGATGCGGTCGAGACGGAAACGGAGACGTAGCTGAGGTCGTCGACCTCGCGCGTTCTTGGCTATCCTTCCGGCGGTCGATTCTCGTACGCGACGCGGTCCAGCCATCGGCCCAGCGATTACACCGTTCCGCCGAACGAGTGCGACTTCTCGTTTCGCGTTTCAACGACGTCTTTTTTCCTCGAACCGAAGGATCGACAGCGGCGCCGATCTCGTTTCGCTCTGGTTTGGCGACGAGCGTCGAAACGCCAGCCGCGACGGTATCGGTAAACGTTAATTAACAGCCTGGACGTTGGAGAACGCCGTGCGATCGTCCAATTAATCGCGGCGCGAGGTGTTCGCGAACAATGGTTCGCAACCACAGTTGCCGAGGAGTCAAAAGAAGAGTCTCAGAAGAAATGGTCAAAATTCTGATCTAATTTATTATTAGGCACTGCGCTGTAGACTTAAATATTTCTATTAATAATAATGACATATTACTTTTCCAGGAAAACAGTCGACGGGCTCAATCGAGATGGACCAATGGCCTGTACGTCTAGCGATACTGGGGATGCTGGTCACAGGCCTGCGCGCCGCCGACGACTTTCGACGAATATCCTACGAAGGTAAGCAGCCTCGAGATCCGAAGAGTTCGACACGCGAGTATCGACCGCTAGTCAACCGCGACAAGCTTTTCCTATTGAGATTTCTTTTAGCCTGCGATCGAGCGAATAATACATTTTATCTTATCGAGTAGCGTCGATGGGCATTGTTCGCGAAACGATTGCAAGTTTTCCTTCGTCTTTCGTTCGAATAAAATTTTGTACGTGTTTGATTTCACTGTGGGAATAGCTTTGTATCTTCTCAGCTTTCGAGACGAACGATTCCCGGGTGTACGTCTAGGAAATGGAAGAAGAACCCGTCTTCTCGATGCGGGCTTCTATTCGCCCACGTCGACAATCGCTATTGGATTCTACGATCGCGCGTGCTCATCCTTTTCGAGCAAAGAAGTTGCCGTCGTTTGGAGCGTAGGTGGCAAGGCGAGGCGAGGCGAGGCGAGGCGAGGCGAGACGAGGCGCGTCGGACGCGTGCCTATTACGCGGTTCGATCGACTCGATGGCTGCGATCGCGTGTTCGCCGATTGTCGGTTCTCCAAGTACCTAAACATTGCCGAATCGTGCAAGAATGGATTCTCGAGACCGAAGGGGCACTTTCCTCGGTTCCATTTGGTGCACGGGAATGGTTTCGATCGGCTTGAAGACGCGTAGGCGTCGAACGTGGCACGCGTCGGCACGCGCGCGATCCTCGCAACTCGCGCTCGCGACACTCGCGTCGATTTCTCTTCGTCCCACGATGGAACAGACGTAGAAAAAAGCTCTGCAACTCTGCAAACGGGTTTGCGAATGGAAAATATTCGTTAAAAATAGTTGGACAAAGCGGGCAAGTTGCAGAGGACGAGAAACAAGAACAATGTTTAGGAAGTTTTTGAATATCGAGTGAGCAAATTGTAGGTGCGCGTTCGTCGCGTATGCCCGTTGATGTGTTTATAGTATTTATGATATGTGCTACGTGGAATCTGGCGTATGGTGTCATAATTTATGGTTTAACGCTGTGCAGCATATGGTATCTGATAACACACGCGACAAACCGTGTAACACAGGCATCGGGCAAATACCGCGTACACGGAAGACGTATATCTACACGGTATGCAACTTCTCCGATTACTTCTTGAAATCTAAGCAAATTTGGTTTTGTTAATAATAACCATTCTACTCGCTTGTCAGGACGAGCAAATAGGATGCGATAGGGAACCAAATTTATTTCCTTTCTCACGCGAGACTACAAACGCGCGTAATTCATCGGCCTCGAACGTCATCCTACGATTAGATGGAAACTTTTGATTCGCGCTTTGATCGTGTTGCGTCATCATCCGTGACACTGTAACGCGTCTCGAAGCTTTCGAGCGAGTCTATATCGACGCCACAATTAACCATTTCTGTTAAAGCTGCCTATCGTCGTTAAAATAAGGAGAGAAACTAACGAACAGCATTTGAAAAAAGGATCCACCGACGAGTGTTAGAGCATTCCAAGTATGTTTGGATTCGTGGTATAAAAGCGCGTCGAGCACGCGCGCAGGAACGCGACGTTCCTGGTCCGATCACTCGACTAGAATCGCCGTCACTTCCGCGTTGTCTTCGAGTCAGCGCTTTTTCTTTAATTCTGCAAAGACAGTCTTCGAAAGAAAACCCAATCGACGTCCAGAGAAAAACTACTCGGGAAGACGTCGCCGTCGTTGTGGTCGTGGCGTTGCTTCCGATCGATGTACCGCTTTTTTTTTTTGCTGAAAGCGTCGCGCCGCGTTCCTCGACTGGCTGCGTTCTTCTTCTTCTTCTTCGTGATGGCGCGACCGAGCTGTCGCGGTCCCAGAAACCAGACTGTGTTTTCATCGAGAATCGTGTATCGGGATCACGTTTATCGCGAATCGACAACGTCGATGGCTCGATCGATCGAGAAGCAGCCTCCGATCGAATTGAGAATCGAGTCTCCGCGCGTTTTATTCGATTTCTCGCTAGCTCGCAGTTGGCGTTTTTCCGTCATCACGGGTAGCTTATCTTTTATTTGTTATTTGAAATTGTTAGACCGCGGTCCGTGCTCGTTAGGTTTCCGCGAAACACGGACATCGATCGTTAAATGGACTGGTCGATAGACGGACAAACGAATGAAAGATAAAAGGGCGAACGAAGAAGTTGCAACAACTAAGGGTAGAGAAGAAAAGGGTTTGTCGGAGAGATCGAGAATGTGTGCGTACGTCGCGAGGGGGAGGTGCTGGTAGGAGATCGGGGAGAAAATGAAAAGGTGGAGAGTGAAGGGAGGATACCCGAGAGGCCTTCGAGATCAGGTTATGCTAACTGGGGCCCGTTCGTCCCACACGTATCTACTTATAAGCACACGTACGTGGCTGCATGGACGCTCGCAGCTCGACTGTGTCCGCTCGAGGCGCGCGCTCGAGCTTCCAACACAGGTAAACTCATACCTGAATACGTGGAAACGCGAGAGGTACGACGAACCGCGTAGCTACCTTTGCGGAATCGTTTCTCCGCGTCGGCAAACCGGCTGAAAACAACAAGACCAAGACGACTGAAAGAGGAGACGGAGCAACCAGCGAGGAAAAAGCTGAAGAAGCTAGCTCGCGCTATCGCGAACGATGGAACCAAGTTTGCTCGACAAAACGATCTTGCGAGACCCTTCACCCGTAAACCTCTTATCGGCTGAATTTTAAGGTATCGAGAGAAAGCGCGGTTGTTCATCCTAGCTATTCCTCTCTTTAAATTCGATAACATTTAGAAACTTTCTTTTCTCGAATTCGAGGTTAAGCTGTCGAGCGGTCGTGATACGAAACCGCAAGTCGATTTGTGGAAAAAATGTGCGACGAACTTGTACCAATCGAGTCGAAAAATTCCGATTTTCCTCGGTTAGTCGGGGACTTGCATCCGCCGTGGTCGAAGAAAAGAAGGGACATGGTTCGAATCGAGTCTTCCGCGAATCTCTCATTGCCAATGTTGTTCTTCTGCTCGTCCTCGAGGCCTGTCGATGGAACGCCGCAACAAAAAACTGGAAAACCCTTAGATTCGAGAAGTATCGTACTTCGTGCGTGGAATGGCGAGGCATGAATCGCGCGTGTCCCTCCTTTAACGTCGCCAAACTAGTTTGTCCGGAAGAGAAGAAAGATTCAGCGTAAGTCCGCTGGTTCGCAGAACCTGGATGCGACCGCGCGCAGAACACGGGAGACAAGAAGCAGAAAAATGTCAACCGGAGTTTTATTCCGTCTATGTCTAAAATTATTACTCGAATTAAGGTGTTTTAAATGTCCAGAGTTTCAACTCGATATAGTTGATTTCTTATATTAGGTCTATGTGTTCGTTTGTTTAGAAGAGTGACCCAGACCTAACCCTTGATCGAACTCTCTTACAAGGGAAAGTCGATAGTTTGATCGTGGATCGAAAACTGAATACAACGTAAACGTGTTTCAGATTTGGCGGACACCAAACTGTTCCAACAAGAGGGTGTGACGACGTACTCCCAATTGCTGTTCGACGTCGCCAGACAACAGGTCGTCGTCGGAGCACGGTACGTACGATAATCGCGTCGACGACCAGACCGCATTCTTGTCGCGTAAATTGAACGATTTTCACTGCTTAACCTTTGTACTACTATGCGAGGAACGACCCCTATCGAACGCGGAAACGCGCCGAGAGGACGACCGAGGTACCGCGAATCGCGAACTGTCCTAACGTTGGAAAGCGACTTGGCATATTGCCAGGGTGGCCGCCGTCGCGTCGTCGGGCCAATTTTTTCTCGGCGAACAAGACGCGTCGGAAAGCTTTTCCTAGGATCGCGAGCACATACGCGCCAGACGAACTAGAAGGAGCAACGTTCTTTTTGGATGGTTGCCAAATTGGTCGTGACTTTGATTCGTCTCGTGGCGCGAACGCGAGCTTCGAGCAGCCGGATAATTTCTCTGATATTTCACCACTCTGTTTCAACGAAAATGAGTAGATACCCTTTGGCACGTTTACCAAGGTCGCAGTCTAGTCCGCGCAAACATCAGAAATCCGCTTGGAAAAGGAAGATCGTCCGTTCAGAACGTTTACCTTGCAGAGTGTATCTTTCGTCGTCTGTTATTCGAATAAAACTCTGCCCATCTCTGGTTCCAAACGATCCAAGATCGAACGGACCGTGGAAAGGAGAGTAATACGCCCCCGTGCTCTTTCTATTAATAGAAGGTAGTTATTAGTCGCGACCTACGTACGAGCTCGCGCCTCGTACGAAGGAACGCGCTCGTATGGCCTTTTATCTCGGTCGTGATAAAAATCCAAAAAATCGGCGTCGCTGGCCGGCCTTCGCTGTGGAAACAGCTGGTGCCGGTGATCTCTGCTCGATTTGGACATGAAATTTGCACGGATTGGGTCGATTGCTTCCAATCTCTTTCGTCCGAACAGGGGCGCTCGAAAAATAGCGAAAGGAGAGACAGGCGAATGTCGGGGACGGCGCCAAAGTGTCCCGCACGCGTACGCAATCGTTCTTGTTCTCGGATAACCGCTCGAGACTCGATCGATTTCTTTTTTATCGGAAAAAGCAACTCGATATCGACAAAATTAATTTAAGAATCAAAACCTTTCCACGTAATTTTTGTTTATATCTTCGTAGCTCACACGATCGTACTCGTGATCCTATCTACTAAATCGTCAACGAATTGTTGGCGCGATCCGAGTAGGCGCGCGTGACGCGAATCCAACGACGTTTGTCGACAACCACCCTCGATGAAACGAAGACCAAGACGCCAGTCGCCTCGTTGAGTTGGGAAATCTGCATCGCGAACATTTGTTTCGCTCGCGGGCGAGCAGCAAAAGCGCGAGCGTGGAAGCTGAACGAGATGCAAGAGGGAAAGCGCGGCGGCGATCTGGGCGCGTGCACGCGACACGGCGCCACGATTTGCATTCCTACTTTAATTCCCATGCGCGGCAATCGTGACGTCACCGAGTCGGAGATTATCGAAAGCGTACCGCGACAGGTAGATAGACAGATTTATTGGCATGCGATAGTCGTACATACCCCTCGAGGGCGTAAAAATATCGATATAAATTACAATAGCGACGGCATTACCACAGACCTGATACACTAGTCGCTCGAAATAAATTAATTTATTCTAGCAGAAACGTGAAAAGACATTAGTGCGACGATAATTCGATATCTTTAAACATATCCGCCCTAGATTTTATTCGTCTGTTACGAAATCGGTCGATCGAGGACTATGCGACAGCTGAAATGACGGCGTTCCATCTATCGAAACTGATTCCGATAACTTATGCAATCGATTGCTCGAGAAACAGACGCAAGGTTGACTCGTTAATCTTCCATGAAAGAGATCGAGGAGTTATCGATCATCGTATACAAACAATTTAATGGAATTCTCTGCATCGGCTCGTAACGCTGTAAACCGAGGTACAAGTTTACCTAATTTTTTTCAAATTCTTTTTGCGACCCTATTCGTCAACTGCTGCAGTAGGTCCCACATACTAAGATATCCTGTGTGTATAAATCGGGAAAGGAAGGAAGAGGGGGAGAGCCTAGCCTCGCCCGCCTCTTCGTTCCTTTCCAGGATCGTGTGTTTAACCCGCTGAAACGAACCTCTGCACCGCCGTAAATAATTACATTTATCGCGCGAACACGCCTCGCCTTCTGCGCGATATTTCTGCTCGACGACGGACCCTATCTCGCCTCGTATCTTTCGCGCGCGACATCGGTTGACTCTGTTTTTTTTACGATCGATTCGTTTCCTCTATCTTGCTCCGCCCGATTTTCACAGTTGCGATCATTCTCCTTCGACGACTTAAAGAATGCAGGAAACTATTATTTCTGCTATACTTCAAATTAAACTTTACAGCGAAGAGAAAGCGTCTTCGGTCCGCGATCGTTCCTTCTTTCGTTTTTCTAGCCACGAGGGGAGCAGAGAATTCTAGAAGGAACGGCAGGACGCGATGGTCGTTGTTCGAGCGAAAAGATGGTCGTAAATTGTCGAACAAAGAGGTCGTCGCGCGAGGGAGCCAGTCGTTCGTTTAGCGAACAGGAAACAATCTGTTTCAATGGGATTGCTCGAACGACTCGGCCGTTCGCAAGTACTTGTGTACCTACTCGAATCTACGAGTCGGTTACATCCTCTCGAAGGTTTACGGGAGCTTCTGCGGAGAAGATCCCCGAGAATACGAGAGAGAAGGGACGGCTGGAACGAGAGTAAAGCGCGAAACCTCATCGTTTGGTCCAGGTGTTCCAGGGCTCTGTATCGTTCGGCGCGGCAGCGTACCAATGCTTCCACCTCGGTTAAATAATAATAATTACTCGGTCAAAGTATCGCGCGCAGTCGCGGCGGGCGCCCACGTAGGCGCCGTTTATGCTTCGCTGCGAGTTTCCTGGGGCTAGATCTCGCGACGGGAACGGCGACGGCGACGGCGACGGCGATCGTTCTCTACCATCTCGTTCCGCCCGCTCTTGCACCGGTCTGCGCTCGAGAGGACTTTTCTACGCGTATCCCATAGGCACCGCGAGCGT
Source organism: Hylaeus anthracinus (assembly GCF_026225885.1). Classification (NCBI taxonomy): domain Eukaryota; kingdom Metazoa; phylum Arthropoda; class Insecta; order Hymenoptera; family Colletidae; genus Hylaeus; species Hylaeus anthracinus. The sequence goes on from NW_026533254.1 coordinate 18,114,982, forward strand.
CCCACGCGCCTCGTCAACCGGTCCGCAATTGATACGAGAGACCTAGGCTTGTTTCGAATTCAAAGACGCTCGACTAGATCGCTCCGGCTCGCGGAGCGCAGAAACTTTCGATTCGAACGGAGACGACGGGATACTCTTACGAAAGAATCGCGACTACGCTCGGTTTACCCACTGTTCGTTCACCACTATTTACTCTCCGTCCAGATTCTTCTTTCTCGTCTCGTTACCTCCGCGGCTATCATCCGTTAGAAAAAGCTATCATCGCTCGCGATACGTCTAAACGATTTCGTCGATTTTTATTTCAGGGATAACCTGTACCGGCTGACTCTGACGTCGCTAACAGCTCTCGAGCATGCCAGCTGGTCCGCGCCAGAGGACAAGACCAACACGTGTCAAAACAAGGGACAGAGCGTCGAGGACTGTCACAACTACGTTAAGGTGCTCCTAAGCAATGGAAAGAGCCTGTTCACCTGCGGCACCTACGCCTTCAGCCCCTGGTGCACGTGGAGAGAGGTAGGTTTCGGCGAGTCGGCGAATCGAAACACCAGGTGACCGACGATTTCCGTGTTGCGTAGATCGAGAACATCAGCAGCGTTACCACCGAAATGTCTGGCATCGCGATGTGTCCTTACTCGCCGCACGCGAACGTTACCGCGCTGTTGGCCAGAGGACCGTCCGGAGGACTCTTCACCGGAACACCGACCGACTTTTCCGGGGCTGATTCCGCGATCTGTAGGACACTCGCCACGCCGAATCTTCGCACGCACCAATACGATTCCAGGTAACGAACAACACGCGACACGGACGTATAAACTTGATTTGATATAGTATCGTAATTGCAACGCCACTTGAAATTTCCGCGCATCTTCAGATGGTTAAACGACCCACAGTTCGTCGGCAGCTTCGAGACCGAGGATCACGTCTACTTCTTGTTTCGCGAATCTGCCGTCGAGTACATCAATTGCGGCAAGGTAAGAAAGACGATGTTCGCACCTATGAAGCGTCGGCGATCGATTCTTCGTTTCGTTCCATCGGAAACCGAGTCTCTGGTGATTTCAGAAAATTTACTCGAGAATAGCGAGGGTATGCAAGAACGATCGCGGCGGACAGATCATGATGAAGGAAGTTTGGACGACTTTCAGTAAAGCTCGTTTAAATTGCTCCCTGCCCGGTGAATTTCCCTTTTACTACGACGAAATTCAAGGCGCGGTTTATCATCCGGAGGAGGGCATTGTTTACGCGACGTTCACCACGCCCGTGTAAGTATCGAGACAGAAATTACGAAAAGCGTGATCAACATCAGAGATGGTAAATATCTTATCTGATCGACAAGCGTTCGAAATTTTCACGATCTTTTATGTCTGTGCTTTCGATGATCGATTAGATGGAAGGACGAGAACGGTAGGTAACGAATTCGCGCAATTTACGGAATTTTGTCGCGTGACTAAAGGCCTAGAGGAGACGTGAATTACGTCGCTCCGTAGCTGCGAGCCCCGACGATACTCTGAACCCGACGCTGTATTTTTAGCAACGGGATTGCCGGCTCGGCGATTTGCGCATTCAACATGTCAGCGATCACAGCCAGCTTCAACGGACCGTTCAAGCATCAGGAGAACTCGGGCTCCGCCTGGGAACGAAGGTCCGTTCCTCATCAGGACAGACAACGGTGCGGGTCCTCGTCGAATATCGCCCCCTATCAGATCATAGATAACCAAAGGTATCAATTGATGGACGACGCTGTTCAAAGCACGAACCTCGAACCGCTTCACACCGCGATTCTCGAGAGATTCACGCTGATCGCGCTCGACGTCACTCCGACCAAGTTGCATCGCGGCGTCACTGTGCTGTACGTTGCCACCGACGTTGGACTCGTGAAAAAGATCTCCGTGTTGCCTAGAACTCAGGAAACGTGCATCGTCGAGGTCTGGGGTCCCATGCCTTCGCCGCCTCTCACTTTGCAGTTCTTGAAGGACACGCAGAGTCTGTACGTTGGCACGGAGATTGGATTGTTGAGGTACGAAATCGCTAAAACAACTAGAATACGTTACTGCTCGTCGGCTCGATGTAACTGTACGTTTCACGTCTTCAGATTACCCGCAGCACAATGTCATCGTCATCGAAACCGTCAGGCCTGTTTGAACGCTCAAGAGCCATACTGTGGCTGGGACGAGCATCTGATGAAGTGCGCCCCGGCTCCGAAGCAAAACCACTTGGCGAATCATTGGCATCAAGAGGTCACCAAGTGTCCAGTGCTCACGGATCCCGTCGACGGTGGATGGAGCGCATGGAGTGCTTGGTCGGCCTGTCAGCACGGAACAGCTGAACACGTTCACTCCCATTCCCACTCCCACGCGCACGTTCACTCGCATTCGGAGCACGCGGAGGTTGGTTAATCGAAAAACAACAATTTTACGACCCATGGTGCGCAGTATTTGTGCTGGAAATACCGATCGTCGATTCTTTTGTCGTAGACGGCAACGGACAATTGCCAATGCCAAACTCGAGAGTGCAACAATCCACCACCGCAGCACGGCGGAGAAAATTGCTCGGGAGCCAAAGTGAGGGTGACGAACTGCACGGTGCACGGTGGATGGACGGCCTGGTCGGCTTGGTCTGCCTGCTCGCAGACTTGTGGTTTCGCCATGAAAGCCCGTCGACGGTCCTGCACGAATCCTGCGCCCGCTTTTGGAGGTCGGGTCTGCGTCGGTCACGATCACGACGACATCGTTTGCATAGATCTACCGCCGTGTCCTACACCTACCAAAGTCGCGCCACCCCCGCAGACCGGCCAGTGGTCCTCGTGGAGTAACTGGAACTCTTGTAATCGACCCTGCAACGGCGGTAAAACATCTTTACCATCGAAATTAAATTTATTTCGTTCAACGAGCGACGACAATAACGGATGTATTTTTTCGCAGGTATGCGAATACGAAAGCGAACGTGCGAAAGCCAATCTCAGCGTAAATCCGGTACCGTCGAATGCATCGGATGCGATTTCCAGGTCGAAGAGTGCAATACCCATCAGTGTGTTGAGACGAAAAGATACTCGGGATGGACGCCGTGGTTGGCGGCGAATGCCACTACTTTGCAAAGTGGAAACGTCGGTTACGTCGGATACGTCGAGAAACGTTTTCGATTTAGTTGTCGAGCCCAAACGGACGATCCGTCGAGCGTGAGGGTGCAACTGGCCAAAGAGGAAGAACGTTACTGCAGAAACGACGGGTCCTGTATGAAAGGAAGCGGAAATCAAAATGGATACGGGGATCTGGCTGTTGAAACCGGCTGGAGCGAGTGGTCACCCTGGCGAGCGTGCGATCGTCCATGCGGGGGAGGCTCGCAACATAGAGTAAGCGTGCAAAACTTGGTTTTTCTTTGAAGAAATGCGTTATCGTACGTGTATTAAATGCGTTACATTTGTTCGACAGGTCAGGCAATGCGAATCACCGCCTTGCGATGGCGGCGTCACGCTTCAAACCAAAGTCTGCAACACGCATCCGTGCAGATCGAGCACCGCTCCAACTGCTACTGGCGCGAGTGCTGAAAGTCAATGGTCTTGTTGGACCGATTGGTCCGAATGCTCCGTGTCCTGTGGCGTCGGCGTCCGCACCAGAACGAGAGAATGTTTGGGTCCTGAAAGCTGCGAGGGTCCGCGACTCGTGAGAGAGACGTGCGAAATGCCTAGCTGCGAGTCGCTCCTCGGCTGGGACTCTTGGTCGCGATGGACGCCCTGCGACGACGATCATCAACAACATCGAAAACGGCAGTGCCTTAGACACGGCAACGGAATGTGTCAAGGATCGAACCGAGAAACTCGTGACTGCTTGCCCGATTGCACGGACAACGGTGAGTCGAGCACTTTTACACGATGCACCGTGCGCCAAAACTTCAGAGCTTTAACGATCTTTTGTTGGATCTTTCAGACGTGAATGCTCTACGATCGAGCATAGATCGTTCAGGGGTTACGATCGGCGCGGTAGTAGGCAGCTGCGTTGTTGGATTCCTGGTTGGCCTGGCACTCACGGCGGTCTTGAGTTTCTACTATTTGAAGCGACGACAGCAACGCGCACCTGGCAGCCCTCACTACGTCAGCAAGCAAAACCCTTACGTCACGGTTCCGTTAAAGGAGGTGAGCGCCAGTCTCTCGAAGAAATTGAAACAGACTACTCTGTATTTTAAACCAAAAAACACGTAAACAAATGTGCATAATCAATTGAGCTAAATTATTTCATCTCCGTTGAAACGCTCGTTTCGATAACTTGAAGTAAATTTATTACCAGATAATTGTCGTAATCGTAAACGCGGGATCATAATGTCATCAGTCTTTCTATAGCTTTAAAATTACGCGAAAATACGTCAGCGACGAGCAGCCACGGATTTAAAAATATCCTAAAATTACATCAGCCGCTGGGGGGGTGTGTTAATAAACGATTTCGTTCTTTTTTGCAGGCCAACGCCAACGCCAAGCGACAGCCTAGCTTCTCCGGTAGTACGAACGGCAATGGGACTCTTCGCGGAAAGAACAATCCCAACGTGAACGGTCTCGGTAGTCCGAAATTGTATCCTAAAAGTCTCGATTACGAGTCCGCGACGCTGAAGCGGAACAGCCACGGTCAACAGCACATACGAGTCGACTTGGATCAAGAGAAATACTATTGAACGTATCGATCGATGATGCACGGGATAATAAAGACAAGCAATGTTTTACTTTCCCGCGAGACCGCGATCGAACGTCGCTGTATCGACGACAATCGACGCTATGAAGGCGATCGAGCCAGTAGCGAAATTCGAGAAGCAAGCAACGTCTCGCACCGGCTCCTCGAGAAAGATGCAATATAATTTAAAGAAGGATCATTCGCGTGAAACGTGCCGTGACGAATTGGCGAATTGGCGAATACGCAAGAGGAGAGGATGTACATATATTTGGACATACGTACCTACGCGCGCATATAACGAATATACGCAAAGGAGAACAGTATACTCTTTTTATTTTAAGGAAAGATGACTTCGAGTTTCATATCGAACGATTTAGTGCCATGACATGAATTTAAAAACTACGTCGAATGCGTGTGCGAATCGATTTGTACCTAGGAATGAGTGTAACACGTGCATGTGTGTGTGTGTGTGTATGTATGTGTTTGCATTGCGTGTTCAAGGCACATACGCGTGAATCGCATTTGTTTATTGGCTCACATTGAGTCGCGGAATCGTGTCAAGTTACATGTACGAAGAATAGCCGGGAATAAAAAGACGATCCGATATATCCGACTCCGATTCGATTCAAGTGTAGTCGACAAATTAACCGAGCACGTTTCAAGATCGGACTGATCTTTTCTCTCTTTTTTTTTTTTAAAGTTAATGCCGTCGTGGAAGTCTCGGCATATCAAGCGTGATAAAAAATATAATGACGGCCATTAAGTATATCGCGTCGAAGCGATACATTATCTTTAGACGCGATAGACCGCTCACAAATCGGAGGCTAATTCTTCGATTTTCTCAATAGCGAAATTCATCGAAGCTTCCGTAGGAGGTGGTTGACACGTAACGACCATACGGAAGAAATTGCCGATATTCTTGTACGAGAGAGGTGTATAACCAACCATCAGCGATCCATCGACCATCATACGTTCCTTGATTTTCGAGGTGACTTTGTACAATTTGTCCCACCAATCTTGGGTTTCCTCTTGATCACGCATGCTGGGCGGTATATACCTGGAACGTAGCAAACACAGGAGCGTTTTACGTCGAAAGCGCGTCGATGGATTACCGCGCGACTGAACCGCTTACCAGAAGCAAATGTTGCAGCTTTCGTATTCGGGAAGGACCAGTCGAAAACCATCTCGGTCTTTGATTCGTTGGAAGAAGTACTCGGCCGCAGCCATCGCAACATCTACAGATTCGCGGAATCCTCGAGTTCCTCGCGCTTTCCACATCAGCCATAGCTTGGCACCGTCGACCTGCAGGCCACGAATATTAGATATCGAGCAAAACGAATTAAGAAAACTTTGTTATTCGCACCTTTCTCCCACACTGCACGCTCTTGTCGCCCGTGTCCCACGATACGTCGTAGTGTTTGTCCTGCTGGAAAAGGTATCTCGCGCCCGCGCAATTCGCCTCGTGTAGAATGTTCTTTCCCTTGATCAAGAACAACGAACACTGGAACGGTGCGCCGAGCATCTTGTGCGGATTCCAGGCCACGGAGTTCGAGCTGCATCCGTGTCAACATATCATCGAATCGATAGTGCTCGAACAAAAGGAGCAAAGATCATCCGCGTCGTTCGTCGAGATTAACAGAAGGAGAAAGCAAAGAAAGAGAAAATTAACAAGGTTACGTACAGCTCGATTCCTCGTAATCGCGTTCTATACTTTTCCGAAAGCAACAGGGTACCGCCCAGGCAAGCCTGCAACAGGGAACCATTCGAATTACATGTATCGCGCTTTCCAGCTCCTCGATAGCCTTCATGCTCGTACGAACGTCAACGTGTAACCATAGATCCTCTTCTCGGCAGATCGCTGCGATTTCTAGGAGGGGATCAAAAGCACCTAGCACCGTGGTTCCACACGTGGCGTTGACAAAGAACGGTAAGTGACCTCGGCTTCTGACCTCTGCAACGGCGGCCTTTAGCATATCCGGTCGCATGCGGCCCAACTCGTCGCATTTAACCTGTCGCAAACACGGACGAACTCTGCATTTAGGTTTAGATTGAAACTTTGACAAAATCAGCCATAGAGAATACCTTGTAAATGCTATCGGTTCCCAAACCTAGCCAATGCGCTCCCTTCGTGATCGAATAATGGCCACCCTCGCTGGTAAAAGAAATCAACCTCGGCTGACCTACGAGTCCCTTCGTCTTGATGTCCGGTATCTTCTTATACCTGGCTAACACCATACCGTACATATTGGAGATACTTCCTCCAGGACTTAGAATACCATCGCCTTCCGGCATCCGAGGATACCCCACCAGTTCCAGCGACTTCTCTATCACTTGCCGTTCCATCAACGAGAACACCGGGCCTACCTCGTACGTGTATCTAACAAATCCAAGATTACTCGTAAGTTTTTGCATATCTCTATCGTGAGATTGCTCGTCTCGCTATCAAAACCGAGCCATTGAAATCGCGACACGCGTAGCAAGACCTACTGGCTAGTGTTCAAGACGTCCGTCAACCAGGAGCCAGCCAATCCGTATTCGTCGATGCCAGCGTAGAGCTGATTGTGGAAATGCGGGCTGAACGTTTTTACCGAGTATTGAATTGTCTGGCGAATGGCTGTCTCGATCTCCTTCGCGGTGGCTGGTTCCTCGGTCAAGTCGATCGCCATTCGTTTCTGCGAAAGAAGCAGAGTTCCATCGCTTTCTCGTGTAAGAGTCTTTCGTTCTTGGGAGCAAAACGCTTTCACGGACGGCAAATATAAATTCTGCTTATCGTTAGATTTACCTGCAGCTCCTCCGGTTGAAGGAATCGCACGACGGGTTCGTTGCCCGAACGATCGAACGCTCGCTCTTCCTGGAGAATGTCGAGCAGTCGTTTTAGCAGCTCCATCGTAGTTCCCTCGGTAGATGCTGACGCGTCCATTGCGTGCTGTATACTGTACTCGACCGTGGTCGAATCGGTGCGAGAGGCAGCAAACTCCTTCCCCACCACACTCGAATCAAGTTTTCTTTGTCTATTCGCTCGTTAGTTTGGTTACGGCAGCTTCCCAGCCATTTACTCGTAAAGTTTCGGCGACCCGCGAAAATGCCCACAAAAATACGATCAACGCGTACGCGTATGTCGTTCGTCATTTTTCGACAGACATTGTCGCGTAATCGGTGAGACATAATCGACGCGGTCAACATGTCACGGAAGAGATAAGTTGCGTTAACCGGGAGGTAACAGAGGCTACAGATAAAGAAATCCCGTTGGAAGGGGTATATCAGACTGAACCGGCATCGGCAACGAGAAATAAATTTCTTTAAAACTTTAAACAGCGATAACGACGTTATCCGCTGGCAATATTTCACGCTCGACTGCCCTCTGTCTCCGTATACGCTTCAAAAAACTTGTCATCGAAACAAAACACAAACGAACCGAGACGTCGAACTTTGTTATCGCTGCGAAGCAAGCGAGCGAACAGCGAATACGGTACGTGGATACGATAATCTCTGGTATATTAATAAAAGTTTGTTGTTCGAATTCGCGATCAGGACTCATCCCCGCCACTATTTGTTTTTTTCGGCTGTTCTTGTCGAGCGGTTCGTATCAGTTCACCAGTTCCGAGAACAAATTTTCTACCCGTGATTTGCATGTTGTTCATTGACGATTTTTTAACGCTACGCGCGGCATTACTGTCCCGAGACGGAGTCTTTCGATGGGAAATCGTGTGGTGGGCCAGGAGGACCGGGTGGCTGACCGCTGTTACCCCCCACGTGGTCGACGGGGATTCGCGGGGCTAGACCTCTCATCGAGGCCCACTGACCCTCGCAGAGCTCGTGGAACGTTAAATGCATCAACGACTTTCCTCCCAAAGTGCCGGGACCCCTGCATATCGCTCCAGCACCAAATTCCCAGGCGCCCACGTTCTCCGTCGCGTCCGAGGAGCCATTCGTGCAGGCTAGGTACTTTTTCTGCAACCACGTGGCCAGGTAGGAGGCTGCGCAATCGCAATGCCAAGGATTCCTAGCAAGCCGGAGCTGCTCGATGTGGGGTACGGGGTCCAGTATTCGCGGCGGTAACGAGGACAGGTAATTGGATTCCAGTTGCCTGACCAAGTAAATTAACGTATTACATTCCGAGAACCAAATTTCGACTTGTCTTTCACTTAAACTCACTTACAGTTTCCGTAGATTGGGCGTGTCCTGGAATAGCTCAGGATGCAGTATCCTCAGATGATTCGAGTGCAGAAACAGAGATGTCAAGTTGGTTAGCCCACGAAAAACGCCACGCGATAGGATTTCTATGCCATTGGAGTAAATCACCAGCCGCTTCAAAGACCCGGTCGTTGAGAACAGTCCTGGCGTCAAGGTTTGTATTTGATTATGGCCTAGCTGAAGCTCTTCTAGCGCGAGCAATCCTTGAAAGGCGGACGGGTCGATCTACGAGACAAGCGACGAAATGTAAGAAAGACGATTAGATCGAGACTGTAGCCCATCTTCGTTAACGATGCTTCGATATGCAAGAATCGAGCAGCCATGTATAAAGGAATCATTTACCCGAGTTATCTTGTTGTTCGACATCTCGAGAGACTGTAGCTGTTGGAGAGGAAGCAGCAAACCATCGGATATCGTCGCGAGCTGATTGCCTCTCGCGTTCAGTTCCCGAAGCGATGTTTGACTCCGGAACACCTCGTCCGGTAGATCCTTCAATCGGTTCTCTTCTAGACGAAGAAACTTTAGGTTGACCAAATCGCTAAACAAGTCGATCGCCAAAGTCGAGAGACGATTTTTTCCCAGCAAAAGTTCCTCGAGCGTCGTTAGACCGTGAAATGTTCCCGATGCTAAGCTCGTGATGCGATTGCAGGAAAGGTCGAGCATCATCATCGAAGTGGTGCTCAAGAAGAGGCTGTCCGGCAGAGTTCTTAATCTATTGGAAGACGCGTCGCTGCGTCCAAGAGAAATTCATAGTAAACGCAATTTTCTCAACGTTAAAAATTGACTAGAACGTCACTTACAGAATGCGCAGATTTCGCATGTTCAGAAATTGAGACCGATGCAGCTCCCTGAGCATGTTCTTGCTCAATCTGACGTGCGTGACGGCATGCAGCGAGAAGAACAGATTCAAGGGAAGGTGTTCGATCGAATTGTCGCTGAGGTCTCTGAAACGATCCAGCGAACGGAACCCTTCGAGATGAGAACTGTTCCAAGGGGTATCGATCGTGTCTTTACTCACAAGTGATTCAGTCGAGTCATATCCAGGAACGTATCCCTGTGGAGTGCCGTCAATCGATTCCCACCCAGATCTCTGAAATCACCCGTCCGATTTGGAAACTGGATTTCCTCGCGTTTTGCCAAAGTTGGGCAGCGTTATATTACGAAACAAAATCGTTGCTACGCGATGTCTTTCCAAGTATTTTATCAACGACTCTCTCGTCGTTTATACTCGTTCGACCTTGTTCGATATTACGAATTATACATACGCGTTAACGTGAAAAACGATTACAAGATTATATAACGACATGATTACATGATTATATAATGATGTAATCATAGGGGATAATTCTGCCCATCTCTGCCAAGATCTTAACTTGGCTTACAACTTTAAGACGTCCCTCGGAACAAGCTGCGCGGCAGGAAGGTCCAACAACTCTTGCCGCCAACAGGACACAGTTTTCATTTCCGGCTGACATCTGCACGGTCCCTCCGCGCAAGTCTCCCAGTCTTCTTCGGTCACGCCCATCTGCCAAACTGAACGATCCGCGAATCAATCTCACCGGAAACGAGTCGAGTCGAGTCGAGTCGAGTCGAGTCGAGTCGAGTCGAGTCAAGTCGATTCGACGCAACGAAACTTATACTTACCAGCAGCGATGGGGACAATTTTACTCGAATAGTATAGCAAATGTGTGACAACTTGTTCGCGTGATTTGAGAATAGATTAGAATTTTGCCCATTTCTGCTTACCAGGTTGCTCGACGGCCCTGAGTCTTCTCTCGAGACGCGACAAACGACTCTCGAGTTCCTCGAGCAGCGTCGGAGCGAGATCGTCTTCCGTCTCTGACACCCTCGATCCAGATGAACGCTCGAAATTCGATTCGGAGGGCGCGCAATCGCGAGAAGTTTCCGACCATGATCGAGTCTCGGGGAGCTTCGTCGAGAGAAGGAGCAAAAACCATAAGCTTCGATCGGCAGTGATCATTCTCGAGGACTAAATCGAGCTACCTCCTTCGACTCGTCGCGAACCGCTCTCGACTAGCTCGCGTTAACTATCTATCTCTCGTCTTCCGACCTGCATCCTCGTTAGATGTCACGCTCGGCATAAACGCTCACGTAACGATCGAGATTGACAAACAATGGCGAAACGGCCGCGATAGATCGACCGCAATCTTTTTCCCCGCTATTTCTGTCTTCCCTGCTACGCGACATTCTTTGCTCTTTTTGCGGTGTTGACTTCATTTAAAATTGAACAACTCGTACCCCCTACCCTTCTTGTGGATTTGTTTAAACAGGCAAGGACTGACAAAGGTTAAGCTTCTCGTTTCTTTTTCTGTTGAAGAGTTTTATTTTCGTTAAAGCTAAAGCCAAAATGAAAGCTCGATTACATGGACGGCGAATCAAATGGTTTCGAAGCGCTGTCGGTCGGTAGTCCGTCGCGACGCTGCAAGTCGGAAAGCGAGTCCAACGTTTTATCGCTTTGGGATTCTTCGTCCGAGCGTCGACGCGGCGAAGGAAGCGGACACGCGAAGCGGGTAAGGTTTACCGGCCATGTCCTAACCAAGTCTTTCGTTCTCGGTCCCAGGACACTTGCCCTTGTCCTTCACCGCCAGCTCTGTAGGGATTGAAAGAAATTTAATTTTATTGAAATAATTTGTCGATCTAGATAATATCCATATCCAACATCGAGGACTTACTCGTTCCCATCTCGCAGTTGTGAACGTCCAAAGCGCACTGCGAACCGAAGGTTCTAGGTTTGTAGTTGGCATCGTTCGGGTCGTGAACGCAAATCGGCTCGTATTCGGTTCCACACTCCTTCAAGCAGTCTTTCTTATTTTTCTTAGCCTCTTTGGCTGCCTTGACGGCATCCTTGAGGTCCTTCGATGCTGTCGCGGTCTCCTTGATCTCCTTTGGTTCCTTAACTTGCTTGGGGGTGGCTGTGGTCGAAGTGTTGGCGTACGCATTCTCGACGAGAAGCGCAAACGCGCACGCGATAATCAACGCTACGAGAAACGATCAGCGAAAAATCAAACTTACAATTACCGAAACGTCTCGTTTGATACTTTCGGACGACCAGCGTTAACGCGCGCGTAACCTCGTTTCAATGTCTCGAGGAAGCGTCTCTTAAGCGGCCTCAATTTGGCCATCCATTAAACGATCATCCGTCCCCTCGTCGTCACGCGACTCGCGCGAATCCCACGTCTCGACGACCTTGCTTGCGTATCCGCCGAGAAACGAAATTCGAATAGATTTTACTTACCCACAAATACGACCGACCTCATGGTCGCTATAGTTTGCCGATAGTCTTCTTCTTCTTGGTTAACGAGTACTGGTACAATAGTATTCTTGCAACAATATTCGTGTACGAAGACGCAACGACTGAAACGTCGTCGCGTCTCGCGATGGTGCTTATAAACGAATACACCCCCACCAAGTTCTCCTGTTTAGAGAACTCGAGAGGATCACGTAGCAGCAATTTTCGAAATTGTCCGTGCGTCCGCTCCTCGCCGAGCGAATTGGTAACTGCTGCGATTTCGCTGGAACTGGAACGAAGTGGAAGGCAAGAGGGAAGATTTTACGAGACGCGTTTAATATCCATTTATTCGTTTCACGGAGAACAATGGCCGACGTATCGTCGACGCCATCGATGATTGAATTATTGTAGAATCTAGAGACTAGTACATCGCTAATAAATAAATACGATATATAAGTACGGTGGTAGCGTTTGGTTAAACGAGAATAATCTGAGCTGGAATTCGTTTCAAGAATCAAGAGGAGCGTGCACCTATAAAGCCCGCTCGCCGAACTTTAAAGGTGAGCATCGTTCTCCGTTTAACCGAACGCTTCTGCAAACGTATAAATACGCGAAAAAAGTAGACAATCGCGATGCACGAGCTAGCGCTAAGAGTTCGTTCGAACAAATCGCGTCTCTTCCGAAACATAGCTTCTCAGTAAATCGGCGTAATCCTGCCAGGTATCCCGTTGGCTCCAAGCTCCTCGCACTCGACGTTCGAACGTTTCGTAGTCCAAAGTGGAACGCGATCGAGTCTCGTTCACATTTCGATACTTGTCCATGGCGTTGCTCACGACCAACGTCAAAGCGTTCAATCCATCCGAAAACCTGGAATCCGCTGGAAAGAGAAACGGAGAAACGTAAGAGGATGAAAAGCATATTCGCGATTAAAGAACAAAAGAATTTGTATGATTACCATTGAGGAAACGACGTCCCTCGTCGTCGTCCATGTCTCCCTGACTGGCCTTCTTGATTTCGAGCTTGGGAATGAAGAGCAGCAGACAGATGACCGCGATAAACTTGACGATCATCTTGAAGATGACCAGCTTCAAGAGAATCTTGGCCAAAGTAAAGGCGTTCAGCTTGAGCGCGAAGGGCCACGAGAAATCGATCGACGGCAGCGTGAACTGAGGCGTCGCGGATACTCCGTATGGAGCTCCGTGTTCGTAGGTAGCGCTGGGACTGTACCCAGACGTCGGCGTCGGCGGGCCGTACGCTGCAAGGTCGGCGGAGGTATTTTATTATCTATTTGTTCTTTTTTGGTGCATAGATACCAAGCTGCTTATGTTGATGTGATAAAGTTATTAAAAAAAAAAGAAAAAGAAAAAAAAAGAGCGCGAAAGCAATACGATACCTCTTCCCTCACCTTGCTGTGGCGGCAAGTATGTACCGCCGGAGTAGTCTCCGTAAGAAGAATGAACGTTGGAAGGTACACCGTACGAGATCCGAGGTGGCTGAGGCTGCGGCTGCGGTGGTCCGTAAGAGTTCTGAATCCTGGCAAAGTCACCTGCCATCCGCGTTGGAAGAGAGTATGCGTCGCTCGGGGCCATCGAGAAAGAGTCTCGATCGATCGATCCGTGAACTATCCGCGAGGACGTCGAAGTGCTTCCCGAGTCTTTCGGCGAGTAAACGGGACCTAGCGTGTATTCCCTTCTGCGCTGAGAGGATCCAGAACTGCTCGCGTCCGCCGCGACCACTCCTTCGCGAGGATCCGTGCTGGTCCGAGAGTGTCTCCACGCTTCGAGATAACTGTCTTTGGACCACCGCTGCCTTCCGCTCTTCCACTCGACGCCCTTCGACGATTTCGGCGCAAGCGAATCTTCCCATCTAGCCTCCGGTTTACCGACAACGACCGTTCCGATCACCTCTTCGTCTGTCAATTTCAAATTAAATATGCAGATAGTCGATACAACGATTATTCAACGTTTTTTCAACTCACGAGCATCGTCCTCCAACTTAGTCGTCGCATTCCTGACGGCGTCGTCGATCGTCGGAGAGGTCCTCGTCGAATCGTGACCGCTGACAAGGACGGAAATCATCAGCAGCAGTCCGCAAACGCGAGCAACTCGCGAATCCTTTCCGACCTCCAAGAACATTCTTAGCAGGCTCGAATTCTCGTTTAACACTAATCCTAGTTAAACCTCCGAAGGTATCGCGCACGTTTCGAACAACCGAAAATGTCGTCGGATCAAACGATCCTCGAGGCTCGAAGTTTTCGAGTGACGACGACGAACCATCGAACAAGGGAACATCGAGGCTTTTGCCCTCCCCTCGGATGCGTCTTCCGCATATTAAACGACTAGCGGTCTTCGGCCTATATTCGATCTTCGATTTCGCCGCGTATTCGATCGTGAGTACAAACAGATTCGTGCGCATCTCGAATCCGCCGCGACCATCGATACGCCGATCTTTGACTTTCGCGAGTTTGCACAGACATCGCGAGAAATGAAGTAGAGGCAAACGTTGACGACTGGTGAAAAGCATATCACGGATAACGTTTCGTTAAGATCACTGTTCGTTCGAGTAGACTTGAACAACAACATAATCGAGTGTTTTCGATGCTCATCAAAAGACACCTTGTCGAGGGGTGTCGAGCATCCATGCGCAACATCTTGGCGCCTCTTGTTCTGCTCGCAGAGATATCGTCTAAACGAAATTCAAAGTAGACGCATGATCGCGAGAAGGCGTCGGCCCATTGATATGCGTTGGACGAGGTTCGCGGTAACGGTCACACGACTCGTCGAACCTCCTACGTTCGCCGCGATCCACTGGCACACTTACTCTCATCGCCCGCATTCTTGCTTCGAGTCGACGGTTTATTAGTCGTAATGGTCGTTCATAAATCGGCCACGACGAAAGTGAAATTCTTCGTGGCGAATTTACTACCGACCGCGTAGTCTCTGCGGTGTGATCGATAGACGGCTAGGTTTCCCAGCAACCACAGGAAAGGAGTTCGTTTGGTTGCCGTTATCGAGAAATTCCACCTCTGTTTCGCGTCGACTGTGTTTACGGACAAAACCATGCGGTTTACGACGGTCGAGCCATCGTACGTATTACCCAAAACATCAGAGTACCATAAGAGAGTACGTTTAATTACTTCGTTCTTTATGGTCCGCGTAGGTGGGCGATATTTGGAAAGAGCCGCGACATCGCGTACATCGGAAGGGACGCGATCGGAATCGTCTCCGGAATTTACGCGCGTTTCTTCGACGCGAGAAACGGGGAGTCGCGAATCGAGCGGTTCGATGGCCACGAAAGAGGAGACGGCGCATCCTGCATCGCAGGACACTCGGTGAAATTTACTCGTTTGCTTCAGACGTTACAATAAATCAGAGATCGAGACTAAACGTAATTTTCCGCGTCACCAGGTAGCATCGATCTTTTCCCTGGTGGAAAGGAGACCGAATCCCAGAATCTCTATTTTCGGTTATCCGTCTATACAACGAATAGCATGCTGCGCAAACAGTAGAGATGCAAATGGATACACGTGCTGCGCATTCACAAGCACCGAATATCTCCTCGGACAAACTATTTATCCCGACTGTCTCGTAATTCTTTGGCATTGGAGAACCGGCGATCGGGTGATCACGATAGACGCGGGAACGATCGACCTTTGTAGCACGATAATCGCGTGAGTTGGATCATTGATTCATCGCAAACATGATTTAATTTATTCTTCCCCCGGTTCTCTATAGTTGTTCTAACGATTCACCCCAGCTGGTAGGACGACTCGCGCCAGACAGTGGCACTCTCTCCGTCTATCGTATTCTCGTTTGCTCCAAGATCGTTCGACTGTTTCCAATCGAGGTTGCTATGGACTCTAGCCGCAAGCCGGTCGCCTTCTCTTGGTCCACGGGAGGGACGTTGCTTCTATGCGACGAGTTAGGCACGATTTGGTCCGTCGACTTGGACGAGAATGAAAATCGTCGCGTGCAAACGATCGTTCAAGCCTCGTTTCGTTCGCAAAGGAATCCCGTACTGGTGGCTCACAAGGGAGGTGCGTTGATCGTCCAAGTTCACGCAGAAACGGATCACAAAGTTCGAGCAACGGTAGATTCTCTTCCAAAAACTAACGCAAACTTTATGTCAAAACGTTATATCAAATGTTCACCTTTGTCATTTCCGTAGTTTTATAGAAAAGAGTCGAAGGAACGCAGCGAGAATTGGAGCTCAGTCTGGACGACTTTGCTGCCGTCGTACCCAAGCTGGGCGCGGAGTCATCCGCACGACGACAAGATTTTGATCCTCGGAGAGAACGGCGAGATATTCGAAATGATTTGTTCGTCGCGCGACAAACCTCCGCGGCTCGACTTTTTGCTGAGAGAAGGTTCGAGTTATACAGCGATTGCTCCGTTCTCTAATCAATATCTCGGAGCTATGGGTCTCTCTCAGCGACTGGTCGTTCTCGATACGTTTACCGGAAATGTCGTCACCGTAACAAAACACCTGTCGTTGAAGCATCACGGCGAAGGTCGGTGAGAGAAAGAAGCGATTTATTTCTGGATCTTTTCAATCCTAAACGAAGCGAATAAATGTACAGTGGTCTGCTTGATCTCGCATCCATCGACGTCGATTTTGGCAACGTGCAGCGCTACGGGAAGCTGCGTTTTCGTAGACGCTTCAGCGCCCTCATCTCCGAAGATCTTGAGCTGCGTTCACTTGCAGAACGAACCCTTGAATCGCATGAAATTCTCAGAGGAAGGACGAATTCTCGGTGTTGGATCTTCTCAACCGGGGCGGTTGTTTCTCCTAGTCGCGACGAAATGCTCTGGTGAAACGAGCATAAAAGTCACGGCCACGGTAATCGTTCAACGAAAGGTAGGAACGGTGCAGATACGACGCTGTAGGTCGAATTTCCCTCCTCGAGGCTATTATTCGTTGTTAGATAGTCGACTTTCTTGTTTACGAAACGGAGGAGCGCCGCGCGACCAAAGTCTTGGTTCTCGTCGAATGTTTCGATTCGAAGGATTCTCGAGTCGGGGACGAGATCCTGGTGTACTCGTCGGAACTTAACGGCGCTTATCGCGAGACCGCCGATCGTGCGATAAAGCTGACGGCTTCGTTTGAGAGTCTTCTTTATGGCAGAGAAGGAAGTGGAGAAATATTTGGAGCACCTTATCTGTCGCGGCAGCTACATAGAATTCAGTTTAAGGCAAACTTTAGCGACGCGGTCGTTTTGGATGCTCTTCCCTCTTTACACCTGACGAGGAACGTCGAGATAGGCTTTCATCGCACAGGGACGCGTAGCTTCTCTCGATTCCTCAGCTGCGGCTACGACGGATTGATCATTTTGAGAGACGCCTCGGAACCGCAACGAGTGTTGGCGGTATTTGTTGGGCATCACAGAACCCAGGGGGGCACTCGATGCGCTGCGATCGTCGGCGACTCTGTCGTTTCCCTCGGCAGGAACGGAGACCTGGTCGCCAACAGGCTACGTCAGCCATTCGTTCTTAACCCGTAAGTGCAGCTACTTGTATTTGTATACAGCGTAAACGAATGCCACTTTTTCTTTATCTTTCGGCTAGTTCCAACTCGCCGGGCATTTTTGTGAATTTGATTTCGGATGAGTCTGCTCGGAGTGAAACAGGAGGGACGAACAACGGAGGCGAGCAAGAAACGATAGCCGCCGATCGGTCAACGGAAACCTGGATGGAAGCAATAATGCGCGACAAAACGATGACCGAGAAAAAGCAAGACCTATCGGCGCGTCTCTCGATTCTTCACGATTTAAACGGGATAAAATGTCGCGTGAGTACTTGTTGACAACGTGGCTGAAATTTTCAATAGCAATTGATATTTTAACGATCGCGACAGGTAAAGACGCTGCTCGATTCGAACGAGAACGAGTCATCGGATGCACGGCTACCGATCAGCGCGTTCGATCTCGATCAGGCAGCTCGAGAATGCAAGCTGATAGAAATGAAATCGATACAAGAACAGCTGATCAAGGACTCCGAGGAACGCATCGCGAGTCGCGAACGAGCGATTTCCTTTTTGCGTAAACGTTTCCTCGAGCCCTTGCTCGTTCTACCCAGAACCATATCCTCTATATTCGGTGAATCGAAAGTCGCCAACTATCCCCTCGTGAAAATCGCCTCAAGAGAGGCCGACCATCGATCCTGGTGTCGATTCTCCATGGAAATTAGGGAGCTCGTGTCCAGGTAATACTTTATTAGTTGTTAGAAGTTTCTTATCTAACCGAGATTTTTTCCCATTTCCTGTTCAGATTCGAGGAGGAGATTTCGGCTGGTACACTGAAAGAACAGACTCCTTTCTATCCCTGGCGCGGGTACGTGGATGTTCTTCAAGCGTGCGCTGTCGCGGAGGAACGCGAACTCGATTTCAAGGTACATTCGATTGATTTCGATCGATTTATAATGCAAGTAGTTACTTGTTCTTTTTCGCGAAGATTCGATTCAACGAAAATTTCGAGGAGACGCGGTCCGCGAAGAAGAACGAAACTAAAATGGCGATCGAACGCGTCAGGAAAACGCGTCGTTGCGTCGACGAATTGAAACAAATGTTTCTCGTCGATGCAAGTTCGGACATCCTAGACATTTCACGGTGGCGCGGAATCGAAATGGTCGACGACTGCGACGACTTCCTTTCGCCTTGCAGCGAATCCATAAACCCGAAGGAAGAAGAGGACTATACCCCGGAAGAGGAAATTTGCTCCAGGACCGTTAGATTTCGATTGCAGACGCTGGAGCGAATGATGAACGGTGTCCTCGAAGTCAGGTAAGCTTCGTCGATGGTACTAGAAACTTTTATTTTTGTAAGAATTATTACGTTTATTTCGAAACGCGCTAGGTTAGAGGATAACGCGAAGAGGTTCATCCCAAAGCCCAAGTGTCTGGGCCAAAAGGACCCTTCAATTTACACGAAGAAAGAAGTCGTTGCGATCGAGTCGTACGAGAGGGAAGTCCGAGCACGGGAAGCTTATCGATCCGAATACAGGTCAATGCTGGAAGATGAAATCGAGCGTGTAAAAGGTGCTGCTCATGGTTTTTAGCACTTTGCGTTTCTCGACTTAACAACGTTTGACGTTCCAGACCAACTCTCGAATGGTGGGAAAGCGTTCGACGACAAACTTGCCAACCTCGCCGCGGAAAAGATTCGAGTAGAGAGATCCGTGCTTCTGGAAAGATTGTCCAAAGTACAAATGATCCTAGGACACCGAAGGATAGCTCGACAAAGACGCGAGATCCTACGCGTTACCGAGATGGAACTGATTCCCGCGACGAAGCAGACGCGCAGCCTCGCCGAGGAGTGCGAGTTGTTCGAGGCTGGCATCGTCGAGCTGAGAAACCGGTACGAAAATCTCCGCAAGCGGGACAAGCAGCTCGAAGGGAGATTTCGCGTAGAATTCGAGTCCGAGTTGAAGCAACCGATGGTGGATCATCTCTTCAGGCAATACCGTCGAAGGCCCAGAACCGCGGGAGCCGTTTGCGGAACGTCTCTCGTGTTTCTCGCTGAACTCGCCGAACGTGTAATCGAAGATCGTAATCGGGAATCTCAGATTTTACCACGAGAATGGCAGGACTACTTGAGGGCATTGGAAGCTCTCGACGCGGTGCCGGACAGCCTGCCCTCTCGGATAGACCCCTGTCATTGGCGCACAACCTGTCGGCTGAGAAGACTGAAGGTGGAAGCAGAGATCAAGGTGGACTTGACAATTTTCATTTTTCTTTGTGCGAATTAAACTGACTCTAACAAATCAAACCTTCAAGGTCAGGAGCTGCGCGATCGAGCTAGCGGAAGCGGAACAGAGCCTCGCGTTCTATCGAAAGGCCTGTCTGGTCGGCCGAGTGACGGTCAATCGACGCAAAGAGACGGTGCAACGCCTAGAAAAATCATTGGCCGATCTGACGGATGACACGGAAGTTCCGTTGGTTCTGAAGACTGGGCAGCTACAGAAACAACCTCGCGGCGACTCGAGTTCCGAATGGGAAGAGGCTATTTTGATTCCGCGACGAGAGCTCGATCGCGTGAAAGAAGCTATCGTAAAAGCCGGAGAGCAAAAATTGGCAGCTCTGCAACAGGTTGCGAGGCTCAAAAGAACCACGTCTCTCGCGGAGTGGCGACACGGGCTCGTAAAAAAAACCATGGAAGATTTGCAGGAAAGCCTGAAGGATCTTTCGAGCGTCAAGGTGATTTACAAACTCGTGGACTTTTGTACTCGCTAAACGATTCGTTTGATTCGTTGTATCCTTTGTGTTTGGCAGGTAAGCAGAATCGTGCGAGAGTGCGTCGATCGTTATCCGAGCGGGACCATACCAAAGAAGGAAATGGAAACGCTCGAGAAGAACTTCCGTGTGCGACAAACAGTGAGCGACTTCTAGAAAATAATTTTATCGCTGACTCGCAAATTAAATCGTATCGCCTTACAGAAACTCGAGGAGGCGATGGAAGAAGAAAGGGCTAGATTGCGACGGATCGCGAACGAGGCGCGAAAGTGGCGAGAAACGAATGCAAAATTGGTCCGCGAGATCGAACGGTCAACGACCGAAAGGGATAAGCTCGTTGTCGCGACGAGCGATCCTCTTCGCTCGAAGGCCGCCGCGTTTCAGCGAAAAAAGATGCGAGCTATAAGACGGAAAACTCGTCTCGCGCGAACGATCCGCGATAACCTCGAAGAATTGCTGGTTTTACACAGCAGGCTGGAAATTTCCAAGCTCAAAACTTACCCAACGTTGAGGTTCAAAATTTAACTTGAAAACCGGTTACATTTTATATTTTTGAAGACAGTTAATTTTTCCTAATTTATATTCACAATATACATAGATTAAAATCGGAGAAGGATAAGTTGAATAACACGTTTGAATAATGTTATGGATGTTTCGGCAATTACATTCACTGGAAGAGTAGAGCACGTCAGAACGAACAACAGTAAATAGAAGGTCGGTCATTC
This sequence comes from Hylaeus anthracinus, assembly GCF_026225885.1. Taxonomy (NCBI): domain Eukaryota; kingdom Metazoa; phylum Arthropoda; class Insecta; order Hymenoptera; family Colletidae; genus Hylaeus; species Hylaeus anthracinus. The sequence goes on from NW_026533254.1 coordinate 18,136,028, forward strand.
GACCATTATTCGTTCGATTAATCTAACCTCGGTTGATCTGGGAAGTCCCTGTCAACGTATGGTAAACGATCTCGATTAGCGGGATTTCCACGGGACGGTCGTGTTTTCCTCTAAGACAGATATCCCCTTCGCGATAATGCCTTTAAAGCCTCGTGGACCAAAGGTCAGATCAGTTATCAGCTGTTGTTTTCGTCAATGAAACGTATAATAGCGTCGCATCGAAGAGAGTAGTTTCTTCGGTTGGCGTTGCAACCTTGACACGCAGCGAATCGCACAGGTCGTTTGCATGCAGCTCGTCGTTCGATGGACCAATCAGCGAACGCCTATTCTCAACATTTGCGCGGTCGTTCGTAAATAGGGATGGATTCAAGCTCGAAAAAGTTCACTTTTGTTTCGTGCAAATAACGTTACAACTTGCACTCTTTTTCGTTATAAAAATAACAAGAAACAAATAAATGCAACGATTCTTTTGACTCGAGAACTGTTTTCAAAGAACTGTTTTCGCAGAAACAGTTTACGTTAACGATAATTTTGCGGATACGCAATTTTGATTAATGTCAGGAAAGCAACGGGATGTCGAGTACATACCGTGTACCATGCTGTTTGTCCTAAAGAAATCCAATTTCTCTGCTACGTTTAGGATTCACTAGTTGGGGACTCGATCCCATCGCTAATCGTAAACCATGGAGACAAATAGACCCGGTTGGCGGATGGAGGAAAAATAAATTTAAAAAAGCAACGCGATTAACGCCGTGAATTCCGAAAGAGGCAGACTCGCGAACCGACCAGATGTTCGCGAGAAAAAGAGAGGAAATGACGATAGGAGAGAAAACGATAGCCGCGTCGAGGTCGTCAGTCTCCTCCTCCGATTACTCCCTCCAGGTAGGCAAGAACGCTACAAAGAAAAATACTCGCTCCTATATAAGACCGGTGTCGGTGTTTCGTAGCTCGTGTATCGTATCGCGACTTTTCCAAGCGTTCGAACATAGTCGATCCTCTACTTTCGCCTACCCGTTGCGTCGATCGTTGTTCGCCCCGAGCCATGCGGTTCGGATTTCACGCCTCGCTCGTTGCTTTCGCGACATTCGCGATCGCGAGCGCATCTTTCGTCGCTGCTGGGACAAGCGGTGCATCTCCTGGCCGAATCTGTAAGCGAAGCAACATCGGTTCGCGTACTCGGGCTCTGGGACGTCCCCGAAAACGCTGTAACGCGAAAACGGCTAATCGAATTAGATCGCATCTCCTCGATCACACCTAACGACGTCAGCGTCGACAAGCCCAGAGCCCAAGTACTTGCGATATTTCTCGACAGTTCTCCGTTAATCTCGATTTTGTTCACGGACAGTTACGATATGCGTGCCCCACATATACTGGGAGGAGTGCGCGGAAATGATCAAGGAGTCCGCGGTTAGAGGGATTCCTATTTCGTGTATCTCTGGACGCGATCGGTTGGAATGCATCGATAAGGTTGGAAAGAAGGAGGCTGATGTCGTAGCCGTCGATCCGGAAGATATGTACATGGCGGCGCAGAACAACGAGTTGGCCGCGAAAGCGGGATACAACGTCGTCGAACAGGTGAGCTGTCGGCGAATCATCAAAGCTCGAAAATGGAATCTCATTTCTCGATTTGGCTTTGCTCGTTAGGTGAGGACCAAAGAGGAACCGGACGCGATCTACCGATACGAAGCCGTGAGCGTGGTGCACAAGGACTTGCCCATTGACAACGTGCAGGGATTGCGCGGACTGAGGTCCTGTCACACCGGCGTAGGACGAAACGTCGGGTACAAGATACCGATCACCAAACTTACCGCCATGGGAGTGTTAAACAACGTTCACGATCCACAGTATTCGGCGCGCGAGAACGAGCTGCGCGCCTTGAGCTCGCTCTTCTCCAAAGGATGCTTGGTCGGCAACTGGTCGCCCGATCCCGCCATCAACCAAAGACTCAGTAAGCCATCGTTCGATTTCCCGACGATTATGCTCGCGTCTAACTAATGCCATCGATTCTATTTCACAGAGGAAACCTACTCGAACATGTGCGCTCTTTGCGAGAAACCCGACGTCTGCAACTACCCGGACATTTATTCGGGATACGAGGGTGCTCTGCGGTGTCTCGTCCACAACGGTGGCCAAGTAGCCTGGACCAAGGTGATCTATGTGAAGCGTTTCTTCGGCTTGCCTGTCGGCGTCTCCCCGGCGGTTCCCACATCCGAGAACCCCGCAGACTATCGATACTTTTGCCCTGACGGCAGCAAAGTGCCAATCGATGAGAACACGAAGCCGTGCACCTGGGCGGCCAGACCTTGGCAAGGATACATGACCAACGGTGGCGTCGGTGACGTGCAGGCGTTGCAAAAGGTACCGCCGATTAACCCGTTCGAGTTCAATTTCCGAAACGAGTACACGAAAGATCGAGTATTCCAGATCTCTGTTTCTCGATTCGTTACGACCGCTTCATTTACCAATTGTCGCAGGAATTGACGGATCTCGGTAAACTTGGAGAACAAGAGAAGGCACCTTGGTGGAAGGACATTATGCTTTTGGACAACAAAACTTTGGCCGTTGCAGCACCACCCGTGTCGCCCGTGGACCATCTCAAGAGCTCGAAATACTTGGACGTGATCGAAAGGGATTCCGGATCCGTCGGCAAACGCGCCCGCTGGTGCGTCTCGGACCAAGGAGCTTACGAGAAATGCCAAGCTCTCTCCAAATCTGCGTTCTCGAGGTGTGCAATCGTCGTAAATCTTGGAAACATTCGCGAGATACATCGACAGCTTAATTTCGCCTCGATTCTTCTTCTCGTTTCGCAGAGACGTAAGGCCGAAGCTAATGTGTTCGCTCGAAAAGGATCAGAACGCGTGCCTGAAAGCCCTCCAGGAGGACAAGGCCGATATGACGGTGGTCGAGGGCGGTACGGTTCACCGAGCGGTCAAAGATTTCAACGCCATACCTATAATCGCGGAATCGTACGGACCAGGCTCGACGGAATTCGGCGAGAGACCCGCGGTCGCTGTTGTCAAAAAAGGCACTATCACCGGATTCGGTAAGCGGTGCTTACGCGTTCTTTCCTATAATTCGTAGGCGTATCGATGCTCGATCGTCGAGAGTCGTTGTTAATCTTTTACGTGTTTCATTTTACGCGACTCAGATGGTTTGAGGGGCAAGAAGTCTTGTCACAGCGGATACAAGGGCGACTTTGCCGGTTGGGCGGCTCCCGTAAATACATTGAAGAAAAAAGGACTGATAAACTCCGAGAACGACACGGAGGACTTTTTCTCGGGATCCTGCGCGCCGGGCGCGCCTATCGAGTCAAAGTTGTGTCAGCAATGCATCGGAAACTCGGCATCGAACAACGATCAACTTCAGAACGCGGCCAAGTGCAAACGTAACGGCGGGGAAGCCTTCAGCGGTGGAAAGGGAGCCTTAGCGTGAGTATCGAGTACACTTTTCAATTGTTGTTCGAACGATCGTATGCAAATGTCGGTTTCAGGTGCCTAAACGCGAACAAGGGAGACGTGGCGTTCGTACCGCTGACCGCTTTATCGAGCCTAGGTGAGTACGGTTCGTTCATTGGAAACTCTCCGTTGAAATTTCGCAAGGATGTATTCACGGTGATTTCGTGAATTTTCAGAGGAAACGAATCGAAAAGAGGGCAAGGAAAGTTCGGACTTGGTGCTGCTCTGTCCCGATGGCGGAACCGCGCCCTCCAACGAATGGCAGCGATGCAACTTGGGCGTCGAACCCCCCAGAGTGATTCTCAGTTCCGCCGGAAAATCTGTGAACGCCCTGGATGAACTCACCCATGGCACATTGGCGGCCAGTTCTCTGTACGCGAAACGACCGGATCTCTTGAATCTTTTCGGCATCTGGGCGGGCATGTCCGACGCGCTGTTCAGGGTAACGTCGAGATTTCCGACAACCGCTTCGATCGACGACGAGCTTTCTTAACTCTTTCCTTTCGTTTCAGAACGACGCCAAGGGTCTCGTCTCCATCGACAAATCGTGGAACAAGTGGAACGAATGGCAAGAGACGCAACGTAGCAACGGTATTATACCTTGACTCGTGTAAACGGCCGCTCGAACGAGCGCGACCTCGTTCCTTTCGTAAACATGTTTAATAAAACGCTTTGTAATAGCCATTTTTCTCTTTACTATTATTATTAATCTTTCGTCCAAAGCCTCCTAAATGCATGGAAATAAATCAGAAACCGTTCCGTGTCGATCGTTTACAAGGACGCAAACAAAGCAAAAACTCTGTCCACGAGTCGGAACGAACAAGTTTGTTGACGTGTGTTACACCAATCGGAAATCGGAACGCACGTCTGCGACGACACGGACGACATAGTTTGTACGCAATGATCGTTGCCCAGTAGTCTCGCGATCCCAGTACCATTTAGCAAGCGTCGATTCAACGTCGTAAACGAAGATGGACGGACGCGTTCAACGCACGATGCTGCCCAAGTTGTCGGTTAAACCGCGAAACACGCCCACCGCGAAAACAGTGTGTCCGTCAAAAAAGATTTCAAGCGGAAAGGAAAATACGTTTCACGGTACCAATTCCACGGCTAAAGACTTAAACAAAACTAAAATCTTAGAGGTGAAAACAAAGAACGGATGTCAAGCGGCACGTGGATGTCCCTCGTCAAGGAGAGCGTTCGCGACAAAGAAAACTCCGTTTCACATCCATCACGACCCGAATATCGTGTCCAAGAAAAACGAACGGGTATACGATCGAACGACTCTTTTTCCAAGTTTTTAGTTTGCGTGGTAACAACTTTTGACCCATTTTTTAGACGCATGAAAAAATTCCCGCGCCGAGTCACATCTCTCGAGTACGTTCGGTGGATGACGAAGCATGGACCTCGAAAAAGCCTTTGCCGTCGAAGATACCTCGACGCGTCGCGTAAGTTTCCGTTCTATGCCATCCCTGGAAATGTAACAACGACGGTCATCGTTTGCAGGTCGTGTTCTCGGTCGTCGAAAGAGACAAAATCCATCGATTCGATCAAGGTCGCGACCAAGCAAAATGGAAAATTCATATCGTTCGAAAGTCAGATGCGGAGTCTAAGTACAAAAGCTCAGGGAATTAGAAATGGGATCAATAGAAACGAATTCAAAACTAGGATGAACAGGTACGACCGTTCGTATCTATGTATGTCTCTTGAAAGAAATTCCATTGGTTTTATTTTTTCTAACAGATGTTTGCCCTCGAATACGCGATTCGACAACATGATGACCCCCACCGATGGAGCTACCCTGCCAACGCCGTTGATTCCTCTCAAGGTTTGCGTATTCAACCGTTTGCGTTTACTCGGAGAAATGTAACAATCTTTAAACTGATAAACCGATGCACGTTTCAGGCGATGGTCCGCCGTGTGAACCTTGTGGCTTCCCCGAGCAGTGTACCCGTGGAAACAGAACAGCTGATGTCCGAAGCGATGAAATCTTTGCCCCCCGAGCTGTACTACAACATGGAGTATCACAACGAAACGCCGATCGTAGAACTGGAAAGAGAAGAACGATCCCCGAAACTGTCGGTCAACTTCTTGAAACGGCACATCAACCCCGAGCAGAGAAGACTGGTGGTGGCATTTCTGATAAATCTAGGGGTAAGTACGAGAACCGGCGGAAAAAGCTTTTCCTTGGATCGACTCGAACCGATTTGATCGTTCGTAGACGCACTGCCGATACCCGTCCTACATTATCTATCAGGCGGTGAAGATATTCGACGCTGCGGTAGACCGAATGTCTGTGAAGACATCGTTCATTCAATTGACGGCCCTGGCCAGCTTGTGGATCGCCCTCAAACAGCACGAGATCTTTCACAGGTTACCCTCCGTAAGCGAGTGCCGGTCAAATTTAATCATTCCTTGATCTTTATACTGCGATATTTTACATTTTCTCTTGCAGGCTTCGAAGGTCTTGGCCCTCGCCAAAGATTTGTACGTCCATAGAGAAGACTTGCTGAAGTCTTACGAGCGAATGATCTTGCTGACTCTGAACTTTGGCATAGTGTTCGCCGACGCGTACTCGCTTTTGACCTTTTGCTTGATCAATTTCAGACGGTACTTTGACGTTTCCGAAGGGATGACCAAGCAACTCTATTACTGCGGTGGATACGCGGTATGGCGATTCCGATTTTCATTTATTCTAGATAGAATTTTGTTGCATTTCTTCGCTCTTCCAGATCGATGTTACACTGTTGGACGAAGAGTTTTGTCGAACGTCGGCTGGAGTAGTCGCCATCGCGGCATCCGAACTGGTTCTCGGTTTGCTTTTCGACGACGTCGTCCAAAACCCTCGTCCTCGATGGCTGTTCTGGAGGGGTATACTCTACGCTGGGTCTCCCCGTTTTATTGGCAGGTCGGTTCTTTTCTCTACAATATTATTTAACAATCCGTTTTCTTTCAACGAACCCGTTTTCCGTGTTCTCTTTGCGTAGGTTTCAAACTGACGAAATTAGCCAATGTCGTGTCGCGATGGCGAAACGCATCATTGATTCCGATAACAAGCACTGCGTTTTCGAGGTCGTGAAAAAGAAGTATAGCCGTAGCAAGTACTGTTCCGTAGCGCAGTTTTTTATAGAACGGGCTAATCGTATTTCGCTTATGGAAATTTGTCACGATTAAATGTGTCTTTTATTTATTCGCGATTTTAATTGTAGAACAATCCATGCGATATTTGTTTATTTAAATATTCATTACTTTCATTATATATATATTTGTTTATTTATTTATGTATTTAAACGAATGTCAAAGATTTACGTTTATGCAAATGCTTAGTTGGACGTACAAATCCATTTCTTAAAAGCAAATACATTAAATTTATCATAAAGACTTCCCTGGTGTAGTTTATTTCAAAATTATTTAAAAATAGGTTTTCACGGGGTAAGCGATGGTATCGCCATCTCGCGGCGAGAGGGTCGAACTAAAATTCCGACCTCCGATCAGCGCACCACCGGGAAAACGCCCA
>NW_026533254.1:18143399-18164581 GCF_026225885.1 Hylaeus anthracinus
TGGGCGTTTTCCCGGTGGTGCGCTGATCGGAGGTCGGAATTTTAGTTTGACTCTCTCACCGCGAGATGCCGATACCATCACATACCCCGTGATACGAGCGCGGTAATATATAGGTCGATTGTCGGGTTTAACTTACGAATTATATTATAAACCGAGGATTAAATTGATCGGCTAGGTTTAATTTAGGTTTTCTAGGCGGTATAATTCTAGGCGGTACGTATTCTTTACGTTCCCTATATACATACTACATCTTACTTGATCGATCATTTGGTAATTCGTTGAGGATTTATTGAAAGAAAATCGTTCGATTTATTGAAAGAAACACGGAAAAGTGTATCGAAATACATGTAGAATTATCGCCGACAACAAGGATAACGGCTTAACGATCGTTAACGAGTTTTACACACGTACTACGAGAGAAAACATCGTTAGGCGCTGAAACGGCTTCGAAATCACGGAGCCGTGGTAGCGTGAGAGTCAAAAAGGAATTGAGCGTAGGCGTGAAGCGATGCCTTTATAGGAATACGAGAATCAACGTGGAAACTTAATTATTCGGGTTATCGTGCGCGTGTGCGTGTGCTTTCGTCGAGTGTTTCATCTATTAGAAAATAACGTTGACCTCATCTCTTTCGACGCGATACGAAAAGTGTTTCAGCGTCTTTAGAACGATTCGATTCGTTCGACGCTTATCGATCGTGCCAACTATCCGTACCTTTTCCAGGTGAAAATTGATACGAAAATAAATTGAACCTAACACGGCAACGAGGAAAAAATGCAGAAGAAAGCGACGTTGGAAACATAAACATCTACCGAAAGTTTCGCACCAGTTTGCATCGATCTCGAGAAAAATTAGCTGCGTAAATACCGCGACCGTGTTCCCCATTAAACGAATCGCGAGGTTGCGCTATTCCAAACACAGCGGGTTTTTACGGCCTACTGGCTGGAATCACTGAGATTCTCCCGTTTGTTTTCTCACCGCATGAAACGAATTAGCGCCCGATTAGTGACCGAACCCTTTGGGAGCCCGAAAAAATTCTCACGGTCCAACGTGTATCGAGAAGAAAACCGGTGAGAAAGCAAAGAACGAAACGGTCGTGGTATATATTTTCACAAAGTCCGTTAAGGCATCGCCAACCGATCGGGGAGATCTACATAGGTAATTTTCGTCACGTCGCATTGCGTGCTTTTCTGAATCCTGATCCTGTCAGGTTAGATCCTCGAATGCTCCAATGTTATGCAACGCGGCGTACAGATGGTGGCACCGTAATTCTCGTCTCTTCGATCGCTTCCTATGAAATGTCAGTGGTAGACAACGCGAGATGCTCCGAGGTAAAAGACATTCGTTCCCCCACCCTTCCCGCCCGCCCGCCCGTCCACTTCGAGTGAAACGTTTTGGTTTCGGATGAACCAGCGAAACGAGACAAAGAGTATAGATATCACGCGGGACACTTCGTATAACGGTGTACACGGTCTGCGTCGTGATATATCTGACGTCGGTGTTACGCAACCATATATAATCCTAGATTACAGCAAATTAGATTTTTGCCCGTGGTGCACTTCTATCCGAATCATATATGGAGGCGCTTGCCCTATCGGATAGCCATCGGGCGCGAGCGATCTGGCATGCGCGGCCGTTCTCGTGAATGGGCACGGCTCGTGGACCAAGCGGCGGCCGTATGAATGAAATAGTAAATATAATTGACAGAAGGGCAGGCGTGGGCAGGCCAGTCAGAACAGGCAAGCAGAAACAGGCGGAACGAGGTGCAAGACGGGAACGGCGTTTTATACGCGGCAGGCGTAGGATCGAGGTCATCGCCTTTCTATCATCCGAAGAGCCTAGATAGCATTTTTTTTTCTCTCATCTTTTCAACGCGTTTCGTCATCGTCTCTTCCAAACGTCCTCGACGACTGTTCCTCCGGCGACGCGTCTCCGGCAACTTCCGGACGACCCTTGGCTCGACCAACGTACCAGAGGAGAACGAGATACATCTTTTTCGTCGAATAATCCGTTTCCGGAAACGAATTTTTCTCCTCGCATCTAGACGGTAAGTGGGAATCCCTGTAGGTCCTGCATCGTCGAAGCATCGCGCGACAACGAGGAGACAGATCCGCCCTCGGCCGCGGGTACTGGCTGGAGAACGTCGAAGGAGAACGCTGCGCCAGTTCTTGGTCGGTCGGTCTGCCTTTTCTCTCCTCCCCCTGGTCCCCGGCCCCCTTCCACCGTCCTACAGTCGGAGTCGTCGAGTGACGACCAAAGACGGTAGGAAGGTACGGTTTCCGGTCGCCCACGCGACAACCTAGCCGGAGCTCTCTCGCGTCAGCCAGCGGTGTTGTGAAAATTCTCTCGATTCAGGTGTTCGGACAAGCGCTCACGGAGTGGTAAACCTGGCGCAACACCCTACCTCCGCGGCGGAGGGGCTCGACCGGGGTGGGGCATCGCCAAGTCAAGATGGAGAGAACAATTGCTGGACTTTTATTCCCCGTGGAACGATCTATGCGTTTAACGAAATAAAGACAATTTTGCGACGGCTACGTTGCCTCGAGCCGGTAAACGAGTCGAACGCCACGTTCCAAAGAAATCGGTGTAAAGGAAAAATCAAATATTCGTCGATCGTTTAACTTAGATATACGTTTGGTTGCTCCTATAATTGTAGGAAACGAGGAGACGAAGCATCGCCCAACGTGCATTCGGTTCCTCGTCAACAGCGGACGCAGAAATGACAGATACTACTACTGGCGATCCAAAGTACGCGAATTCGAGAAATCCACCCTCGAAACCCGAGATAGTAAATACAAAGACGGCGTATAGAAACGGTCGCGTTGCAGCTTCAGGTGCCCAGAAATTTTCACGGAATCCACAACATCCAAAGGGTAAATATCGTTTAGAGTAAACCAGGGAGCATCGAGTGTCAAACGGAATAGATTACGGTTATGGGTTACTATCGGTGACATTTTAGCGTAGTTTAAAATAGTGCTGAACGCATTCGTATTCTATCGGCGATAAACTTGTCATATTTAACCTGTCCAGTCGCTATCCCTAATAAAAAAAATAGTCCCGATTATCCAGTGTCTCACCAGAACGACAACTTTGCTGATGTAATACGGCGCTGGACCGTAAAGTCCGCCGGCGATAAAAGTGGCATTTCTCCTGGGATCGCGTAGAAAACTGTATAATTACACGCGACACGGTCACCGCGACCATCGGATACGATAGGACTCGCGTATTTCGTTTCCCATCCCGATCGGGCGTTAGAGATGTACTTTTACTCTGATTTTTCTTATCTCTGCTTTAAATGTATTTTACAATATAATTAAGATTGTATTACATCGTGTATTTAAGCGAACGCATCAAGAGAGCAGACCGCTAGGGGTTGATTCGAGCCATTGTGATCGAACGTTTACGCCGTTGTTGCGCGGCGGGACGTACGATTAATGATACGTTTCGTACTCATTTTCGTCCATTGTCGATACGAAATCGATTACCCTGGACTCGTGGACGAGTTCGAGCGCCATTAGTTAAGATCGGAATAAATTTCAGGTGAAAGTGGTCTAGGGCCCAAAGGGTCGATCGATCCTGCGGGTGATAAATTTACCTGTCAATTAAGTTCATTTCAGGTTTCGGACGTTGGAGAAAATGGCTCCACCGCTGGTGTTCAACGGCCGTAATTAAAACCACGTGGTCTGTGTCGTTTGTAAACAAATGGTGCCACGCGATCGTTTGGTTGCATCAGCTGTTCTCGCGGCGTAATCGTACACAAAATGATGTATTACGCTTTTTTTTCGAGAAACCAACGTTGTTTAATTCGTTAAACATGGTTGTTTGCACGAAGCGAAACTGCTCGGAAAACAAGAATCGTTACGAATTACAGCGCGTGCAACAGGTATCGTCGGGCCGAGAATCAAGGAAGCAGAAGCCACGGAGGAGCCCGACGAGGTTAAATAGGACCGCGGGATCGCGGAAAGATCTGAAAGGGGTCGAGAAAAGGAAGCTTCCGCGATATTTGCCGAACAGCGAGAAGCGACTTCTTCATTTGCGCAGAAGAGAAGAGACATATCCGCCGGCCTGTGTTTTGTCCCTGATACTTCTCCGGCGAAGTGGTTGTTGCAGAGGCGCGTGGGCGACCGGAAACTCTCCCTCCCACATTCGCGTGCCCTACCTCTTCGAAGGGACTTTCAGAGAGGAACAACGTCCGCGAGAGAAGGAGAGGTTGGAGTACCGAGAGGAAGAGAGGAAAATGGAAACCGAGAAAAAGGGAAGGAGGCAAGATGTACGTACGTTACGGCGTCACGCTAAGCCGAAGCAGAGAAATCCTCGATACGGTGGAGAACCTTTGGAAATATACATTTTTTTCTTTCGTTAAGTGTGCATACGAGCAATCCAAAAAGTAATTTTGTTCGTCTATCCGAGAATTCGTTCGCTCTTAAAGTCACAACCCTTTCAACCGTTCGCGAGGAAACAGTGCGTGGTTCGCAACGCGTTCACTCACCGAGAATCTTCCGCACGAGTTTGAAAACCTACGGTCCAAAAGCAGCTCGCGAGTTCTACGAAGGGTATCGGTCGCGTTGCCTCTATGGAGAAATAGAAAGGTAGCGCTTAAAAATAGCAATGACGACTTATCCGTCCGCGCGTACACGTTGATTGGTTCGTCGATCCGTTTGGACTCGTAGGTTTCGCTAGAGGCAGGTCAAGGCATCGGAACGCAACGGAGAACCACCCATCGCGAATCGAAAGAACAATGTTACGCGCACCTAAACCACCGGTAGTTTTTTCTGAAGCGTGTTTCTCGTAAGAAAGAAAATTTTAGCACGATTCGAGTAGCTCGTCTCCGTCGGAGACGGAGTACGCTTGTCGCGCAGTTAAATTGAGCAATCACGCTTGGTACTCTTATCGCTCTCTCCTTCTCCTTTTTCTCGCGACGATCATACCCAGAGATAACGCGGAATTAAGATGGAAATTAAGTCGACAAGTTTATTCCCGACCGGATGGTAGTTTCTTTCTTGGTCGAGCACGGAAACTATCAGGGGAAACCGTTTCAAGATCGTCGGAGATTTTTCATCGATAAGCCGTTGGTGTATTCTTGTCGTCCGCGTCGGCGTCGGTGCGAACGAGCGTTCGTCGGCCGCCATATACATTTTTCTCCAAAGAGGCTGCGGAGCGGGAAATTCTTCGGAGACCAGATTCCAACGGTACATCGGAACCACTCGAGAACAACTCTTCTGGCTTGTATACGCACCACCCACCGCGAAGTACTCGAGAAACCGAGGATTCGTTCGTCCTTCGAGAGGAGAATTCGGGCGTTAAAACCACCTTCCTCTTTCCCCTTTAGCTCCCACCTTTAGGTTCGTTTTTCTTTTTCTCTTCTGGCCACCACCATCTAGCGGAAAAAGAAAGCCACGAGCGGATTTTTAGGGGCGTCGAAGAGAGCGACCGTGCGAAATCGGCTTCACCGAGAAGATCATGGTAATATTGAATAATGGTATGATATAATTTAATAACCGTGCCGCTCGATGACGCTTAATGACGATAATGGTGGAGTACGACGGCCACCTAAGATCAGGAGGGACGCGAGACTCTTTGCAGGTTGTTCCCTTTAATCGATGTTTGTATATTTACGCGGCCATCGACGGTGACGCGTCGCGTTTCTCTATTTCGCGGCGCCTGTCGTCGCGTCGAGAGTATAAAATCGATACGTGAACAAAGTTTCAAAAAAATTCCCCATCGACATTTTTCATTTAAAAAGCTTCCGCTCTATCCCCTTTTCAGTTGTAAGTGGTCGTCAACTCGCCAACACCGCCAAATTACCAATGTTTATTCGGTTCTAAAATCTGGCGAGGTCTAGTTGTAAATAACAACGGTAGACAAAGTTACCGGGAAAGCAGTACGTAGGATGCAAGCCGTCGCGCGGCGCGCCGAGTTCTAAGAAAATGATTTGTGTAAAGTAGTACAGGTTTGATTGGTTTAAACGATTCTCGTCTCCTAGACCGCAATCAGTGTTACGTCATGCTTGCGCGTAATTCGTAGCTTTTTACAATCGCGATACCCATATCGTCAGGGACAAGCAATGCCCGAGAAACCTAGAACCCATCGATTAACTTGAAACAACCGAGTCGATGTTTGCTACGAGTCGACGAGCTGACAGAGATGAAATTTTCTATTCCTTCAACTGGACCCATTGTTTGGTAAGATAACGAAAAAACAAAACTATCGAGCGTTTGCCGCGTATCGGTGATTTTGTCCGAGTGTACGAGGTTCGAATAAAACCACGCGGCCGAGGCTCCAGCCGTCTCCGGCGATCGTTCCCCGATGGATTTACATTGGCAGCCGATTAAACTTCCCCGAGCAATTTACATCGACTGGTTTATCCATCGAATCGCGGCAATCGTAAATAAGTGCACCGTGGACCGTGCCGGAGCCTCGGAATATCACCGTTTACGACTGAATCGGCAGAAAAAGGAAGAAAAGGACGGACGAAGGTGGAAAAGAACGGACGAAGGAATCCAGGGAAGCGGCGGGTCCAAGGAGTCGTAATTTCGGCGCGAATCGCGAGGGTTGAGGATCCCCCTGGCCGAGGAGATAGACGGAGAGAGAAGAACGAACGGGTGGACGCGAAGCGTCGTTGGGCTTTCGACTCCACGGCTCTACGAGAAGGAGAAAAGACACAGGGAACCAGAGGGAGGTGGCAGAGGGGCCCGTGCCGTAGGAAAAAATATAAAAAAAGAAAAACGACCGGGTAAATAAAGATCGACCCGTCTCCCACGCCCGTGACCATTGTTATTATATATCCCGTGGGGTATTGTTCCCATGGGAAAACTGGACAGGCCCGTTCTACCACCTATAAGACACCGGTGAGCGAGAGAATACGCACGCACACACGGTTCTACTCTCTACACGGTTCTACTCCAGCCAGACTCGAGGTAACACACTCCTCTCTTTCCAGCGACGCGTATACGCTCCTCAGCGTATGTACGTGTACACACTCGCGCGATGCCTCTGATCGTGTGCGCGCGTATCTTTGGTCGTGGTGTAGCCACACTTACGAGACAAGCGGCACACTCGAGCACAGATTTGAGATATTGTGGGGGGCGTTCACCTCGCATCTCGGGTCCTCGTGGTTCTCGAGCTCGTGTGAGTGGACGCGAGCCTGTGTACACCGTCCAGGTAGTGTCCGTACGTTTCCGTGCAAGGCGTTGCAACGAGTATCGTCTGGTGGCTGTGTTGCGCGGAGACGCGTACAGTGTATATGGTCGTCCTGTACCGCTGGAACGCGCGCACAGCCACACGGCTCCGCTCGTCTACGTACACGCGTCGAAGCCACCACGGTGGATGCTCGAGGAACAGGGTGCGGCTCCAACCCACCTCGCTTGACTTACCTACCCGTATTAACTGTCTAGGTAGGTATATATCCAGGTTCGAGCCACGCACGGACCCAGGATACTATGCCATATTTGCATCCATGATCCAGGACACGTGTGTATCCGCGGGAGCGCGTGTGCGACCTTTTTTTCCATTTCTCCGTCTCGCCTTCCTCATCGTTCCCGCTTCTTCTTGGCCCGCTTCTCCTTTCTCCTCGCTCTACGCTTAGCTGGCTTGCCCCGAACTTACGACAAATTCGATTCCGCGCCATTTTCCTCAAACGGCCGCCATTTTTCTTCGGCCGGTGTTAATTCATCAAAGTCTAATCGATCGCGACTTTTTACAGTTTTCGGCTGCTCGCATCTGAACGTTCGATACCGATTTTTCCGCAGCCACCTCTAAGCGTAATCGCAATTCCGCTCGTCTTGATACGCGCAACAGTTACCTTTCGTAACTTTGTACGCGTAATTGAAAAGTGTCGCGAGTGCGGAACGTCGTAAAGCGGGGTATCGCTGTACGCGAATCCGTTGCCTTCGCCGTGTCGCGATTCCCCGCATGTCTCCTCCTCCACCTCCTGCTCTCGCACTCTTTCCGTTTCTCCCCTATCTCTCAACCTCTCCCCTCCAGGTGGTTGTTTCTGTTAATTTTTTTACCTCCGTTTTCGCCCGCTCCTCGTCCTTCCAGTCTTCTCTGTTCCTCTACGAGATGTCTCGACAGTATGCGTGTCTCTCGGTCGGAGGGTTGCGTACGCGAGTACTCCCCTCGCACCGTCGCGTCGTCCTACGGAAGGATCGTAAATCCCCAAGGAAGAAGAGGGATATCGATACCGCGTGGTATGATCGCGGACGGGACCGGATGGACACCTTTTAACGCGTTCCTTTTTCACCCGTTAGTTACGGCCAATGGAGCTGCGCGGTCGTTACGTTGCGCGACCGTTCTTTGGTGGAAACGCAAACAAATCGGAACCCTGAAGAAAACCTTTCCAAAGTGCTTACAATTGCATCATTTAGGTTTCTCTAAATCAGCGTTTGTTGGACAGTCTCACCGATGAGTCAAGCGGTGTCTCCGGGCTCGTGCTCGCGCACGACGCGCGACGTGTCGCCTGAGGAACACCGAGACCGATCCATCGGAGATATCTTGTCTCCGTCTCTCGATGGACGCGCCTAATAGCCGGATATATTCTTTAATTAAGATGCGACCGACATTTTAAGAAATGTTCCACCTGAAATATAGCATCCATAAAACTTAACGCGTCCATAAATCCGTGCTTCGAAGAATTCTAGAAATGGAACGCTTAGTACGCGGGGCTCCGTATTTTTCGCTCAACTCCAGGTTGAATAAAAAATTAAAAAAACTCGAGAACAAATTCTCGAACAGCTTCTCGCGTTGATACCGTTAATAATGACAATAATTACAACCTATCGCGATGCGGATGCCCGACGAAAAAGCTGGTAAACACGTGAACGGAACGCGCTAGCGAAGAAAAACCAAAGTATGAAAACCCTCTTTGCCGACGGTAAGTATGCTTTACCGCCGACAAATTAATAGCCGTGGCTACCGGTCATAGTAGCTCGTATAAAAGACCGCGGGGAAAACTCGATTACCTCTCCGTTTGGTCGTTTTGATTATTTTATCTCGGTGCGAGAACGCGGCGAAAAAGCGAGAGGGATCGCGTAGCTCGTGCCACTGTATACGCTCTACGTATCTTTCGCGGTGGAACGGCTCCGGCAAGCCTTTAATAATCAATTTATGAATGAACAACCGAGCGCCGCGGTGAAAGTCTCCAGACCTCCGCTGTTCCACAGAGACGTTCGCCATTCAGAGAAAGACGACGAGCTTCTCGCAGCCATGGACGAGTTAAAACACGGATGGTCCATTGATATTTTGAAATCGTTGATTATGTAATCGTAATTTTTTTTTTTTATATCTCGCCCATATCCAACGTGCATGCAAACGAAACGAAATTTAAACTATGCCCGTTTGGCTACTTTTGCGATCGAAGGAAAAGAAATGTTTCGAAAATCTAGCAAAAATGGCGCGTTCTCGAGCGAAAAGCCGTCCATCGTCGACAAGCTAACCAACGGGAGACTCCGGGAACGAAATTCCGGTAGCGTCAGACTCCCTTTCGGCTTCCACGCACGCGATGTTTCGGTAAAGGGCCATGCAGAATTGCGTGCAACGAGCGTCTTAAACGAGCCTCGTCCCGTCCCCGACGCTATGCTAATCGGGTCAATTAAGATAAGGAATGATATGCTCTCCCGGCAAACGCGAATCAAACGCGGATACGCGACGTTACCTATAAGCTGGCTAACGCTTCTTAATGATCTCCGCGGAGAGTTTATTATTCCGTGCTTCGAGCGTCTTAAAAAAAGGTAGCAAGCGGGAAAGAGGAACGAAGAGAGGCAAACTCGACGAACGAAGGAGAGAATAAGAAGCGCGACCAGTGTATGTCGCAAGTTTCTTCTCTCGTCGATAATAATCTACGAGGCGGATTATGGTAGTCCAACGATGGTAACCTTGAGAAGAACTTATCGGTAAGACCGTGCCGGCGGACGTCGATGATTCGTCGTCGTCGTCGTCGTCGTCGTCGTCGTCGTTGTCATCCAACGTCGAGTCACTGACGCGAAAGGGAAAAGAGGCAAGCAGAGATACAACAGAGGAAGAAATATGGAAGAGAGAGGAGAGGTACGTACGGCGCAGGACGAACGCCGTCGGTGGTGAAGCACGGACGTGCCGCCTCTCGATGAAATTAAGACTGGCCGTCACGATTATTATATCAATTAATTACGCGGTCCTGGACCCCGTGATCGTGCCATCCGGTTAGGCGAGTCGGCCGCTGCGCCGAGACGAGGATGCACCGTCAGGGAATCCGGCACGGCGTAGCCGAGCGACTTTGCGTGCCGGCCGCGCCAGACGACGCCTGAGAATCCCAGGAATTCGAATAACGAGCCGGCTACCGTGATACACTGCCCGACCACCTTTCCGATCCTCATCGATCTTCGTCGGACCGTTTCAGGATCGACCACGGTGTTAATCACGGCTCCTCGCGATGAGCTGTTTATTTTTGCGTATCCAGCTCGTTTACCGGTCGAGGTGTTCCCTGAGTTGAGCGTTATCGATTATCGATGCGTTCAAGACGCTCTTTATCGAGAGAAAGGAACGTCCTATTCCATGGAAATAGTTGACTCGTAATCGAGTTAATTGGGTCAAGTTCCACCGAGAAAAAAAATATACGCGTGTTTAAAAGAACGCTACGTCTGCTTTGTTCAAAGGCAAACAACGGCATCGAAACGCGGTTCTGCGAGAAGCTGTTTATCGGAACCGAACGAAACTCTGCCGTAACCCCTTGGAAAGGGCTCGAGGGGAATACGCGAGTAAATCCAAGAAAGGCGCATAAAGACGCGACGAAATACGAGCGGGAAGACTCGGTGCCGATACCTCGTCGAAGCAGCCGAAGGGAAACGCGGAGGAAGAAGAGGAAGAAGAAGGAAGCGATATACAGAGAGAAAAGCAAAGAAGAACCGAGTAGGAAGAGGAGGAAAAGGAAGACGGCGAGGGAGAGATCTACTGCAAGGGCGCGGCGAGGGTCCAAGATGGAAAAGAAGGAAGAAAAGAGGTGTGGCACGAACCTCTCTCCGGCATTGTCCGCCTGTACAGCTCGCGCACGCCGGGACTGGTCCACGCACCATCCGAATCTATCTACATACGGCATACCATACGCGCTCACGCATAGGAAAAGAAGTCTCCTCGAGGCTGTCGCGGTGTTGGTACGCGCGTGCTCTCTCCCTATGGTGTCCCTGTACCCGTGTCTCGGTATTGGAGCGTGCGTGGAAAGCGGAGAACCCGTGTGAGTACCGCGGTTAACTCGACGACCGCAACACAACCGCACGACAGACCCGACCGGTATTCAAAGTCAGAACGACCGCGAGGGGAAAAAGGAGAAGAAACGTCGAGAGGAAACAGGAGAGAGGACCGAAGGAGAGGGAGTAGGCACGAGCCTAACTGCAACCAGCATCCCACGCGCTTGGACCAATCTCTCTCTCTCTCTCTCTCTCTCTCTCCCTCCCTCCCTCCCTCTCCGACTTCCTCGCGACTCTGCTTCGACTCGACTCGTTTCTTCTCTATCGTTCTCATCAGTTGATCCGTGTCCCTTGTACGCGCGTACATGACGAGACATACGTACACCGTCGACCATTAGACGCGAGTACGCTGCTTAAGATCGTCTCTCCTCTCCGTTGGACGCTTCTTGACCCTCTTTGTCTCTCTCTCCCTCCGTAGAACGCGCGAGCGCGATCGACCGCGAGAAGAGAACGATTCTTCTCCGGTCGTAAAGAGTTTCCTCCGTACGGGACGTTGGCTAAGAAATTCGAAAATTCGTGTCGAGATTACGTGTTTCGAACCGTTAAGCGACCCTTGCACGTGGACGCTTCTCAGCACGCGTTCAGTCGCGCCGGACGCTATGAAATTAGATACCGTGCAGGCTTATTAACCGAGCAGGATCGATGTCTTGAGGTTGGATCGCTTTATCGGCTGATTCCCTTCCGTGTCGTAATTATACTTTTCCGTGACGATGGCTCGAATCGAGATTTCCTGTTTACGAGCCGTGGTTTTGATTCGACGTTACCTTTTGCTCGAGGCGATGGTTGCGTTAATCGCGATTTACGATTTTTGCTCAAAATCCACCGATTTTCGACGACGAAACTGCAAAGATCTAAATCTTATCAGGATATACCGTAGCCTTCGCTTTCGCCATTCCAGCGATCCTCCTAATTGTCCGCCAGCTCGAGGCAAGAAAGTCGAAAATTCGAGACAGTGTTCCGAGCACCGTGGCACTCGCCATTCGCAAAGTTAGCTGGCTGTACGAGGATGTTCGCTACGTAACGTCGAGAAAATTAATGGTCGTCGTTATTCGACTCGTTCTCGAGCCCTGGCAACGACGCGAGGATCAATGGCGGAACAACGAAGCTGTAACGTATGGGGCTTAGAGAACTAAGCGTGCCGAATTTTATTTCTCCGGCATGATGTATTGCGCGTGGCATGACTCGGCTCGGCGTCGACGTATCGGTGACAAGATGTTAGAGGAGCCACGGTTACGACTACGCGTGTCCACTCGGGAATGTTCGTTTCGAACTGTACGGTTGAAAAGAAGAGGCTTCCTGTTCACGGGAACACGTTGCGGTGTTGAAATCGATCGATCATTTTCAGCGTCGCGTCGAGACGTCGCTATCGATACGCGAGATCCTTGCCGACATTGGAGCAATCGAAGAAATCCTGACCAGAAGCTCGATTCACTCGGTCTAATTGGTACTGTTTCGTTTCTCTCGTTTTCGAAATGTCACCAACACCACATTAACGACTCTACTAGACGGATACCGTCTGCAATGGTAGATCCCGTTATCCATATTATAATTTGTAATTTTCAAAGAAATTTATTTGTATATTCCTCCGAAATCTACGTCTACAAGCATGCATTTGTACTCCAACGCGTCTCTGAATGGCGTTACGACTCGACGATGGTTCGAGGTGACGAATTCCATGGCCAATCGTACATACACCAAGTGAACGTTTTAATTCACTCTCGGTTCATTGAGGCGCTTCGACCACGTTGACCGACCACAGTGGAATCCAACTGAACCACCTCTTGCGGAATACCGCCACGAGTTAATGTAGCGCGTATTACACCATTACATGTTCCGTTTAATCATGCTTCGCTAACGGCCCTCGGACTTCCTTTATCGGCAATGTCGTCTCTCCATCTGGAATGACGAGAGCAAACTTGTCCATTTTTTTACGCGAAATCGCTTTCTCGCCGATTCTGCTCCCTTTTCCAGTCTTTGTTATCGTAGAATTAAAAACGTTTCAAAATTAAGTAATTATTTTCGATTGCCTCAAACTTATTCGACGAAGAAAAAGCTTTCCGTAACGATATAGGCATGATACACCGGAGAACCAGAGATCGAAGTTAGTCATTCATCGACTGAAAGTTAGACGTCGTATCTGATACGTAACACATACGATAAACTACTTGTTCGATCTCGCGCGATTAAACCGACCTTGCGTTACCAACGTTGCGGCTTTTGATTTTTTCCGAAGAATTTGCTGAGACCACGTTGGGAAACCCTGCTAGCTATTACGACCACGGTGCCTGTCGTTTTAATCGATATTCCATACAAAAGCGCCAGGAAAAAAGCGTAACGAGCGTAACAGAGATCATTTTTAACGCGTCTCCAAGGCTTCTACTTACTTGTTAGTTAGCCGAAACGAGTGAGTCACCTCGTGTTATACTTAATCTGTACGAGTCGCGCATCGCACGAACGATTTAATTATGCAAAACCGTTTATGCATTATCAGCGCTAATTACATTTCGACACGACATTCGAGTCGTTTTTTTTTCTCGCTTCCACGTTAGCTCTAACCCTGAGGTATGGTACCGGAAGTTTATATGGCACGGACCTATGTAAGATCGTCTTTGTTAATTTAGGTATCGTATTCGTGAAGCGTTTTCCCTTTCGAGCAGTCTGTTCGACGGTCTTCGAAGTTTGCCACGGTGTCTGTAAATCACCCCGACGCCGACGCCGACGCGCAGGGTGGCCGTACCAAAAATCGGACCTGCCTAATTTTCTAGCCAAGTTTCACGCACGTGTGGCCGTGTATTGGTGCAACCGGCGGACAGAAACGAGGTGTATCCGGCTCGATAAAAACCCGACTGGAACGTTCCCTCGTGCCCTAATACGATTTCATTCTGGCCATTATATCCTCTTCTACCTTGACCCTCCCCGTCCTTCTTGGTTCCTTATCGCATCAGACCACGACAAGCACACTTTTTTCGGAGGACAAGACGACCAACGCGGCATCGTCGTTCCCGTCGTTGCGATCGTCGTCGTAGCCCTCTTGTCGTCGTCGTCGTCGTCGTCGTCGTCGTCGTCGTTCCGATCGAAATCGTAATCCTCCTCGAGTTTCGAGCATACGGGAAAGCGATCTCGCGAAGGGGAGACGATCGGACGTGATTTACACTCCGGATCTTGTTTCACGAAACTGTGGCTCTACGAGCGATCGTGTGGGAAAGTGAGATGTACGTTTTGACGGCTGTTCGAAGATTGCGTTTTTAATAACTACTTCCTCTCCCTCGCCTTGAAATTAGATATTCGGTGCACGTTTAAATTTCGCCAAGTCGATCAAAGAATTGTCTTTGACGTATACTCGCAAACAAGAATAGTTGAATTCGAATTAAAGTTAGGAGCTTCCAAAGAATTCAACATGGCGAACAGCTGCCACGTGTCCGGGAGTATCTTACGGTAGCTACATCACTGTTACGATCCGCGCTGTAAACGATGGCACAGGGAACATCGCTGGCGGTAGCGCGGCGCTCTGAATTGAGCAATTTTCTCCAGGCGATATCCGTCACAATATGCTTGATAGGTGAATAGGAGATCCCGGTCCGCAGCGCTCACAAATCAATCTTAACGCGAGAATGTTGCACCGCTTTGTTGTCGATCGCGAAACGTTCAGAACGCCGCGCCGGGGTGTTCATTGTGCCTGTAGCCGTTGCATGTGCTGACCGGTAGTGATGGGATCAAGCGCGTTACAAGTAGCTTCGAATTCTCCATCGGTCACATGAGAATTACAATTAAATTCCAACCTAAACGAGGTAGTGTATCGTTCGATTTTTTAATCGACCTTTCCATTACTCGGATGCGTATCTTAATTCGACATCTCGGATGAGAATTTCCATTCTTTTACCGAGAGATAAGGCTAACTCGAATCGTGTACGTATCGAACTACAGCCCATCCCTACTGACCGGTTGGCTTCGCGGTTGTCGGTGTGAAACACCGTGCACGACCGGACAATAAACTGATCTCGCCTTTCTAAGGTCGCGCGGTGCACTGTTAAACGCGTACGGATCTGCATAAAACATAATAGGGGAGTAACGCGCTCGCATTAGATCGAGTTATTATTGGAGTTGCTTTGACGTGGAGCTAGGTTTACAACGGGCCACCAGACGGATCGTGAACACAGGAACGACGTTTGAAAGCTCTCCTATGGCGATCGTTAGGTGGTCTAGGCACTCGTGTGACAGGCAACTACCGAACGACGCTTTTACTCGACCTTTCGTCCCCTCCCCCCTTCGGTTACCGTACTCTTTAAACCGATCGTCTGGACTCGCCGACGAGAACGGAAGGGTAAAGTAGCAAGAGCCGAGGAATTCGCGCGAAGGAAATGCCGCGTAATGAGACACAATGTGTCGCGTGATGTAATGTAAGTCCGGGCGAGCCAGCGAGGGGAAAGGAGGACAGAGCCGAGGAAGGGGAAAGGAACGATAGCAGAATCTAAGCCCCGAGTGTCATCCGTATCGAAATTAAATGCACCTAATTTCAACGCTAATCTAGTCATCGACGCATTTGGGTGTTATTACAATTCTTTTAAATTCTATGGGACATTTGCGAATTAACAAGTAACAAGAATCTATAAAGGAAATATCTTCGGTTGGAGCACTTATAGCAGCATCAAGATTCAACGCAAGCACGAGTACCTACTCTTGGTCAAGCACGGCGCGGCGCGGCGCGGCGCGAACGCGGAGCGTAGCGGCGGCCCGAGTCCCGCTACGAACGTAATTGAGAAAACAGACAGTTCCCATGGAGAGGAGCGTCGACGATTAGAATTACAGGCTTAATTCTGAACGATCTGCAAGCCTGTCGCCGAATACGGTAGGAGGCGAATAAGACGGGTATACGCATTCGTCACTCAGCAAGCGTCCCGCGATATAACTCGTAGGCCCGACCCTCTCGGTCCCTCCCAAGTTACCGGTCTCCCTCCCGGCTTCGGATCGAGCACGGAAGCCCAAATAAGGGGAAATGTACGGCGAATTAAAGCTCCCCTCCTCTGTTTCGTCTCGCTAGAGGCGCCGGCTTTGGCCTCGGTCACGGGGCGCCCCCGACAAACGGCAGAAATTTATCTCCCGATAGGCGGAAATTAGGAGGCAACGGTTAAACGTAATTAATTACCACCGATACTTCAATGGACGTAATTAGAAAGTGCTTGGCGGTCTTCGATCCTCCTTTTGCCGTTTCAGCTTCGTGTTACTCCGAATGTTACTGCGAACGCGCGTAAAAACGTATGGCTTTTAAAAATAAAAATTTCTAGAAATGAATATTGCCCTTTTTCGATCGATTCACAGGATGTACCGCGCGGGTTATCGAAAAATCGAATGGCGCGAAATCGAGGGAGGAGAAAAAGAATCGCCCACGCTGCGGGAGTGATCGGTCGAAGATCTCCAGCGATCTCTCGAAACTGCCTCGTCTGGAGTGCTCCTTCGATGGGAGGAGCTGCTCGCTCGCGGATTTTAATGGCGGATTTTTGCGATTCGCCAATCGCACTCGACACGAGACACACCGTCCTCCGTTCCCGCTCCATGATTCAACGATTCGACGATTTCACCGCGAGAGAGGAGAGATATACATCGTGGCGAGTTACGTGATTTGATTTGAGGAGAGCTCCTCGAAGCGAGCGCGCGTGGGACACGCGCTCTGCCTTGTCGCGTGCCTCGCCACGTTCACGATGGTTCTCAACTTGCACCGATACTCCCACGAATCGAATCGCCCACTTAAACATCTTGCTACTTGTCGTTCTCCAAATCGATATCGTGTCATCGTGGAAATTGAATTTCGAGCTTTCGAATAGGTACGAGTTAATAGAATCAACCGATATATTCCGCAACGTACGATGTTCCGGAGAAACAAAACATAGACGCGTAACAATTTTATTAAACATTTACGATTTGAATTTAATATCGCGGTGTAGATAGTCTATGCGATACGGTAATGGAACAGAAACGCGCGACAAGTTTTCTGCGATATCTGGGACGTAAGACGAGAGTCCTTTTACCATTTCGACACTCGAATGATATCATCGCCAGCAGGAGCAGATTCAGTCGCGAGCGAGCGTCTTCGCGACGCGGCATGAGTGGCAACGAACGGTACATCGCGAGTTGCAAATCATTCAAAGAACAACGAGCGAAAACAGGAAACATAAAAAAGGGCTTACTCTTCTCGAATCGAGCATCGAGTTCATAATAAAATTAATAAAAAAAAAAGAAAGAAAGAAAAAAAATGAAAAATGTAAACAAAAGAAATTGTTCAGGAAATTAGCGACCGTTGGTTGCTAGCGAGATTTTAAATACCGCGGCTACAAACAATCACAGAAAATGGATTTCGAAAATGAAAGCTACACCGCTAGCGGAGGCAGATCCTCCGGTTACCTTAGAGGTAGCGTCTCAAGTTTCAAAAGCCTCTAATCTGAACGCTGCGTCGAAAAATAATGCTTCCTGATTTGCCAGTGAAAAATTTAGACCGCGACAGGCCGATTGTTCGGGCGGGATCTAGGTTATAAAGTAGCACGGACGAGCGTGTACAAACTAATAGCGTAGGAATCGAGATAGCGTAGGTACTGGGATGCCTACCGTCCGGGAGAACAAGGAGAAAGGTACGCGGATAAATTGGCTATGCCGTTTACGGTCGAGTCCGGGCTTGAGAACAGCCTAATTACTACGTTTACGCAGTGCGTAACGTGCGCCAAGTATCGCTCCATCGGTCGGACAAATTGGACTCGTCTGATGTTTTCATTGTCACGAATGCGAACGAAGCGGACGGGCAAGGTCCTTATCCGGATAAAATATCGAAAAACGAATACACGATAAATGATTTTATTCGTTGCTGATTGAATATAAGTTACATCGCTATACGTTTGATGTTACGCGACATTTTTCATTTATCTGTGTCTGTGCGTAACCATCTTTGTCGCTGAAAATGTAAATGCAACGATCAAGTCCAATTTGTAAGCAATGGACTGTTTGTTACGTTAATCGAATCAACCCGATGTAACGCGAACGGAATTTTGCAAGATCGTGAATTAACCCGGCTTATGGTGATGGGTAATTAGAAGTCACCGATCGTGCCAGCAACGGCGGCGGCGGCAACATAATGCCGTAAATTATCCTTAACACCCAAACTGGTACGTTAACTGGCTGCATAACGTTTCAATTTACTTATCAGGAAGCGATTAACGACGTCGTACACAGGTTATAAATATTCGCTGTTACGAAAGCGAATACGTAAAAACAGTGCTGAAAGGAAAATCTCTACTATCGTTGTAGTCACGGCGCGCGACGCGTCGATGGATTATGTCTTCGATGCTGTTCCGATGGGAACGACGTTTTATGGATGTATTTATTTTTCTTTCATTTTTTTTATTATTATTACATTATTTTCTTATATTCAACTGTACGTTGTATCACCAAAAGAACTCTCCAGTTATGTAATAACGACAATAATAGTAAATCTGGTTTCCCGATTGTCCTTCCGGTCTATGTAAACATGTTTCGAGCATAGAGAGGCACGGTACCAGCAAAAGGAATTCAAAAGGTGGGACAGGATTTCAAATACTCGGCGTTGCTAGAATGGATTCAAAGTGATTTCGAAACCTTTCGTCGTAAACGTCGCCCCGTCCAAGCCACTACCGTTCGACACTCCCAGTTTCTAATATCATCTAATCTCAAAAGATCTACCTGTATGCACATACGCCTTGCCTACGTTGCTCATCCTGCCGCGTGATTTAAAAGTAAACGCTGAATCGATCGGGGCGAGACGAATCGATTCACCACGTGTACCATTAACTGTTTCCCGACGCCGTTTGTACGGGGACATGGTGAGACTGGTTACGCGTTGCGCATAACTTTCAGCGTTAATTAAGAATTTCTGCACGTTTAATAACTCGACCGACAACACATAACCGAGGCATAGGTATCGTTTTTCAACGCGTTCCCGTGACAGTGGATAATTGCTATTCGACTAGTAATCGTAGCCTAATGTTTTTATTCCGAAAACGGATGTATCGATCGTGGTCCAATCGTTCGGAGAGTCGGTATACGTTCCGAATAACATCGTTAGAATATCGTGGCGTCGTAAAACGCTCTCCTATCGGACGCAAAACCCCCGCGAAAGCCGGCACCATAATTTCTACAACGGAGCCTGAATTAATCGAGTAGATCGTTTTAAATCAATCGTCGGTGGACGTGCCTTATAATTCGTGGCCAGATGTGGTCGTGCATAGGCGCAGGTAAATAGGATGCAGCTGCGCAACGTAAACGTCGAGATAGAACGGAGAACTTGTCCCTCTGGAAACTGCAAAATCGCGGTACTCGGCACGATCTCCGATCGTTGAAGGCGATTCAATTTTCCGGTAAGAATTTGTGTAAACTATGCGTCCGTGGGTGTTACCGGAGTATCGTTGAATAACAGGACAAAATAGCAAACTTGTTGCAAAAATACCGATTACCTTCATTGTCATCCCACCGCGAAATTATATACCCTCGCGTGCGCGATTCGTCTCGCTGGTATTTAGCTATTAATTATTATTCGTTACGATACATCCGGCCATTAAATCGATACGCCTGAAAGCTTCTTAGA
The DNA here is from genome assembly GCF_026225885.1 of Hylaeus anthracinus. NCBI lineage: Eukaryota > Metazoa > Arthropoda > Insecta > Hymenoptera > Colletidae > Hylaeus > Hylaeus anthracinus. The sequence goes on from NW_026533254.1 coordinate 18,163,216, forward strand.
AATCGGATCCAATTGATTGCGATCGAAAAATCACGAGACGGTCCACCGTATAGTACAGAGTGATACCAAACGCGTTAACGTTTACCAACGACTGACCTCTTCCGCTCCGCGATGATCCATAAATCTAACGCGTATTTCGCGTGCGCAACAGACACGCAATGATGATTTTTCGGTGTAATCCCGGAACGCATAACGTTATTACAATCGGCTATCGCGATGTGCGAGCGCACGTAACGTACTTTATTCCGCATTATCCGGAGCCATTGTTCTGGGCAGCAATCGGCCATCGTGGGATCAGCGAATCATCCGTTCGACGATGATTTCTATCCACGGAAGTACACGATCGACGTTGTACGCACGTTTTTATCAACGAGACCTCCTTACTCGAACAGTTTGTTGAACGATTACGTGGCAAACATGTAAACGTCTAGGTTGTGGAAGTTCTCGAAACTCGAGTCTCCTTTGTTATCGCGATATTGCATACTTTGTATGAACGCGTACGTCGCATCGAAATAAGGAGAGACGAAGCATCGAGGAGCAAAGAGCGAATCGTGGAAGGGGGTCGGATCCGATGACGAGCACGTCGGACTCGCCTATTCCCCGTGTAATTGGACATTAACGAGAGCGCTCCTGGTGTAATGTTTCGCTTCATTTAGTTTCTCTTAATCGGCTATCGTGCCAGGGAACCGTAGCGACCGCCAGTACGTGTATCTCGATCATCCGCGTTAAGTACCCTGTTACGCATTTCAGTGGAATATTCGTTGCGAAGTAAAGACTCGAGACATCCGGCGAACTCGATGAGAACTTTAGATACCTTCGATGGAGGATAACGATCATCTGGTTCTCCGTCGCAGGGGACGCGATAGGGCCCAAGAGAACGCTTAGAGACGGGACGCGAGAGTTTTAGGATGGAGCCACGATCCATATTCAAAACTTTTGGTTCCAACAAAGCGTATATCGCTGCTGGTGCTTCTTTTCCCCCCTGACGTTTTCTGTCCGACGTTGCCGCGCTCGAGTCGCGCTTAACCGAAAAACCAGGTGTCTTCCGTGGCCTGTAACTCGTTCTCCACCCACCCGGGGCGGACGGGACGAGGTAAGCAACGGTCCTGGAACCTGTTCCGAACCGTTTGAGAGTCTCTGCCCTGCCTTGTCCCGTCGTCCATCCACCTTCGTCCCCTCTCGTCCTCGAGGACTCCCTTTCCCTCTGCCACCGCCCCCGCTACAGCCCCTTTCCAGCTCGCTTTTCTCTCTTTCCTTCGTTCTCGGCCCTCTGGGTCCCCCTTAACGTCTCTCCCCCGCCCCATCCCCGCTCTTACTCGCTCTCTCTCTCTCTCTCTCTCTCTCTCTCTCTCTCTCTCTCTCTCTC